>NC_080435.1:27533333-27875183 GCF_028018845.1 Melospiza georgiana
ATAAATGCCTAAAACCAGTGGCAAATGAGAGCTGCAGAGCAAATGCTGGCCATGAGCAAAGTGCCAGGTGAGAGCCCTGAGGGCCCCAGGGGCAGGGGAGCCCTGCATGCCCTGGCTGAGGCAGGCTGTGATTTTCCACTGCTGGCAATTCCTGTCACACAGCACAGAGTAAGGCAAGTCCCAGGCAGCATCCTGCATCCTAATGCTTTCCATTTCCCATTTCCTTTATTTCTATCCAATTTTATTTCTGTTAGCAGGATTAGGATCTCCAGCTACAGGGACGCCATATACTGAGAAGTGTAGGAAAATGGTTCTCCTTTTTTCCTCCCCATTTTTGTGTATGTGTTTTGGACTGTGGGTTTTCATTTTTATTTTTTTTTTTTTTTTTATTTTTTCCCCCTTTTTAAGGCTGAAAGAGCACAAACATGATTTTGCTTGACAAGTTTTCTCCTTAAGCGACAACCTAGTTGCTATCACTGCTGGGGGTGGGGGTTAAGGAAGTCTTTGACAAAGCATCAGAAAACTCAGCTTGCTGCAAGACACGTTTTTTGAGTGTTGAATCAATATTGTTGTGTTCTGCTGAGGTCCATGAGAAAGGGAAGAGAGCACACATAAGGAAGGTGGCTGTATAGAGTTGCTGAATAAAAATAGCAAAAATAATATTTGGCAGAATAAAACTTTCGTGGTTACTTTTGGTTTGATATTTGATTAGCAAAATAAAAGAAGCAAGCAAAAGAAGAAGCAAAAGGCAGGCTAAGCATATACTCTTTTTTTTCTTTTTTTGAGGTAATAAGACCATTTATAGGGTTGAGATTTTACCCTTTTTTGAAATTAAATTCTAATTCAGGCAGTGTTATAGATTTTATGCAGGGGGAAAAAATCTGACATATACCATGGACTGAATAACTATATGGAGAGTAAGGTTGTTGGAAATAGCTGACACCTCTCCAGATTTTTTCACCGAGCTATGTTAAGGTATAATCACCCTAACCCCATTCTTAGGAGTTTATAAAACCATTCTTAAATTTATTTGAGTGTACCAGGATCTGATTTCACTTGTGCCCAGGATGGTGCAGTCGCCTTTTCAAATAGGAAGAAAAAAGTGGAAACACAGAAACTATTCTAAGTCTGATCAGAGGCAGTGGGTTGAAAGCACTGTGGACCACATTGCCACTGCTTTCATCTCAGTGGTCCTGATGATCAGAAAACAGTTTTTTTTTTTAAATTAAGAATTTAGCTGATGACAGGACCATGAAAACTGAGTATTTTCAGAAATACCAAGTGAACTTTCCATCCTAGTAAGTAAAGGTAACATCCTTCTTTTTTTAGAGACTTGTACTGCATCACAGCTACAATTCCAGGAGGAAACATTCCTATTTCTTCGTCTTTAGAACCTTTTGCTATTGATACAAATAACACTGCGAGCATGGAAACAAACTTCCCACCCTTGAGCTTCCCACCAGCAGCACTTACACAACACCTCTTTTACTGAATAAACTTGAAAGTCAGAACATCCTGAAAAGTGAAGTAGCTTCAAAGAAAAGAAAGGAACACAATTAAGATCCCAAACTGAATGGAAAACACCCTTAGAAGTCTGGAACTAACAGAGCAAATTAGATTAGATGTTTAGATGTTGTATTACTGAGAAAACCATTTATGAAGGGATGGAAATTACTTTTCCTGCATGGACAACAAAGTTCTATGCACAGGGATCAACACCTGACCATAAACCCAGAGTTTGAGGTTTGTGCTGTCACCCCAGGACAAGGTTGCACAGGAGGAGGATGAGGAGAATCTTCAGTTCTGATTAAATGAATGGCAGGTAAGCCCTTCAGCTATTGATTAATTTAAACATGTGTATGTTCCCAAAGGGCTAGGGAAAGGAAAGCTACAATAACATGAGCACTGAATCAATGAAATTTGATTGACATCCACAGAAAAAGTTGCAAAGCACATTAATGTCAACCTGTTGGTTTCTCTGAGCATCAAACCAGAGGGGGTGAGAGGAGGAGCTTGGCTATTTTATTTCATAGGAAAAGAATGCAGAAAGACAGAAAACTTCTTACACATCTAGCACACAAAACCGCCTACACAACAACCTCACACCTTGCTGTGTGTCAGCTTTTAAATTGAGAATGTTGCTGTAACCAGTTTAAAGGGGTGGATGTGGTACTGCATATTGAAATTGGGGATTATATCATGACCACTGGCATTCAAACCACGGATCAGAACAAATGCTGCTCTGAAATATCAATTATCTGAGGGTTTTTAGAAAGCATTACAAAAGGAAGGGACTTGGTGCACACATGCATTTCAGGCATTTTGATATTGTCCTATAAGCATGCCTGGATTGCTACTGTAGATAATAATCATAAATTTACTCTTTAACACATCAGCTATTTGATTTAATACTTTCCTTTATCGATGGGCATACCTTGATGATGTGATTAACAAATGTGAGCAGGACACATTTGTTAATTTCTATGCTGCAAGAACACCTCAGGTACCTCAAGTTAGGACTGCAGCTTCTGAAACTGAGGATTTTTCAGTGTGTTCTTTGCAGTTTGTCACAAAAGAGGTGTGCTTATGGTGCTGGCAATATTTACTCCTGCTTACAAGAGCTTTGTGCACCTTCTTAGATTATTTCCTGTGCATTTGCAATCAAACCACGTTTCAGGAGTCACTGGACGGATTCAGGAAATTTCTCTTTGTTTTTCCCAGGAGCTTTGGGGCTACAAAATGTGTGCCTGGAGTAATTACAGCTGTGTTTACACAGGAAATCCCAGTGGTGTTGCAAGAGCACTGTCGCTGTGTCTCTGCCTCAATTCTCACCTGGCTGCTCTGCAGAAGCAGAGGCAGAGCAGCCTGAAATCAACCCAGCCTGAGGTCTGGTCCTCTCCACCCCATTAACAGCATCAGATAAACAGCACAGACCTATTTATGACCTGGTTAGCAATGAACTCTGATTTGCCACCAGCTTAACTCATTCTGAGTGTTAGACCACAGCAAAGATCTCCTTTTAACCAAAGCTACCATTCCAATCCATGGTATTGATGGTGTCTTTAACAAATGGCACCATCAATATTATTGACTGGAATACCTAAAAAAAAATGTGGATACTCCTTCAAAATCCTTTATAGAATTTGAAAATAATACTGTCCTACTTCCCAAACCCATTTAATTTGCAGATATCCTAAGATGAGAATTGCATTTTGCACTTCCCCAGTTTCAGTATAACCTCTTAATAAATAAATGCACATTCCAGTCCATCCAGCATCCCTCTCCATCCAACATGCACATCCCTTTTGGTGTCTGGAGATGGGAACTGGACTAAATGTTGAATTACCATTTCATTAATAACAAAGTGCACAGGGGTACCAATTAGCAGGTTGAAGTATTGCAAGCAGAGTTGTGCTCAGTAGAAATTGAAGTGGCAAATCATGGCAGACACTGAGTGTTTACACAGGAATGAGGATCAGTGAGTGCACGTGCAACTGCACGGAAATGATGCTGACGTGGTTACTCACCACTTTATAAAGGGAAATTATTTGGCTCAAGGAAAGACAGCAGATGGTTGGGAAATAATCATAAAACTGTAACTACCAATGGGAGGAACATGTAGGGAAAAAAAAAAGGCAAGGGGATGAGATATTTTGCAGAATGGGAGGAGGAAGTTGGATTTAACTGGACGGCCTTTAATTGCCATGAACAATGAGTATAATGTTCTTGCAGGGATTGTTCTTAGTTAATTCTTTTCTATGTTTTAATACTCAAATTTTTTCCTTGCCTAGTGACATTTGCATTTTAAGTAGAAAGTAATTGGTGACAGAAAATGGAGCTGGCATATGCGCTTGCTCTGACAAAAAAAAAAATTCTATACATTTTTTTTTTCTTTTCCAACAAACACATATGTTTTTACCTAGAACTCTTTTTTCCTTGAGATTGGATTATGAATTTCTTAACGTGGGTGTCGGACCATCTGTCAGACAATGAAGTCTCAGTAATACCCTTAAAAGACAATTCTTTTCTACAAGTGTGATGTAGTTTTTGGATTTTTTAGTGAACAAATGTATATAAAGTTATATAAATGTATATAATGTTATATAAATGTATATAACACTAAATGGCACTCAGCTGACAAGGATTCCAGTAACAGGGTGCTTCACAATAGCATGAGGATGGATGCCAAGAGAGGCAGAAATTTGTTGCCTTGAGCTCCCAAAACACAACTTAGCAGAGTTTTGTCCTGATGTCTGGGAAAAAATAAGAGACTGAGTTATCTTCTCATTTAAATGGAGCTCTGTAGAGAGCATTAAAATAGAGCAACCAAGTTTTGAGTGTTGGGTTCACTAATTCCTGTAAAGTTCCTGAAGTAACAATAAAATGGAAATTCAAATTAGTGAAGTTTTTGTCTTACATTAATTACCCAAATATATACATGCACTTTGAGCCCAATCTCACTCTGTCTCAAATAAAAATGCCTGTTATTCTAGATGGATTTTTAAAATATGTATTATTGCTGAGATGCATCTTCTGAGATTTTTTGATGTGACAAATATATCTACTTTGTGGGACAAAAATAGAATTTCTATTTAAAGAAACCCTAAATAGAATTAGTTTTTTCAAGCTGAAAGAAGAAAGAATTTGTGTTCAGGTCCAATTCTTACATGAAGGCTTCCATTTTGAAGTCAAAGCCTTTTAACAAAAATGCTTTCATTACGTTTGCTGATGGATAATCTGTTCATTCAACAAAAACCTCTCCTGCATCCAGCTGTCAGGAGTTCAGGGACTCAACCAAAGCTGCCAAAATCAGACAGGTGGGGACACCTGAGGGTTTGGGCTCTGTGGGCCAGGACACCAACAGTGGGAAGGAATGAGATGCAGCAGGAAGGAAGGATGGAGCACAGGGAATTTTCTGACATAAAATACACTTTAACCATTAGCCAAATGCAGAGCTGGAGCACTCAAACTATTTCACAGCTCCAGAGAAATTTATGTATTTTTCTTCATGTTATCAAAAGTCACAGCTGACTTTTCCCCTGTATTTTGGGGTTTTTTTCATATTGGATTGTCCTTTCTGCATTACCGTTCCTGATTAGATTGGGGGTTAGGATTCTATTTTTGACAATATTAAGCTTCACTGGATGAATCCCAGTTATCTATAAAATCATAAAAGGAGAAAATATCTAAGCCAGACACATCACTGTGTTGCCATAGAAACAAGAGACTCTGTCTGGCCTCCTGTCATTTTGTACACAAAACCCCCAAACTTTGGAAATGTTTCATGGTACCATACTGTCATTTTGGGGAAGGAAACCTAATTTCCAGCAGGATTGACAGATGTTGGGTATTACCCCATTTTAGGATAGGCAGTGGAGGGAGATAAGGGAAATAAGGATTCCTGGGGAGGAAAAAGACCCTCCAGAGATTTACAGAAATAAAAAGTAAAGTCACAGCTTGTAGTGGCACCACTGAAACAAAATTGGCCTTGAAAGAATAAAAACAGCTGCTGTATAGGACAGCACATTTGGGGAAAAGCAACAGAAATCTTTGCAGACCCTCATTATATTAAATTCCTGGGATGCATATCATGAAGAAACTATAGTTAAGATGAATTTTAATGCTCCAGTTCCACATCCACATTCATAAAAGATTACTTTAGAAAGATCAGGACATTTTCTTTTTTTTTTTTCTTGACATATCTTTTTGTGGGAGTAGGTACCATAGAATGACTAGAAAAATCTGGAAGCGTTAATTGCTGCTTCCAAAGCTTATAACTGATTCTATCTGGTCTAACTGGTTCTATTGAAAATCCAAAGCTAGAAATACTATTTTTTAAAGATTACACTCCTGTTCCTTTCTGAGGAAAGGACTATGAAACCAGAGTTTTTAAAATACAAAGCATTTTCAGCATCACTGCACAACACCTGGTGAGGAAGCATTTTTGCCACACAGCTATGGCAAAAGTTCTCATCCAAAACTTGAGTAGATAAATCTGAACAAGACCTATGCTTTAGTTAAAGTGCTTTCTTTTTCTTTTTATACGGAATGTAATTTTCCTCTGATCAATGGCTTCTTTATGCCTTTGTTATATTTCCTGAAAACCATTTTACTTTAAAAAGTTAGTTTCTAAGGAAATCAGCTTGAATTTAGCTTTTTCTTCTTTAGTTTTAGGGCTTCAAGATTTATTTTTTTAGTCGTAATTGATGTAAGGAAAACATCATTATTGTGATAAAGAATGAGGTTTTCACATTTACACCAGTTTGTGCATTACATAAATTCAGGTAGGTCCTGATTATGTCTGGCAAGAGTAATTCTGCCTGCTGTGATACAGGGCTCAAATGCCAATTCACATTTTGTGCTGCTTTCCTCCCCTTCTTCCTGGACTTTCACCAAAGCACCTCACTTTAAACTATTAGAAATTGTTTTTCACTCCTGAAAACTTCAATCCAAAAATGTCTCCCGCATCAGCCTGAGCTCTGCATTCTGATTCAGCTCTCTCTGCAATTCTTTGCATTTCGCCGTGGCCTCTGCAGAATTTGTGTCCATCCATTTATGGCAGCTCAGATAAGGTCAGGCTCTGAAGGAATAATGAGCTACCAGATGTTAGCAAGCAATCACAGGAACACTCAGATTTCTGTGCATTCATTAAACTTGGTCAGATGATTTGGAGGAGTTTTTCAACTCACTGATTGTCAAGTCATTTTTCCAAAGGAAACACAAAACCTCAATCAATAAACAGCTATTGGAACATTCTAAACACTAGTAAAACATTGTATTTCCTCTAGCTTGGCATGAAAATTTCAACCTGCATCGTTACCATGCGGGGGTTTAAGTTCAGACAAGACATACCTCACACAAAATCTTTTTATAGTATTCCCAGGGAGCCTGTTGAAGGGAAAATATGGCCCATACAATACAACATTACAACTTTTATTCTTATAACAGCCTAGCTGGAGCTGGAGAGAGCCACTTAGGGAATTCAAAAAATACTTTCAAGCATCTCAAAATCTAAATCAACTGCTCTGTCAAGAGAAAAGCACATCATAACTCTTCAGGAAAACTAAAACGAGCATTTTCTTTTAGGATAACATAAATCCAATGAGGTGTCAAATATAACCACATTTCACTCATTACAATGGCGAGCCTCTGAGAATGAATTTGCAGCTCAGACAATTCATCAGCCTATTCCTGCTTTCAGTTCTTCATGCCTTAGCTGCCAGCAGTTTTTATTTCCTTTTATTCTTTGTTGTTATCAACAAGATGGGCTTGTGCAAATGTCATTATTTCCCTGCTGCAAGTTCTGCTTCCCTGCATGCAGCTGCTGGTGATGGCAAGGATGTTCTTGTGAATTCAGAGCAGCTCAGGCACAGGGATGATGCTGCTCTGATGGCAATCATTGCACTGGGCTTTTTAGCTGACTTTCCAACCAAGTGTGGCCAGAGACCTTTAGTTGATACAAGCTATTAACTGCAATTAGGAACATAAGATGTTTTTGCCCCTAAGAATCCCTAAAAGTTCATCAAAGTTCACTTCAGGCAATAGTTGGATTCTACCTTATTATATTTTAAGAGATTATTACATTTAGGAGATTCTACTTCTATTATATTTTAGTTTTAAATCAATTATTCTTTTGAGCTGTTCACACTGTCCACTTTACTCTAGGGAGTGATGCTGCTAACTTTATACCAAGAGTTAACACTCTTTATTTTTATTTAAAAAAACTAAAAGGTAATTCAACCCCAGGCACAGATAGCTGCTCAAATGCAGCTATGGAAGGATATAAAAACTTGGAAGGCAAGAAAATGCACCAGCTTTACTATTTTAACACTACAGAGGAAGTGGAAACCAGATTAATGTAGTATTCACCTGGGAGAAAATGTCCAACAAGTAGCATGAAAAAAAAATCATTATAAGGAATATAAGAAGGAGCAATAAATAATAATCTTCCTTATTTTTATATAAGCCTCTGTTGACTCTTAGTCACACAAGAAAAAATTATCCACACGTGATTTATGTTTCAACTCATTAGGTGGAACAATGTTTGCAATCAATTTGTATAACCAAATATCAAAGACATCCAGTGCAGAGATGATTAAAGGGCTATGATATGAGCTTTGCTCATCCCTTTGGAGACAACAACAAATATAATTATTTAGACAATTTAGACAATGCCCATTACAACTGGTTAATTGCAGTTCTTCCTTATTTTGCCTTTCTGAATGCCATTTAAACCCAAACACGAGTGTGCATGTTCAAATGTGGGGGTTTTGTTGGTTTTTTCAATCTCAGTTGGGTAGTCTGAGGACCTGATTAATTGAGCAACTGAATAATTTACTCATTGCTATTGTACATTTTTATAAATTACGTTCTGATACCAAAATCACCTTTATTTATGGGCAGCTATTTATTTTTTGCATGGCAAGCCAGAAAGTGATTTCATCCCTCTTAATGGGACAGCACAACTGAAAACGAGAAACCACCCTCAGAATTTACTACCCTAATGCAAAACTAAACTTTTGTGACTTTATAGCATTTTTAAATAAATAAAGGCCCAATTTCAAATATTTTAAGTGGATGGGTAGGAACTAGGAAAAATTTCCGATAAATTTTAGTTTGCAAGCCCTGAGGAATTTGGTGTGAAAGCAGCTCTATGGGAAGGCCATTTAAGGTACATTTCAGCACAATTCAGCACTATCTGACATGCTTTAAAAAATGTAACTGGCATAAACTGCTTTATTATTTGAACCTGGGCATTGGTAATAAATAACTGCAGTGGACTGTCTCAAAATTAAAACACGATACAAGGGATAAGCAGCTTGCTTTTACCAAAATCTGAGGCAACAATTAAACAGGGAGATAGAGAAATCTTTTTTTCCTCCAGTAAAATCACTGATCAAGGCCACAAATCCACTCTGTACATCTGTTTCTTTTTCCTCCAACAGTGTCCACATTAATCTCTCCAAAATAAATCATTTCCAATGTAGGTAGAACAAGAAGATACTGATTTTGATTTCAGCCTACAAATATTTTTTTAATATAGGTCTTATTAAAAGAAAAATGCCATTTTTTGTTGTGATTTATATAAATCACAACAAAATATAAATATAAATCACAAAAATATATAAAATATGCACATATTTTATCCACATATGCAATTTTGAGAGAAATAGATAATTCACATGGATGAACTGGAAATTAATTTCTCTAATTCTGCAGACAGACAGATAAACAGATCAATTTCCTAAATCCTGAAAAATAAGATTAATTCTATCAGATTTTCTGAAAATCTTATAAAGATTCCTCAAATCACATATTTTGCAGGGCAGCACAAAAAGAAATGTCTACTTGAAACTTTGATTCAAAGAACTTCTCCATTATTTTGAATTTAATGTAAATGTTGTAATTTCCTCCTGTTTTCAGAGGAGAAAAATGAAGCAAGTAATAGGAAATCAATTTCAACTAGATGTAAGTAAATTATAATTTAGTTTAAAAGTGCATCTTTGGCTGAACAGACACCTTGTGGTTTTGAAGTTGAATTCAGTAAATAGCAGTCAAAAAAGGAGACAAATCTCAGTATTTTCTTTTTAAATTTACCTAATTCATGCATGCTGTTTTAAGTACTGCAAAGGAGTTTAGAAGAAAAAAGAAGGTGGAAATAGAGCCAGATATTTCTGTGCTCCAGGAACTGAATGTGTGGTTTTGGTTGTCCTTTTTATACATATGGTAATGTTGCTAATAGCTATTTTAGTATGTAAACACCTCAGGAATTGAATTAGGAGTTTACAGGAAAATAAATGGAGCTTTTTAACAAAGAAGAATAAGATGAGGAGAAGAATTTTATTTCATTTCAGAAGACAGTAAGGAGTTCCAAGTCTGACCTAGGACATTCTCTGTCTAACAACATCGCATCATTCAGTGATCTCAGTCTGGAGGCTGCTTTAGGGGAAAAAAAATAAAATATGGGCACAGGACCAGCAGCAAATTATAGTGAAGTAAGGAAAAAAAACCCAGCCAAAGTTAAACATTTCAGTAGAAAAGGTAAAAAATAAAAAAAAAAGTTTTAACCCCCCCCCCCCCCAAGAATAGATAGATAAATAAATAAATAAATTTTATTTATTTGTTTGTTTAAAAATAAAATTAAATTAAGAAGCAAACCAACACAGAAGGCCCAAATATACACATCTGTGGCTTGGCTTCCAATTGCCAAATGCTGTAATGGAAATTTATTGATCCGAGCAAACCCAGCGCAGGATCAAAACCTCTGCCGAACATTTTTTTGCCAAATGGTGACAGAAGAATTCTGGAAGATTGAAAGGCCTTTTATTCAAGAAAAAAGGAAGGAAAATGCAGCTGAGTATGTCAGCATTTTCCCCCTCTCCCTTGTATGATCTGTCAACTCAAACTTATTTTGGATCAGGGCAGTTTTTCTTTTTTCCATCAACTTTCTATAGATTACTCTTTGATTTCTGGAACAGTTCAAGTCACATTACCTAGACCAATGCTAAAAACCCATGCTTAGGAATATGCTGTCCCATTTCTGGATATCCTCCATGCCAACCAGGAAAAAAAGCCCCAATATGTTTGTAGTCAGATAAAAGACATCAGAGGTATGCAAAACTTGAAATGGAAAGAGGTGGATGGGATCATTTAAGGAGATGATAAGGTAACTATACCAACTTATATAAATATAAAAATATTTTTATATAAAAATATATAAATAGATATATATAATACAAATATATAAACACATAAATCTATAAATTATATTTAAATACTTCCATCCATTGGATTTATATGGGACTAGGCCTCCTTTTCTGCTAGGCTTCACCAGTGCTTATTGGAGCGTTCTCAGGTAATTTGGAAATAAATGGAAAAGAGTTCCTTGAATGGGTGAGGAAAAGAGTCAGATCTGGAAAACCACAGGATCATGACTGCCCACACAAACAGCAGGGAGAGGGGAAATGGGAACAGGAGGGACAATAAGGGAGGGAAGGAGAGATTTCTAAACTTCAGATAGTTCAGAATGAAAGTAAGGAAAAACGCCTTTCACTTCAAGGTACATTGGTTGTAACTAAGAATGGACTGAGGCAATAAAAAGGTTGGAAAGAAAAAGAGGTTTTGCATCAAAGAAAAAAAAAATAAAGTGAGAGAGAAATAAGAAAACTCTTGTGTACACTTCATAGCAGCTAAACTCTTGATATGTCAGGTACTCTCACCATGCTGTTTGCCAAGATAAAATATCTTGAATTTTTGCATTGAAATATTTTCCCTATAGGTTGACCTACTAAACTTTAAATTTACATACTGGAGAATAATTTCCACCCTGTATGGAATCCATGTTTATGTTTATCAGTGATGGGCTGTACATGGAATTTCAGATTCCACAGTGTTGCGCAGAGCTACGTGCTCCCCTGGCTCACAGGGAATACAAAAGAGTGATTAGACCCAAGAATTACAATTCAAATACTTCTCCTTTTGTGTCTCAATGGGGACGTCCAGATTTGAAATAAAAGGAATAAAAGAATAACAAGTACAGCCAGGGGAAAAAAAAAAAAAAAAAAAAAAAAAAAAAAAAAAAAAAAAAAAGAAGAAGAAGAAGCCATATATTTTGGGAAAGGGAATTTGAGGGAAAATCTTTAAAATACTCCCTCCCAGTGAATTTGATGCATATTAACTTTAAAAGTTCTGCCTTCTTTATCCCACATTTCTCTGTCATGGCTTGTTTATTTCACAGGTGCCAGATATGCAGATTTGGACACCAGTGGCACTATCTGGTTTTGATGTATTTTATCCTCCACACCGCCAAAGGCCAACGGTTTGCAGCTGGGTATGAAAATCACATTTTGACTCTGCCTGAAACACGGCCCTGAGGAAGGGGAGCAATGGGCTGTGCACTTGTTTATACAAGAAAGATAAGAAAAATTACTTTGATTTGACAGCGTGCTGGAGACTGATACCAGTGTGCTCAAGGAAGTACTTCAAAGTCAGAATTGCAGACACATGACTTGGTGATTCAAATATCAGCAACAGCAAAAATGTTTTATTACTCGGTCTGGCACTCATCCTTCTCGTGCTACCAGTGATGCTCCTTCAGTCAGGGAACCATAAAAACCTGGTTCACAAATATCACCCAAAGCTGTCTCCTATACAGAAAAACTCAGGAGAGTTTTCTGCACGCTGGTGCCCTGAATTGGGAAACTGAAGTGAGAGTAATGAAGAGGAGTGAAAGGAAGAAAAGTAAAAAATGGAAAACAGTGACAAGGAGCAGGCACATTGAGGAGAGGATCCACGAAAAACAGACAGTGAAGTTTGGCAGGATGTTTTTTCCACATTATATCACACTGGGAGATGACATGGAATCATGAGGTAAACTTTGAAGTGAGAGCAGGCTGAATTTTACAACTTTTGACACTACAGACCTCCATAAAAAAAAAAAAAAAAACACCATTATGCATTTTATAATTGCTGTGAAGCACATTCAGGAGGAGTTTTATGCTGTGCTTATCGTGGCACGTTGTAATGCCACTTTGGCACCACTATCACACCCTATTATCCATTACATACATAACACAAAAAATAAAATATTCATGATTTTTAGTCAATTCTTGATTAGTAAGATGGCTGTGCTGTGTATAATAATAGAAAAAAATGTTTATCCTGAGGAGTCATTATTCAGCACTTGCACAGCTCTAATCTAAATTTCCAGAAGGACAAGCCACTAAAGAAAATGTGAAATTAACCACAGTTAAAGGATATTGAAAATGTTGTCTTCTTGTGAAGCTTAGATCATATTTTTAAGTGGAATCAAAAAGCAGGACACCATGTCAAAATATGATAAAATAATATTGTTTAAAAAGCCAAAAATCAAACACTACCTGTAAAGTGAAGGGTTAGGGGAATCCCTGCAGAGCATTTGAAAGCAAAAATACCAAGATTTCTTCTTTTTGATTTTACTGAAAGGTGAGAACTGCCTTAGAGAAAAGGTAAGAATTGACTGGAAAAACATGTGGAGGGTGTTGCAAAAACATTCACAGACATTTCTGTGGAAGAATCTGCCAAAGAAAGATCCTGAAGTTGTTCTCACTCAGATTTTTCTGCAGTTTCTTGGGGGTGTATAAAATTAGGAATAATGATTGGAGCAACACACTTTGATTAGCATTAAATTTTGTGATGTAATATATTCAAGCCGATGCACTGAGACTTTGGAGCTGGAGATTCTCTCTCCATCTTTCTGTGAACAAAACACAAACCTGCTCCAAGCCTAAGTTCCAGGTGGAATTGTTCCCTTTGGTAACAGAAACATCAGACAGAGGTGTTGCTTTGGGACTTGGGTGGGAGTGAAAAAATAAATGGCTTTTTTGAGATGGAGAACTCGCCAGAGCAGAACAATGGAAACGGTTCCATTTTAAAGTTTCCATTTTAAAGTCTTAATTTGGAGGGAATGGAAAGAAGGCAGCAAGGAAAAAAGTGCTATCCACAGCTGCTCCATGGCAAACACGATCAAATCCAAATCCTGGAGCTGCAGGATAAGAGCATAAATCAGGAATGCCATTACTGGGATTACGCAGGCCAAAAAATCCCAACCTGCAGCTCCTGTGCAGAACCTACAGCCCTGTCTCAGGGTTGCAGTATATTCCAGGGATGGAAAATCCATCTCATGCTCAGGTGAGCTGCTCTCAAGGTTAGTCACACAAGTCTTTTCTTGTGAAGTCTTTTCCCACACCATTTCCTTGTCATGAATTTCCTTAGCTTTCACGCTAGGAGGGATTTCATACTTTGATATTTTGGTGTTGGCTTTCTTTTTTCATTTGTTTGTTGGGTTGTGGTTTTTCTAGATTAAAGAGGGATCAGCTATCAGAAATCTTTTCACTATTTAAGCTGAGCTCACCTCCTAACCTCTTTTTCTTTTTTCTTTTTTTCTTTTTTTTGCAGAGGGGAAAAGGATAAAGTGAATGGCTTAAGTCCTAAGCTGCTTAAGAGTTTCTAAACCCCTTTAGGGTAGGGGATGTTTTCTGGAAACAGAACTCTTTTGCAGGTTTGTTTTTGTGGTTTGTTTTGTTTTTTGTTTTTTTTTTTAACTAACCTTCAAGATTTCACATGCTTTCTGAAATACAGGTGACAAAATCAGACACAGTGCTTCACTACCTGCTCCCAGGAAACAGAACACAGGACTATTTTTCTGTACAGTCCTGCATTAAACTAATTGCCCTGCTCCTCCAAGGATTTAATTGACTGTCAGCTCAGATCCCTTTTACCGTGTCCACATCTTTTCTCACTTCTTGTAGGTCTCACTCATTTGGGCTTGGATAATGAGCATGAACTTTGGGCCAAGTGCAGATAAATGATCCAGGAACCACCAGCCCTGCTCTGACAGTTCCCCTGAGGGGCCACCAGGAAACTCAAGAGCTTCCTGAAAGAGGAGTTTTCTCCTCTTTTCTGCTGGGTGCTGGAGAGCCCAGAACCAGGACCCTGGGAAGAAAAATTCCTGCCTCACTTGGTGAAACAGCCATGGTTCAGGATCAGGAGGCCATCACAGAGGGTGTTTCCGATTGGCATTTTGAAAAATTAGCCCTTTGAGAGCTTTTTTTGTTGGTGCTTGATAGAAAGCAAGGACAGAAAAATTGCTCTTAATACATGACAGATGTACAGATAAAAACTGGAGGCTGCTGCTCTGGGCAACCTAGCACACGCTGAGAGCATGTGAGATGTGTAATTTATTATCCTGATGCATGCAAGGATGTATGGAAGGATGGAAAGGCTCCATGGTGGATGCACTGCCATCACAGAGTGTTTCAGATTGGCATTTCGAAAAATCAGTCCTTTGAGAGTTTTCTGTTGGTGCATCAGGGTTTGCTGTCACAGTGCACTGCACAGAGTGTGAAATAGGATGCCAAAAATGCTGTTACTACATGCAGAAGATATAAGATATATAAGATATTTGAGAAAACATTGAATAAACATCACTGTTTATGTGTGGAAAGCACAAACTCCATGGGATAGCCCTGCTGCCACAGCTAGCCAACCAAAGCATGTAAAAAATGGAGAGATGCTAAAGAGGAAGAAGAGATAAGCAGATGTGGGGGGAAAACCCCAAAACCAACAAAACAAAACAACAAACCAATCAAACACACTCCACCAAAAAAAAATCAAAAAACTCATCTATCAACAAATTTTAGGTTATTTCTTTAGCCAACACAAAGCTCTTGAGACAGACAATTCCCTACTTACTTACACATTCAGAGGCTGCCAGGCTGGCCACTGTGCCTTGGCCTTGATGACTGTCAGAACCTCATCACTCTGTGGAAAGAGACAAAGGACATTTTTAAAGGAGACCAATACTTTTTACAGCAGAAATACAAAGTGCAGGGCACGAGATCAAACTGTGACTATGAGCTTTAAACACCAGCAGCAGTGGTTTGGCCTCACCAGCTGAGGGAAAGCTTCCACCAGGGATTCCCAAGCTTGATACACAGCAAGGACAGAAAAACTGCTGTTAATACAACCTCAGCACCCTGTGAATATGTGTGATGTGTTATTTATTATCCTGATGGGTGGAAGGATGGATGGATGGAAGGATGGAAAGGCTCCATGGTGGATGCACTGCACTGGTGGCACATTCTCTTTGCTCTCCATTCATGCATGTGAAAATCACAGGGTGGAATGCAGCAGCCATCTGTGGAAGCCCACAAAGCACCAATACAAAGATTATTTCCTAAAGTCTGCTGTAATCCTTGCATCAGCACTTTCGAACTCCATATTGCTACAATAAACTCAGGACAAAAGCAGGAGAGCATTAACAAGGCTCAGGTGCCCCAAAGACATCTATCACACTTCTTCAGAAGCATTTTCCCCTTCTCCCTTAGGAATCCACACCAGTAATTCACCTGGAGGGACACAAAGTTCACACTTCACTCCCATGATTTCTACTGTCTTTTGAAAATATTTCCCAATTAGACCAAGAAACCCACTTCAGGTATTGCCAGTAATTGGCACTTCCAGCAGAGCTGACCTTTCAGTTTAGTGATAACAGAGCCATTTCTTGCTTGATAGCAACAGTTCTGACAGCCCAGACCAGCCCTAGTCCATCCACACCCCAGCTCAAAGAAAAACGGGTTCCACTGATTGTCTCAATATTCCCTGAGTCCCTCCCTTCACCAAAGCAAGGGCATTGCAGATATGATGGGCCCTTTCTGTGACACAGGAATATAAATGTGACATGACCTCTCCCTTAGCCTGAGTGCATGGTAAAGCCACTTCTTTGGAAATCACTTTTATAAATGCAGGTGCCAGGAAAAATCCTACACGAAGCGTCCTGAGCTATGACAGCTGAAAATCCAACTTTACAAAGGCAAGTAAGTATAAAGATATTTTACCAAGCTCTCACTCTACTGGTAGAGGTAGAAAAAAGAGAATTTTGTGCTGGCAGGGAGCAATCAAACAGCAGGCAGATCCTCTGGGGCAGGCACACCCAGGGTGAGCAGCACCAGCCCAACCATGCAGGAGAGATTCAGCACATCCAGGTTCACCTAGGGCAGCCTTCTTCTCATCTCCACACTCACACAAGTAGAGAGACTGTCACTATGATATTTTCTGAAAAATCCTCTTTGCCCAGGATTTTTTCCTGTGAAGCTGAGAAGCCTCAGAGAGGAATGAAAACAATAATTATCTGATTGCTGCTCCTGTGTTTGCTGCTTTGGAAGGTGGCTTGGGCATTGTTTGCCAACGGGTGAATGTTTGATTAGTTGCATGTGAATTGTTTTAATTTAATGAGCAATCATGGTCCAGCCATGTCAGACTCTGAGGAGTCATGAGCTTTCATTATCATTCTTGCTAAGCCTTCTGATGTATCCTTTCTCCTTCTTAGGTATAGCTTTATTATAGCAATATAATATAATGTAATGTAATTGTAATGTAATGTAGTATAGTATACTGCAGTATAATGCAGTGTAATGCAATATCATATAATGTAATGCAATATCATATAATGCAATGCAATGCAATAGTGTTCACAGGGGTCTTAGGATGAGGGAAGAGATGAGGATCTGACTCCATGTTTCAGAAGGCTTGATTTATTATTTTGTGATATATATTATATTAAAACTATACTAAAAGAATAGAAGAAAAGATTTCATCAAAAAGCTAGCTAAGAATAGAAAAAGAAAGAAGAATGATAACAAAAGCTTCTGTCTCAGACTCTCTGTCCGAGCCAGCTGACTGTGATTCGCCATTAATTAGAAACAACCAACATGAACCAATCACAGATGCACCTGTTGCATTCCACAGCAGCAGATAATCAATGTTTATATTTTGTTCCTGAGGCCTCTCAGCTTCTCAGGAGGAAAAATCCTAAAGAGAGGATTTTACATGAAAAGATGTCTGTGACAATAATGAATAGAATAGAATAATAAATAAGCCTTCTGAGAACATGGGAATCAAATTTTCATCTCTTTCCTCATCCTGGGTTCCTCACAAACACCACAGAGATACACTTTTGTACTCAAAGTGGTTTAAAAAGTAACTGATGAAACGAATTAGGTTAAAGGTTTGAAGCTAAAAGAGATTGTCTGTCTCTGACAACAAAATTTTCCTTAATTTTTAGTTTTCCTTGTTTCAATATCCTAGCACTTTCCAGCCAGGCACATCTTCCTTTACTTACCTTGAAAAGAGAATTGCATTCAAAATTATTAATTCTGCATTTTACGTCCCAACAAAAGTCTGCCATGAGCATAGATGGTTACATTTAAAGTCACGCACTGCTTATCTAATAGGAGGCAGTAATTATGTCACTGGTATCAAAATCAGCCACATCTGAAAGCATTTCAACATGTGCTGCTTAAATTAAAAATTAACACCAAAAGCAGATGAGCAGTGGCCAACAGCTCAGCAGTAAGTTCAGAGGGAAGGAAAGAAGGGGCAGTGCATGGTGCATTCAGACAAGATTGAAATTTTAAGGGAGGTGAAAATTCAGGTGCAAACACTGCATTCAGAGGCACCTGAATAAAAAATTAAAAAAAAAAAATAAAACAAAATAAAACAAACTAAAACAAAATAGTAGACTCTGGTATTCTGTTGAGCCTGGAATGAAAATGCATATTTGTCATACCTAGAGCTCCTTGACAATCACACGGGACTAAGATATAACTTGATACAATTCCAGACTGATATTTAAGCAGCCCAGGGAAACTGATGTTAACCAGGAATTGTGAACAATCCATGGATGGAGAGCAATCTATGGACAAGATGCTGTGCTTGAGTTTGCTGGCCAGCCTCTTCAGCTATAATTATTGGCAGATGGTAAAAGCTGAGAGGATATAAAATGCCTGAAGAGAAACCCACAAATTAGTGACAAATAACCAGTTGATGCAACCCAACTGCCTTGAAAAACCAACTGCACAGACTTTACAGTAGAGGCAAAACCACCACATTTTGTTAATATAATGAAAATATAATTTTATTAAGATTTTCTTCATGCTTGCTGTCCTACATTTGTACCCATTTTACTCTTCATATCCCAAAGTTTTGCTTTAATTAAAGTAATTTAAGTAAGCAAGGTCTCAAATTGCCACCAAAATATGGAAAAGAGAACTGTGATTTTTTTCACCATGGTATGTTGCAAGTTGTCATCAATTTTGTATTTATCTTGGAAGAAATTACCCAAAGTAATGAAACTCTTACATTTTGGCAGAGGAAATGACATTGTTTGCAAAATGATGGAGTGTCAAAATGTTTCACTGTCAGAAGTTAAAGGGCAGGGCACCAATTCTCCTGCTTGGAGCTGATGAAAATCCCTCAAGTGTGGTTGGACACAATCACTGACAAAACTTGATTTTTCACCCAAAGCTGCTTCTGCAATTTCAGTTACAAGTACAATTACAGGACTCCAGCTTCCATTTGAAAAGAATGGCTCCTTCTCTACAGGCTTCAAACTTGGCCAACAAGTGCAAGTGGAGCCAAAGCAGTTTCTGGGTTGACTTCAATTTCATTTGGATTCTGGCCTAAATTAAAACATGCAAAAAATTGCAAACAACTCTCCTTTTCTCCACGTCCACTTTCTACAATGGTGTTCAAGCTGGGGTTGTTTGACTCAATAGCTGTCCCCTATAAAAGCACTGCTCTCCAAAAAGTCCTAATGGCACGATTTCAAAAGGTTGATAATGTCATTCTGATACTGACAGCCTCACTGTTACTCTGAAGTTGGTAAAAAATTAATCCTTTGCTTTCCATCCATTTGTTCCTGCAATGTATAAATGAATGCTCATGCAGAATAAAGTAATTAAATGGCCACACACAGAACCCTGTGGTATAAAAGCTCTGCTAAGTTAAAACCTTTTACTGCGCACCTACAAAAGATTAAAAGCATTTCCTCACTTCAAGAACAGAAAGTGGGACATTGCTCAAAAAGGCAGCATTAAAGACAGAACTTGATTTGAAGTCTTTCCCAACCAAGGGGACTTAAAACAACACTTTTGAAGGGTAAAATCCATTTAAAAAGTAATGAAAGATTTCAGCAAAAGTTTTAAGCATGATCTGAACACCTTTGGAGTGAAAGAGAGATTAGTAGGATCTAGAAAGCCTTGTAAGTTATTCCATGTGCTCCTGCTACTTTTTGGTAACAATCATGGAAAAGCATCTATTCCATACTATTTCCAAGCCATTTTTTAAAGTTTTATTACTATTTTTATTTTAGTTCTGCCAAATAATGTTAGAAGCTACCAGTGTGCAGATCACTTAGCACTTTGCAATAATGATATGGTTTGGATCAGCTAAACAAATTAATGTGTTATCGGACATCAGAGTCAGAGCCAATGAACTGTGGGAATGGAAAACACCTGTTTTGGGCCAGAGCTCAATTCCATCCATTTCATGCTGCTGCTGCTTGGCATTCATTCCATTGTTTAAGAACAGAGAACATTTATTTCCTTCCAGAACACTCCTCACACTATCTGAATGCCTTTCCATCCACAGTGAATTCATTTTCACAAGACTCTCAAAAAGTAGGAAAAAGAGCAACATTATCTTCAGTTCCCAGATGATGAATTGAATGTCTTCTGGAAACAAACCTACATATCTGAGTTCTAAGATAGCATCTTCCCCTGCAGGATCATCCTTCCCCTCAAAAATAATTTGTTATTAAAGGAGAAAGAGATAAAGGGAGCATGAAAAAGTGTATTGCACAGTTCTGTGGGGAACCAAATGCTATAAAAATTAGAATGATGTAGTGCTTTGGAGGGATTGTTGGCTGCTCTTAAAAATCTGATCAGTCTTCTATGATTGGTATAAATTGTCCTTATTCCACCTCCACTGTGTGCAAACACATAGAAATCACAGAAAATATTTAAAACCCAATCTTGCCTTTAAAGAATTATCTAATGCAAAATACATGGTTAATTAATGCCTAACAAATTAAAGACTTCCATGGCATAATACTCCAAGTATGGCATGCTTTCTCCTGTTGATAAAATGAGTAGAAAACTTTCCTAGCTCAGTTTTGCAGATGTACTTGAATGAGAAGGGACACTGATGTAGGCTCACTTCCGAAATTAGTAAAAACTTCAACAGAAAAAGGAAGTTGGTGTCTTTTGTGATAACAAAATATTTCTGTGATAAAAGTAGAGCTGAAATGTTTTATGATATATATTATATATCATAATGAAGATATGTTCACTATGAAGAGATGTTGCTAGAAAAGTATGTACAACTATTAGTTCTTTCCAGTTCTTAAAAAAATAGCATTTTGAAAAGGTTAAGCTTTTAGTCACAAATTGCTTCATTTGAGAGGGGAAAATAACCATGATTCAAGACAAAGACTTATTTTTTCATCTGATGGCAACTAAATTCTGGTAAATCTATGACCGACTTAGATTCAGCCAGTAGCACAGGTTTGGAATTATCATAAGCAAGAGCAAGAATGCATTTCAGCCAGTGGAATTATACCAGGATTGTGTTTGCCCATTTTACTTTGATTTCTCTGTGTTTATGACAGCAACTTTGTGGCAGCTGAGAAAACCACACATAAGATATATAAACATGCCTGAATGGAATTAATTTTTTGATCACAGTACCTACAAACTCAATATTTCCCTGAACAAATAGCTGTTTCTTTAATTGAAAAGTCCTGTTTATTTTCTTCGAAAAATAGGTAATGCCGTTTCAGGGAATACAAAATCTGAGTTTTTCAGCTCACCAATTATAAAAGTCTGGGGGAATTTCCAGGCTTTTAATAATAAACAGTCAATTACTAAAACCACAATTTTGGGCTTGAGATAAAAAAATACTGCCGAGGTGAAACTGAATAAAAACAGAAGGAAAGCTGAGCATTTAAATCCATTTCTGAACTGTTACTGCCTGAAAATATCCCTGCTTCAGGAGAGCAAACAACCCAGCACCTCTGACAGTCCCAGCTTAACTGTTGTGCTGTACAGGAAAGCTTTCCTGAACTGGGTACTTGGCAATTTTGTATTCACTTTCACAAAGAAAAACCTCTCTGTCAGATAATCAGGCTGAGAATTTCCCCCAAATGTGGGTACTGTCCATATTTTCCAGAAAATATGGAAGTAAGCGTCAAAGCTTCACCATTTCAGGGTGCTGACTGCACAGATGTCAGCTGACATTGTGTGTTTTAAAATAAGCTTTCTGAGGGTGCTACAGGAACTATAACTCCTGACTTTTGGAAAAACTACTAGGATGGGATGCAAAAAGAAGTGTGTTCATTGTTAATCTGGGTTTGTATCCCAAAAGCACAGGCTCACTTTGCATTAACAACTTGTGCATTCCTGTCCCACAGGGGTGGAGGTTTCAGGAGGTGAATGTGGGCTGAAATTGATAACAGAGCTGTTGCTAATGGCAACACTGAAAATCAGAGGTGCTGGTTTATTTGCATGAAGGTGCAGTTACATAATGTGGGGTGCTCCCAATAAAGCAATAATTCATGTTTTGCACAGTACAAAGCTTAGCAGTGTGTGTTAATGAGCCTTAGGTGTGCTCTGAGGATCTGAGCTCTCATTTTCTCTGCCTGAGCAGATTCCTTAGAAAAGAGGAGAAAAGAGTCTCCCTCAGGAATCCAGTTCTTGATTGCATGTTGATTTTCTACGGCACACTCTGCTTCGTTCTACATCCAATGCTTTGCTGTCTCCAGCACTACAGAAACATTCTGGGATCCTAAATCACTTTGCCACACCCAAGGGAAAAACATTTTTACTAAAGTTCAAAATGCCTACTTTTTAAAGGGGATCAAAGTAGATTTTGGAGCTGACCTTAAGTGGTGCAATTCCCACCCTCTGCTTAATATGTTTATCCAGCACACACCCTTCTGACCTCCTCCTGTCTCAACTTTCCCAATTCCAATGATCCTTTAGGCCAACCTAGCCTTTAAACCTAAGTGCTGTGAAGCTACTGCTATTTTAAACTCTCAAAAGATTGGACACCAGAAGAGAAATTGGGGGAAAAAGGTCCTTGACACCAATCCAACACATTCTGTGTGCAGTAAAGCAGCTGCATGCAACTGAGTGGCAAGACAAAACCTGCATTCATTGGAGATAAAGATAAAACTGGTTTAAATCACTAGGTTCACATCCAGGTAACTACAGCATTTTTTTTTTATTATTTTTTTTTTTGCTCAGGCTCCTTGAAATAGTTTCAAAACAGGGATGAAAGCATTGAGACAGGCTCTGGGGCATGCTAGGAATAAGTGAAATTCAGCTGCTTAAACAGCAGCAGGAAAGCTCAGGAGAAGGCTGGGTCTGCTCTGAGAAGCAGCACAGGGAATGGGGGCACAGAACAATTCTGTCATCTGCTAAATGCTGGCACTGAGACTCCAGGTGTCACAATTATTCTTCCTGATGCTTTGCTCACACATTAGCCAAATGCAGGAGCTTGAGCAGAGGAGAAATAATTATTTGGCTAATAGCAAGGGATTTTAAATAAGACCAGCAAATTAGCTCAGGAGGTGAGCTTTCCTGACCCTTGATAGCACTTTGACAAATCAATGTAGGGGTTTTATTCCATTCAGGATGTACAATAAAATTTTCTAAATGTGCTTTAGCTGCTGTACAGAGGCAATCACAACAGCTATATTTCCCTTCAGTAAAGATAACGTGCCTAAGCTACCCTTTACCATTTCTTAAAAAAAAATCCAAACCAAAATTTACCTAAAAGCCCAGAATGAATATAGCTTTTTAGCAAGTTAAGGAATCAAAGACCCATATTTTCTGCAGTCTGGAAAGGACTGTTCTTTTAGGGAAATCACCTTTCCATCCCTTGCCAGCCCCCAATACATCCAGCGGAGCTCTGCCCCATTAACCCATTCCCCAGCACAGCACAGCCTCAGAGCTCATGCTGTGACATTCCCCTGATTCAGGGTTTAATGACCACAACACCTGGGGCTGGGATTGGGGATAAAGTCATCTACATCTCTTCCAGGACTCAGGAGAACAGGGCTTTAAGGGGAAAGAATGTCAGGAACCTCTCCAAGAAGTGGAGATGTGTCCATTTTTGCTGTCGGGGGCTGCCTTTACCACCTCCTTCCCTTGAAAGCATCTCTGTGTGCCCTGTGTGACTCCTGGGGCTGTCTCTGCATTCCTGCACAGGGACCAGCTCCAGTCTGACAGCCCTGATTCTGCTGTGGGACTTTAATTCTGCCTCAGCTTTGCTTCCGCACCCCTGTGAGTGAGGACAGACAGAGACAGAGGAGACTGCACGGCCCAGCCTGCAGGCAGCACTGGCTTTTAGAGCAGTGGGGAGCTTTTGTTTTTCTCTTACAGGAACTCCCCTGCCCTGTTTTCCAGCAAGGATTTTAAAGGGGGTCTTTTCTGGAGCCTCTCCCTGACACTTTTTTCTGAGCCCATCCTGGTGCAGTAAATACTCAGGTGGGCTTTGCCAAACCACTGGAGCAATTTATTGCGACGGTGTTCACAGGGGTCTATGTTGAAGGAAGAGATGAGGATCTGACTCCATGTTTCAGAAAGCTTGATTTATCATTTTATGATATATATTACATTAAAACTATACTACAAGAATGGAAGAAAAGGTTTTCAGAAGGTTGGCTAAGCTAAGAATAGAAAAGAATGAATAACAAAGGTCTGTGTCTCGGACAGAGTCTGAGCCAGCTGTGCTGTGATGGCCATTAATGCCAAACATGCACATGAGACCAATCACAGATGCACCTGTTGCATCCCACAGCAGCAGATAACCATTGTTTACATTTTGTCCCTGAGGCCTCTCAGCTTCTCAGGAGGAAAAATCCTAAGGAAAGGATTTTACATGAAAAGATGTCTGTGACAATTTATCATTTAACCTTGTTAATACTGTTGCTTCTCTCTTGCAAGAAGTGCATCTCCCCATCCACATCCACAACAACAGGGGCAAATCCAGAAACTGAGACTGGCCCTGAAAATTTCCTTCCTGCTTAGAAATTTCAGTGGTCTTAGCATGGGTAATGTTGTCATCCATCTGGGGGGGGGTTCACCCTTGCTTTCCAGCAGTTAAACAGCAAGGAAATGGCATTTTGCTGTGGATTTGTTTGGGTTTTGGGTGTTTGTTAGTTTGTTTGCTTGTTTTTGAAAGCTGTTTGGCACTAACTGTTCTCCCAGAGCAGTGAGATAAAGGATATCTCCCTCCTACCTGTTGCTTAAAGAGCTCCAAGTATCTTTACATCAGCTAATATAACCACACTTTCCATGTGCTGCTGAGTAGAATTAATATTAAAAGAGGAATTATGTAATTCAGCATTAAATACTGTAGGAGATGCTACTAGAGTGGCATCTGCACTCAATATAATTAACATACTAGGGAAGAACTATTAATTCCACTGCAGAAAGTGACGTTTGGGTTCCCATTTGCTTATTTAGAAATGCCAAAACAGAAGAGAAACTAGGAGTTAGACCCTGGAGCCACAATGCTGCATGTCACCCTGTAGTAACCAGATATAAATGGTTGATGTTGTCTCTGTTGTAAGCCAGACATGAAGAAAGGTGTTTGTCTTAAGGAACATCTCTAAAGTACTCTGCAAAACCCATGCACATAAAATTACTGAGTGCAGCACTCATGTAGTTATTTTATTATTAGAATAGTTCTAAGTTAAAGACCATGAACAGAGGCTTGCATTCTAAAAGCAGGAATCTGCCATGTTGCATTGTACTCACAATGTCAACTCTAAGAAATTAATGAGAAACAATTAATGACAAACCTCACTGCAGTGAGGTCAGGATAAACATAAGTATTTCAGTTTTGGCTGTGACATACCAAAGACCTCCAGGGATATGCCCCAAGGCTGTTACCTCACCTAAAATGCTTATTGTGAGGCTCATCCTTTGTTCTTTGAGTGGTTGTTTTGAAATCTTAAATTTCAGAGTTAAAATTTCAGTTGAACTCTGAAATTTAAACCTAATTTCAGAACATCAGCTTTAGAAATAAGCATATAAACACTGATCTGTTTATATGCTTATTTCTAAAGCTGATGTTTGGAAATAAGGTTTAAATTTAAATAATAATAAACAGAGTTTATAAATAACATTAAACTGAGTTTAGCTGTTAACCATGTTATCATGAAATGACACAATGCATTCTTATGACACGAAACAGGCATTTTAAATATTGCATGGCTTGTTCAGTCCCAAAAAAAGCCACAGTAATTGCATGTTTAATAAACCTTGGTAGTTCTCATTCCCATAGTAAAGTATCTAGGTCTATAGACCTGTTGTGATCATCTCATTTTTATTCCTTTAGGTCTTTTCTAGTAACTCTGTGATCAGCATTGTCCAGTGATAAAACTGTGCTCAGTTCCCTTAAATCAGGGATACCATGTAAAGACATTTATTTTCCTTCCTCTTTTACTTTCTCTCCCTCACATCCTCTATCATACCAGGCTCCTGCTGAGGGATTTCCAGAAGAACACTAAACACCACCAATACTCACTATTTTATTTGTACAGACTGCTCCCCACTGAAGTCCTAGTTCCAGGTGTTTGGCCACTTTACCAAAATCTTTTGCTGTCCCTTGAAATAAAATTAGGTTGTTTTCTTTTAATTAATCTCTAAAGATATTAGAACAGCCGCCTTATTGAAAGGAAAGCTTCCAAAGGGGTTAATAATTGCAGAAGCAAAGCCTGGTAAATGCCATATCTTATTACCAAGGCAGTGCTTGGACTCTCTCCACTGGAGTGGCTTTAAGAACACATCACCCTGTGTCTAGATCAGAATGAATGTTTTCAGCATTCATGTTTCCAATGCAAAAGCACCCAAAATTCACACGGGTGTCCCTTCCTGCCTTCTCCTGGCACTGCAGTTGCACGCTGAAACAAACTGATGGAAACGTTCTCTCAGAAGAGAATTGCTGAGTGGTTGCACCACAGTGAATGGTGGGAGTCTATTAAATATGCAATTACTGCCTCATTCTCTCAAGTCTTACGAGCCAATTAATAGCACTTTTTATTTTCATGGCACCTTGCCTCAAAAAATATTAAAATGCTTTTAAATGACAGAGTTCTGGAGCTCTCCTGTCGTGCACACAAACTAGAGAGAAGTTGGCAGAACAAACACACCAGCTACAGCTCAGGAGGTATTTTTTCCAAGCACCCTGACAAACGTCTGTCTGTCTGTCAAAGCCACAGCACTGACCTCAGCACCACGGTGACACCACAGGCCTGGCCAGAATAAGCCTGACAATGACACTGTCCCTGTTCTGGTGTTAAAAATCTGAAGAAGTGACACAGGTAATCCATCCACAGGTAAAGACAAGGACACCAAACTTTCTCTCCTACACTGAATGAGTTGTTGCTCCACTTTCTGAGAGCCAAAGCAGCTACATGCAAACATGACACCATCCACAATCAATCTGAATTTGTGGCTAAAACATTGATTAATCCAGCAGGCACAATCGAGTTGTCTGAGAAACCCATAAACTACATTAATTTTGTGTAAACTAGCAAACAACTAGGGGTAATTTATGGCTCAAACCACACTTTTCACAAAGCCAAAATCCAGGTAAAAGCAAGCTAAAAGGCACACTGTAAACCAGACCCTGAGCAGGCACAGCTTTGAAGAGGAAATGGATTTCCTTTGATAGGGGCCTGGCTAGAACTGACTTATAAACCAGGACACTTGTCTAAGGAAGGGACAGGAAAATTTTAAACATTTCCTTTCCCCCAATACCATCCAAAGTGTTGGACACCTGCTATCTCTCATGCTGTTATTGGGTCATTGAATTATAATCTATGCTTAAAAAAAAAAAAAAAATTAGCCTTCCATAGAAATTTATTTCCAACTATTAATTCACCCTCATCCATCTCTACCCCAGTCAGAAAACAAGTGACCTTTTGCCACTCCATCCTGTCTTGACAGTCCAAACATCAAAACAAAGTTTTCTGCACTCCAGCAGACCTCCTACAGTGCTGTTTGCTGTTATAAAATCCAAACAGAGGACCCAACATTTCACATGAACTCAGTAAATGAAATAAAAGAGAAGACAGAATATGATCCGGAAAGAGATCCTGCAGTCAGGGAAAAAACCAAAATCCCATCTCCAGTAAGATCTACTCTGATGGTCAGGAAAATATAGAAAATATCTCCAAAGTCTGGGACCCTCGATCCAATACTCCAGGCTGATGAACAGTTCCTGCTGTCTCACATGGTCTTTCTCCCTCACCACCCAGCTGATTAATTAATTAATTAAACACAGTCACTGTTCAGACTTTAGAATTACCTGCAATTTTAAGCAAATCTCTTCCTGTAGACTTTCCTCCCATCAGACAAACATTTGTGAAAACTCTGGGAACAAAACCCACTTCTACTGAGCCAAGGTTTAATGCTCCAAACCACCCAGCTTCAATTTCTCCAAAATGTTCTGCTCTTTTTAGAAATGAAAGCAAATCTCCTTCTCAAAGATCTGAAAAGATACCAATTGCTCCCAGGCTTACACCTTATCAATTATTCATTTTCTGAGTCAGAATTGCTCTATACAACAGGCAAGAACATTTGAAAAGCCAGATATTGTTCATGAATAATGTTAGTTTTGTTCTGAAATAACTGGATTCTACAAAAGTTATGACTCGTTTTGAGGAAGGTGCTACATGCTCTAAGCATGACCAGGTGAATCTGAATTTAACACTTTATAAGAGATGATCAGACTTCTGAAGTAATTAGGATTTTTTACTTTCCACCTGCTTTATGCGTAGCTCTTTGTATATTTTCCACGGGCAGGGATCTCTAAACTGCTCTGAATGCTCCTCTCTTCCTGACCAGTCCCAATTGTACCAATCTTCTCAAAGACTTCTCTTAATCACTGCCTCCTATGGCTCCACAAGAAATTACAAAAAACCTTAAACATTTACAGGTTCTTTTGCTTGTTTCAGATCCACATTTCTGCTGCTTTGTTCTGCACAAGTCTTCTACAATAAATCACCCAGCATTATTGTTCCCATGTGGGTGCATGCCTTTCATTTTTGTGATCTAAAATCCAACCATCTTATTGACTGCAGCTGCTTTTAAATACACTTTGGTGTCAGCGGTGATTTACTTTTTAATTATTTTATTTTAGATGAGTGGTCCTTTTGTTTTTCTAATAGCTGCTTTAAAGGCAGTGTTCAAATAAATGAAACTTCAGCATCTGAGCAGGGAAAGCTAATTCACAATTCCTTAACGAAAAAATTTCCTACAATAACATTCTTGATGAAAATATCACCACGCTTCCCAAAGGTTTTACATTTCAGTTGGATGATAAAGGGCATCACTTCCTTGAAGTGGGTCCTAGCTGAGCATTCTTGGGAGATTCTTGCTAAAAAGACCAACAGGGACTGTGCAAAGATTATTTCTGTCTCTTTTCCAAAAGCCTGAGAGACTGCTTTACTGGTTTTTTATTTCAGCCGCAAAGCCAAGTCCTGAATCAAATGCTCACCTAAATTAAAGACTAGGGATTGGATCTTAGGAGAAGGTCCTTTTTGGCCTCTGATATATGTATGCAATTTGTCTGCAGGAGCACATTTATGCTGCATCTGGGGAAATATTGAACATAGAGGTAAGCTGGTGTTTCTCCAGGGAGAGATTATAATCAGTAAAAACAAAAACTCACAATCCACTGCAAAAATGCACTCTAGGCAGTGGAAGGGGGAAGCAAGAGTACATTGGTGAATGTGGAAGGTTCAGGTTTGTCTATGTTCTGTTGAGGTGATTTTAGGAAATACTTAATGAAAAAATATCTTGGGAATGCACTGCATATTGTTTCTTTCACACATACATGAAGTATTAGATATTAAAAGTATTTATGCAATTCTATGTCATTTAATGCACTTTCATGACAGAAATTTTATGACCACGAATGATAAAACCATCCACCAGTTCCAGGTCAGGTAATTTCCGTTTCTGTGCTACTGGCCACTGTTAACCTGGCTGAACAGAGAACAAGGTATTGTACTTTTTTTAAAGTTTTTATTTTTTAATTGAATGTGAGAATTGAGAAGTAGCCAAATGAAATTTGTGGCCGCTGTTTCTTCTGATTTCAGATTTAAATATTTATCTGCATTTCTGAGGATAGGATCTAACTTTTTTAAAGACAAGAGGTCAAGCATTTGTTCTTTCTGTGATCCCTCACAAGTCTTGAGCAGGGAGTTCTTAAAGAATTCAATCTTACAGAATTCCAGCTCTGCATGTTTTGGGTTTGCATCTGTTTGCTTACCTAGGCAAACGAGGGGGGAGATATTTAGGGCCTCCATCACTCTGCCGCCCACAGGAGGCTTCATGTAACCTTCACAGTGCCAGCATTTCAGAACCTCTACCACCTACATTCCACTTAATTCCATTATCTTAACAACAACATTAGCTCTGATGTGTCACAGGAGCCTCTAGGGCCTAGAAATTGACTTATGAATTAATTATCAGAAGCATAATCATTAAAAAAATAAATTCAAACAATGATTTCTCATTCTAATCCATTAACATGCTGGGGGGGGGGGGGAAGGACATTCAGCAAATTTTCATGGCCATATTCACAGATTTTTATGCCAGAACTACACATTGAAGGTGAAAAAAGAGCTTTGTGAGTATTGCAGTGAATACAGAATTTTAGTCACACAGATTTATGAAGAATACCATAATGAGGGATTGTATTAAGTGGGACAAACATCAACAAAATGTCATGGATTTTTTTGCTAGTCATATCAAAAGTCAAAGGCAGGATCCTATCTCTGTGTTTGAAAAGTTCCTGGAGCATTTTGGGCTCCAAGCCCAACAAAATAAAATGGATGCGTTAAGCAGCTCACAAGGGTTTGTAACTTTTGATGGTTTGGTTCTACATCCACTCTGGCCTAATCAAAGCTTACTTAGGATCATTCGTTTTATCCATTGTCATCATCCTCATGCCCACATACAGAAACAACCAATGGCCCTCAACCTTCATAAAAACCACCAAATCCTGAAAATCATCAATGACACCTTAATTGACCTCCCAGCACCATCAAACACCTCAACATGGTATTTCAAGATCAAAGAACCATCTAGGTAGATGTATGAAATGGGAAGAGATTTGTAACCAGAAGGTTAAGAGCTATGGCAGATTCTTGAAGATCACATCCTATTCTCCCTTTTAGTAGGCCACATCTGGATGTTCTGAACAGCTGCAAAAATGATTACACCTTGATTCGTTTAGAGAGGACAAGAAGTGAAAGGAAAAATTCAGAGAAGTACTGAGGTTATTGCTGACATCTGTCTCAGAAAATTTTAAAAGGGAGAGAAACAGTGGATCCATTTAGCTCAAAGTGATACCTGGGAAATATATTGCTATGGATTTGTGTGAGCCAAAAAAGGACCATTCATGAAAGAGATTGGCAAAAAGGCACAAGAGTCTTCATCCTCCCAACTGGAGAGCCAGTTGCAGTGGAGCATGTTCCCATCTATTAGTCTAACTTCCAGATCTCACAGAAGACAAACAAAGTCTCAGAAGGCAGATCTAACAGGAATCACTGTTATATTCACTCAAAAATTTACATTTGCTTGTATTTTAACATAAGGCCTATGGATGCATCTCTGCTCTCTTGAGAAGCAAGAGGCCTATCTTTGTAGAACCTCCAGTATTTATTGTGTTTTTCCAAAAACTTTGTAGAACCTCCAGTATTTATTGTGTTTTTCCAAAAACTTTGTAGAACCTCCAGTATTTATTGTGTTTTTCCAGGCTGTGAAACTGAAATGCCTTACAAGTAATTAGGCCTTGGAAAACCCAGTTTTTAAAATCACCACAAGCTGTTGTTGCTATTAATAAGGTGAGATTGAAGGAAGTCCAAGATCATTATTAGCTTGCAATGCTGGAAGGTGGGATTTTCCATTTTAGTGGGAGATGGATTTTCTTAAAATAACTTCAGTGAAAATAACCAATTGCTTTTTCATCCTTGGAGCACAATTTCTTCTGGAATACATTATAACTTCAGGATTCATTTTGTTAAACAAAGCACCTGAAATAATCCCCTAGTGAATTCACCCCACTGATTTCCATCAGGCAGCTGATGGCTGGGGGTCTGTAGGACAATCTCCTCTTAGCAATGGCAGCTAATCAATTAGCATGGAACTGGTTAACACCTTCTGCAGGCTTATCTGCTCATCCACACATTGCTTCTGCAACCTCTGCCTCAGGGGCCAGCTGTATTTTATCTCGTGGAGGTAAAAAGGACTTGTTCTCATCAGTGTGTGCAGGGTTCCAGAGAACTAAAATTCAGTAAGAGCTTATTTATCTAAGTGTTTGACATTTCTTGGCTGTTTTGTAAGTGAGGGCCCAAGCACAATAAAGAATATAATATTGTTATCTGGTAAGAACTTGTCATTTATTTATTATACTCACATATCTGTGAGGCAAAGTTCTTGTCATTAAGTTCTTATTGTCTGGGGAATGGAGAAGTGACTCTTGAATTACAGCTGCTCTTGTGCAGAATAATGGGCAGTATAGTACTTCCAACACATAGCCTTAAAAAGCAAATAACCATCCTAACAGCTTGAGAGATTATTTTAGAAGAACCAGATCTCTGTTTAATGAAATAACAGAGCACTAGCCATTAATAGTATTTAAAAGTTAGTACTACTGTTATAATTCGGCTATTTCATCTATAAAACATAAAATAAACTTTTCAATAACACATTTTAACCTGCAGTTAAAGTGCTGTAATTTCAGTCAATCTGCTGTGCAGCATAAACACGTAATTTTATCAGGAATTACAGCGTATGTGAGTATTTTTATTGAATTGTTTGTATAAATAGGGCTCTGTTTACACACACGATAGTATTTCAAACAATAATGAACAGAAAATGCTCAGCTTCCTTTCTACTTATATTTCACATAAGAACTGCATACATGTCTTCATTCAAGTATTTGCCTTTCTTTATCTATTATAGCAATTTTTTTTTTTTTTTTTTTTTTTACAAACTGAACATTTATAAGGAATTCCTTCTTTTGCTATGGGAGCATGGAAAACAGCATGCATGAAAACTGAAAGCCTTTATGGGAAACAGCATGCATAAAAGCTGGAAATCTTTATATCAAGTGAGACAGAAGAAGGTGGAGGTATGATTTTTAAAGAAATAATGAAAAAAGATATTTATTCAATTAACACATTGAATCAGCGAACATCGAGATTTTTCTACTCTAAAATATAAAGATGCAGCTTTTGTATCCACAGTTCAGATCTGCAAGTCCTGGTCTAGTTTCTGCATATCCCAAATCCACAGATAATCTGTGCATGAAACAGAAGTGCAAAGATACCCTCACACTAGGCACCAGACTGATAACTGAGCCTTGGAAATGGGCTCTTATCACATTAAGACAAAGAAGAAATATTCATATGCAACTACACTAATTGAATAAAAGAGATCCAAAAATGAAAATCAATATGCCAGTGCTCTAAGGCAGAGTAAGAACAGAAGTTTAAAGGGCGCAGATCTCTCTCTGCTGCTGAACAAAGACAACTGGAACAGGGATTTCCAGGAGGAGTGGATCTGACCTGGGAGGCTTGTATAAACATGCCACATGCAGTGGTTATCAAAACAATATTGTCAGCTGGAATTAACCCTGACAAATTCCACTGCCTTTATCTGTGGAGTCTCATTCCTATTAGCAGGCTTTTCAGTTTTGAGTATGTGCTGCAGTACAGAATGAAATGTGACTTCCCTCTTTTTGTTTTAGATACTTCCAGTAGCATTAAAAATGCTATCCCTGCCACCTTGCCTGAGCTAATTAATATCCCAAAACATGATGAAAACACCCCAGCATGAGTACATTAACAAGATGGCATTTGGTCTACAGCGAGCTGTTGTACACTTGCCTGATGCAAGAACAAGCGAGTCTTTTGTTACTGAAATATTCACATCCTAAGCACTAAAATCACTGCTTTATCCCATAATACTGCAGTGATTAACATGAATTAATTTCACACATCGTGTGAGAGACATAGCAACTTCATCTTCCCGTTTCAGTATTATTCTTGTCTACTTGTTCACGCGCAGGTTTACCTGTTTCATTACTCCCCTTTTCTCCCATTTATTTTTAACATCCTGTTGCTTTTTCACTTGATAGCTGCCTAGGGCATGGATTATCTCTGTCTTGCATGCCTATAAAAATACAACACATCTATACCTAGAGGCCCTGGTCAGGCCTTTTAATGCACTGCTACAACAGCAAAAATCAATAATACTTGGTATAGTGGAAATGAAAGAAGGTTTCTATATGCGAAACCATTTAGGAATTAATGGCCTTGTAGGTATGGCAACACAGTCCCTTCCTAATTCCCTTGCTTTGTCCCTGTTGATTGTCCAACAGGATTTAAGCTGAGGGGCAGGTTATGGTTTCTTTCTGCAGGATAAATTAGTTTGCGCACATCTCTTTGCTGCCAGAGGCAACCAACTTTAAAGCCAGTTTGGGGATTCATGCACGAGGCTGCGACCACCAAAGAGCAGGAGAGACACACACACAGGGTGTGTATTTCACTGCACAGAACCTGGCTTTGGTCATCCTCAGTCCCTGGTTAAACTCCTGTGGGTTTGGAGTCATCTCAGGTCACTGCAGGCAGCCCATGGTGTCCAAACCACTGCTCCTGCAGAGAAACCTTCTCTACGTGCCTTATTCCCCCACCACATTCCTCAGGGAGCTGCTCAGCAGCTCCCTGTGTGGACAGAGGGATTTTCAGCCAGCCTAGCCCATCAAAGCAGACCTTGTGCTGTTAAACACCAGAAATTGGGCCTGGCACAATGAACACAAGGTTTTGCCACATCATCTAAAGCCACAACCACGTGCTGCTGTCAGGAGTAACAAATTCCTGTCCCAGAACCATGAACACTGAGGGAGGCAGGAGCAGAAAGAGAGGAGAGAGAAGAAGAGCACATTTAGATTAGGGCAGTACATCAAAGCCATGTTAAGGCAATATGCCTTATTATGCATAATATGCCTTATTATGCATATTATGCATTATAATATGCATAATAAGGCAATATGCCTTATTATGCATATTATGCACATCCTTTCATAGTGCAGCCTGTTATTCCTTGTTAAGTGGTGCTCATAGCAAAACAGGAAATTTGGAAAAATGTCCAAGATACTGGGACAGTGTCAGGAGCGACAAGTCCCTGTCCCAGAACCATGAACACTGAGGCAGACAGGAGCAGAAAGAGAGGAGAGAGAAGAAGAGCGCATTTGGGTTAATTGGGTTAAGGCATTATGTTACACTATCCTTTCATAGTGCAGCCTGTTATTCTTTGTTAAGTGTTGCTCACAGCAGAACAGGAAATTTGGAAAAATGTCCAAGACCCTGGGTAAATCAAGGCTTAATATCATTACAATTTTGCAGCGAAAAAATGCTGATTTGCTGAAATCAAAAGAGATTGTAGAAACACATATTTGTTTTGATGAATTCCTTCCAAACTCAGGCAGATTTCTGCTGGAAATTCACTCTGTTTCCCATCTAGAAAGCTGCTTGGGGAGCTGGGACCTCATTTAATTTGCTCAGGGCTGCTACTTAAAGTCCTTAAAGCCCAGGAGCACACTGCATATGCTCCTAACAGGGACTCAGCTCCTCACTCCAGCCATGACTTTTAGGATTGTTTGGCTCCCTGCCATGGAGTTGAAATGAGGTTGATCCTCTGCCTCTCCAAGCTGCCTGCTGGCTGTGGCACTGTAGTGGTTTTGGTTTGTTAATCTGAGATTTTTTTGGTTGATGTATCAATGAGTGTGGTGGGTTTAGCGCTGGATAATTTTTAGTGTATTTATTACAGCGCATTTATTTATTTTTTGCTTTGATATAGGATTAGGAGGAAGGTCAAGTAGGTTTAAAATTTTAAAAGGGTATAAAGAAAAATTTATCAATAGCAAGTAAGAGTAATAAGAATTAGAATAAAATTTTTAGATTTAAAAATTAACTTTTAGATTTAAAAGAATTTTTCAGATTTTTTTCATCTTTAACCTATATTTTTCACAAAAACACATACAGCCTTCTAATAATTAAACCTTTTACATTATTGCAATAAATACCTCCCATATAAAACCACCACAGGCAGCTGCCCAGATGAGCAGCCTGGGGAGTTGTGGGCTTCTTGCAACACTGGGAGCCTTGCCTGAATTTGAGGCTCTTCCATTTCCCTGGATAATTTTCCAGGAGTTGAAGACAGCCATTACTGTCTCACTTTTTTGGGAAACAAACAAGCAAACAAAAAAGCCCCACCACAGAACCGCCCCACAGAAGTGGAATGAATATTCCAGTCCACTGGAAATGTAAATATTGTGCTGCTGGACATTGATGTGGCTGCTTTGGGAAGCCTGGTTATTTTAGGTCACTCTGAGTTCACTCCCTATTCCAATGGCCCATGGACGTCACAGTGAGTCGGGTTGTTTTGGCTGGGTGAGCTAAAATACTTGAGATGCTGGAGGAGCAACTCAAAATGCTTCACACATTTCACAAAATCATGCAAAAAAGTACTTAGGAATGCCCCCTCTTTAAAAACACTACCCTGTCTCCATATATCCATAGCTTATTACTGTTGATGAGGAGATTAAAATGCAAAAAGAGCTCTTATTAAACAGAAAATGTAGTTTGGCTCCATCCTTAACCAAATTAGCACCCTAAACAGGATTTCTAAGTGCATTTTAAAGAGAAACAGCTGTTATTAAGCCACTAGATATTTTGGCTTAAAATTGACTAAAAAGTAGGCAATAGTCTCATTTAAATAGCATGCAAAAGAGATGTGGGAGGCAGGATGATTATCTATATTATGCATGACTGAAAAGCAGGCTCCATTTCTGTCTCTTTGTGCATCTAAATAGTGTGGAGACACACAATTAGAACGATGCACAAGGAGGAGGTGTGAGAGTGGCCTTGCTTTGGAAGCTCTGTGGGGTTTTTCAGAAGCATGTGGCTCTGCCTTGCATGAAGAGTGCACCCTGCCAACCAAGCCAAATTTTCATCTGTCCTCAGCCAAATCTCATATATCCATATCCAAGTGGTGCCAAGCACATTTCTGGCTAGGGTTTTTGAATAACTAACCCCTACTTGTAAAAAAAAAAAAAAAAAAAAAAAAAAATTGCTCTTGACTTCTGCTGATACATTCTGCTGAACTTAAACCCAGCAATAACTGAAATCTAGGATCATGGCAATTCTGAAGAAAAATGCCCTTAAATGAAGCAATGACTAAAGATGACCTTTAAAAATCCCTATAAAATCTAATTTGGATTGAATACAATTCAAATTGGGTTGAATACAACTTAAGCCAAATAGTACTTTCAGTACTTAACCCCACAGAGTCAATTTTCTTTATATGTTTGCAGCACTGGGGAGTTTATATACAGTGTAAATAATGTTATTTGTATGGTCAGGTTATACGTAAGCATATGGAAATCTATGTGAAAATCTGTCCCTTAGAGAATGAGCTAATTAAACAAAAAAGATGTGTAAACTCTGCAGTTGTGAGCACAGATTTCCTATGAGTAAAACTCTTAACCCAAACCAGTATTTCACAATTTTCATATTGGAAAATTTTGTACTGCATCCCTCTGCCATGAACAAATGAAACTGTTTTACCCTGTCGGCCCAGACACCACCATTTATCACATTTAAATGTAAAATTGTCTCAAAAGAAAAAAATCAGGTTGAATGTTGAATAGGAAATGAGTTACATTCATCGATCCTAACAAATGTGTGCATGCTCAAAGATGTGTTTTGTTGACAGTTTTTAAATATTCTGCTCTCTGGAAAAGCTTTCAACTCTTTTAATCTGAGAAAAAAAATAGCTGAACTCTTCAACTTGATTCTTCTTTATTCCAACCTTTCTAAAATCCACTGAAGATTCTTTTCTTTTTTTTCCCAGCTGGTCATTCCCTGAGTAGCAGAACACAACCTCCTCTTTGTTCTGCTGTGTGACTGATTAGGTTGTACCTGGCTGGTGAAAATGAACATTGATTATTGCTGTGCACTGTGTTTATAGCACACTGTCCCTGCTCAGCTCCCTGTACCCACCATCCATGTGTGTCCCAATCTATAATGATGAAAATAGATGCAGCGAGGATAAATGGGAGTGCTGCCCACACACAGAGATCTCCACAAATGAGATGTGTGTGCTCAAACTGGGCTGTCAATTAAAACATCTTGGATGCTTCCCCCTTGGCAAAGAGCTGTGCTCAGTAACATGTTTATAAACAGATTTACATAGCTTTTCATATTCTATTTTTTCCCAGATGATGCAGCAAAGATTAAAATGCCCTAGTGATGAGACATACATTAAAATGAAATAAACCTCCCAAGTAAAAAAAAAAATTAGAAAAACAAACATCATAAAAAAGCCAAAGGAGTGGAAAAGAATAAACCATCAGCCATATGCTGAGTCAGAAAATATCTGACTTGTTGGCAGCTCCTGTGACTATGCATAATTTCTCTGACCTGAACACAGCTCAGGGACATGGAGTCCTGGTAGGTCTAAGACTGAAAGACAGCAAACATCCCCCAAAGTCCTTTTTTACCACATTTATTCTTTTTTTCTGTGTGGAATGTTCTTTCTGTCTAAGACCAAAAGACTGCAAACATTCCCCAAAGTCTTTTTTTACCACATTTACTCTTCTTTCTGTGGGGAAAGTTCTTTGTCTGCACACTCAAAACTGTAACCAAACACTGAAAGAGTAGGAAGGTTTTGAGGTGGATTTGAGTTGTATTCAACCCAAATTAGGTTTTAGAGTGATTTTTTAAGGTCATCTTTAGACATTGCTTCATTTAAGGGAATTTTTCTTCAAAATTGCCATGACCCTAGATTTCAGTTATTGCTGGGTTTAAGTTCAGCAGTCATTTAACTGCAATCTTGATTTTTATAGTGTTTATTATGTTGTTACATTATATTAGACTGCTCTATGACAATCCCTTATTGTTTGTTACAGCATTCCAGAAACACCCTAATGAACTAAGGCTGCTTTCCAACAATAAAAAAGCTGCAGGAAGATGTTGTGCATCCATATGCACTGAGCCACCACTCACAGGCAGCATTCTGAAAAATGTTTATAAATCAAAGTAATGGCAAAAATTTTCCAGCTGTTGTAGAAAGGCTGGCTGGTGTGAGAGGTTTTCCCTTTATTCCATTCTGCAGGTGGAATTATGTTTGCTAAAATCTAGGGGTTGCTACATTCTCCTAAGCCCCCAGAAGGCTCTTTCCACTCTGAGGATGCCAGAGCTCCTTTAGGAACCTCAAGGAGTGACCAGGTTTGACAGTTTTTGCCTGGAGTTATTGTTGATTTCTCAGCTTTTGTCACTAACAGCTTCCATTAGTTCACCTCAGAGACACTGGATAGATGCAGTAATTGGACCTTGGGGATTTTGATAGCCCTCTTTTTTTTTTCCAATTGTTCTGATCAATTGAGTAAATTCCAGCTGCAGGGAATGGGTGGGTTGAGGATCATTTTTTGCCTCACATAAATGACAAACCAGGACAGCACAAAGCTTCACCACGCAGCACAGGTGAAAAACTATTAACAGACACGTCCTCAAATCAGCCACGGAACACAACTGTAATGCACATCCAAAAACCCCAAAACTATGTACTCCACAGCAACACTTCTGAAAGTGCCCTCCCTGGTTTAAGAAAGACACAAGTCTTTCTGAAGTAATTCTTGTTATCATTATATTGCAAGAGTTCCAATGTCATTACATTGCAAGAGTTCCATATTACTAGTTTCAAACCTCCTTGATGTTTCTTGTAGGTAACTCCTCTAGGCATTGACTCTTCCTTGTCCTTGCAGTACTCCAACTCCCCTCAACAAACCAATCCACTTTTATCTCACTCTCTTATTGGCTACAGCTGCAGCCTGTTAACATCAGGCCTGCTCCTAATCCTTAATAATTGGCTCAGCTGCAACTCCTTAGGGGGTAAGATTTCTGTCTATAACACCTTTATTTACTTATGTTCTATCCCCCTACAATTCTCCCTTTTAATTACAGTTGCAGCATTTCTAGAAGTACATATTCAAATAAATTAACATTATGACATAGTCATATATTTCATTCAGAACCAATAGTTATACAGATGTTCAGACAACATATTATAGTACGAATATATACAATTCTGAGTGTTGGTTCAGTTTTGCAGCTTTTCTCAGTTTGCAAAGTACCTTTTATACTCGTATTTAACTAACACTAATAGCTGCAATTGATATATTTCACCAATAGTTTAGTATTCAAGTCCTTTTCCCAAATCCATGGGGTCATACAGTCGAATCCTGTTTCCCCAAATCCACAGGGTTATAAAGTTTAGTATTTGAGTCCTTTCTCCTGAATCACGTTGGGATCACCATTTGTTGTCACTATAGTGCAAGAGTTCTACTGTCATTACACTGCAAAGGTCCCATATTGCTAAAGTTTTGTACCTCCTTGATGTTTCTTGTAGGCATCTCCTCTAGGCACTGACTCTTCCTTGTCCTCACAAGAGCCTACTGACTGCAGTACCCCTCAACCAACCAACCCACTCTTTTGTGACACTCTTCTTATTGGCTACAGCTGTGGCCTGTTAACATCAGGCCTGCTCCTAATCCTGAATAATTGGCTCAGCTGCAACTCTCTAGGGGGCACAATTACTTTCTATACTACATTTATTTACTGATGTTCTATCCCCCTACAAGTTCTCTCCTAAACGTAAACTGTTCTCGTGTGTGAGCAGCCCCGCTCTTCCTGGGAACTAAAGATGACCTTTACAAACTGCAACCATGTTTGCTTTAAATGTCTTTCTTTCTGGAATGACCAATAAAACCAGAGTAGCCTCTTTTGGATGCTCTGGAGAGCGTGAGGTGAAAGTGGAATAATTAAAAAACGTAATTAAAATAATCTTCAACAAGGAAATCAAAGTCTTTCACCTGATGTATTTTCAGACTGCTGACTGATTTGCTGTGGAAATAATCATATTTTTAACAGCTTTTGGGTTTTTGGGTTTTGAGGTATGAACAGCCTAAGACATTATGAAATGTAAGGCAGTCAAGACCAAAACAATGACATTTTAGCGAAGGGAGATGTACCTGACAGTTTATTCTGCCATCAGGACATTACCTTGTTCAAACTGCAGCAGTATTCCTAAAGGCCTTTAGATGCTTTTCTCCCGCCACAACCAATTTCTAAAAGGTAAGAGTAATCCTTTTCCTTTTGTACTCTAAGAATATTACATGCTTGGAAAAAGAATATTAGGTGCTTGGAAAACACAGTCCTGAGAGGAACAGTAGTGTCTTCCCCATCCCTGCTGCCACAAAGTAGGAAGGACAGGGAGGGACAGCACATGGGTGGGGAGCACAGGCTAGAGAAATGGGCTTTGTAAACTTCAAAACATGGAAATACAAAGTCCTGTACCCTGGGAGAGACAACCCCATGTGCCAGTTCTTGGCTTCTGTTCTGCATCAGTCAAGGTCAGGATTGAAAGTACTCAAGGCAATATTTCATGTTTGGACTCAGATGTTTATTAGTTCTTATCTATATCACAGACTTACAAAACCTGAGTTCTGCAGCATTTCACTAACAAGACACAAAATGGCCCCATACCTATATCTACCAGATCTTCTAAGGAAAAACTATCCAATTTTTAAACTACACCTAACTTATTTTCACTTTTAACCAAATAACTAATTCCTCGTGTCCTGCAATGTTGACTCTTTTATCCAATTACACAAAACCACCCCAACCTATGGAGAAGGTGAAGAAGAAGGACCAGCCTCCACCCTAAATCCTCCATCTTGCTTTATATATATTACTGTATTCCAAACCCTTAAACTAGAACCTTAATTTTGTGACACAGGAAGAAATAATGGAAAGCATTGCTTGGAATTGCAGCAAATCTCATCCAGTTGTATTCAACTGTTGAATATAAACTAGTGCTGCTGAAAAACAAAGGACACTCAACAGCTTTAAATTCACACTTCAGCAACACAATTAATTTTCTTGTCAAGGAGAGGAAAAGTGATATCAACCCAGCTGCAAAAAGGTTACGGACATAGATGTTGTCTTATGCTCATAATTAAATATTTCATTTACAGTTATTATCAAATGTTAACTAGAATATGTTTCTGTCAGCCTCCTCTAGGATTCCATTCAGCCTGCAAAATATTTCCATCAAAAAATCTATTGCCATTCTGTTGAAGACAACATTTTTCCTTGTATGTGACTGAAAAGAATTCTTCGGATATTTTTTTAACTCTAGTGTTTCTGAATGCCTTATTCTCACACCATATGGATAGGCAGGATGGATGCAGAGCACAAGTACTATTATTATTATTATTTACAGTACAACTAGATACAGCTAGGCATCTCTGTTCTTCTCTGCCATTACAAAGAGATCTTCATTTGATCTCAGGAACAATGCATGGATGAACCTTCAGTAACAATCAGGTTTAATTTGGTGTGCAATTTGAGAATATTTTCAATATGTTGAAGAGCTGTGAATGAGCTTTGTTCCTTTGGCCCTCAGACTACCCAAATACAAAAAGCAGCAGGAAAAATCAGTTAAGTGTAACTCTTTCTTTCAGAATTAACTGTTGCCCCAGATCCAGGCAGACGTTTGCACAGAAAAATTTGTGGTTTTTAACAGCTTCAAAACTGCAATGGTTCTTACTGGAATGAGTTCTAGAAGATCCAAGAATGGCCAGTGTTAGCTGGCTTTTACCTGAATTTATTTACATGGAAAAAAACTGAAAGATCAAACATTTCTAGCAAACTAAACTAAGTTATATAAAAATTTGTCACTTTGAGAAAAAGACATAAATTTTAGGTACCCCAGTACAGCTGTTTCTATTCATATAAATTTAACAACAAAACATACAGGCTTTGTTTCAAAGTCAGAGCTTTTGAACTGACATTTTAGTGCAGTTAATTATGAATTTTTAGTTCAATTTAATATATGTTTGGTCTTGTAGAAAAATTGTCAGTAGAAGAGTATTAATCATGCTTAATGAACTACAGCTCCAATGGGCCAGAAAACTCATTGAAATGAAACTGGCGTTGAATTTATCAGAGCTCAGGTCAATAAAATATTTGCAATTCCTCATTCTACTTCAGTACAATTTCTGTTATTACTCCCCATAAAACTCTGGTTGAACTTTAATGTGAACTGCTATCCAATATATATCTCTCAGAAAAGCCTCAGATTTCAAAATCAAAGAGCTGCAAAGCACAATTCTGTCCTGATCCAGGGCAACATGAAAAAGCACCTTCCAAACTGAGGCATAGCTGCAATACCAGAGGAAAATGCATATAAATATGTGAAATTCTTGTTCAGTTTTGATGTGTTTGAAGGCCAGGCTGTCCTGGAGGTTTAAATGTTTATTAATGGAGTGGAGATGTTCAAGTCAATGTATGATTAAAGGCTGACTTAGATTGCAAATCTCCAGGTAGTGGAATGTTGTTTGAGTCTCTCTTGTGCCTGTCCAAAGAAATTCTCATCCTGCATCCATCCTTTGGAGAATGTCCTGTGGGGATGAAAATCTGCTGACAGCAGTGAGGGACTGAGCACAGAATTGGTGTAGGTGTCCCTCAGGGATGGGAAATCCTAAAAGAGAATCCTCAAGCTGCTTTGAGTGTGTTGCCCAAATTATCTTGGCACTCCCAGCAGATTTCTTCTGAGAAATTACAAATATTACAAAGATCCCCTTAAAACTCCTATTAGTTTGTTTTCATGTCCTTTTATCACGGCTACTAGAAAGAAGATAACTTTAAAAAACCATAGCAAATGGGGAGCCACATCCAGCCATTTCACCAGTGATGCTAATAAATTTCCCCACTATGAACATCTCATTTGTATTCATTATTCTCTGTGCCAGATGGCAGTTTGTAGGCTATTGCACAACATAATGATTATGGAGTACCAATAGTTCAGACATTTTTACTTTAAAACTGTTTTTTTTTCCCCCAATAAGCAGCCACTCTTTCTATAGGTTCCACAATGCTCCCTCAGGTATTCTCTGTTCTTTCACTCCTTCATTACAGGAGAACTGAGAAGGTATTTGGTTCTCCTGTAATGAAGGTATTTGGTTCCTTTTCTTGTCAAAGGAAAATGAGTTTTAACAACAGACCCCTCGTGCCGTGATCAGCTGTTGTGGATTCTGCTCTCCCTTCAAAACCTTCCTCTAGAAAATATCCATACTGAGAATTTGTGCCTCTGACACAAGTAAAGATCATTCTGTTGGTTTAAAAGAAACCATGAAAGCTCAGAAATTGGTGCAATCTGTGGGGAGGGGGAGCTTATGTTGGTTCCTTTGGTATTTTTCCTACTATCCTGTCTTAAACCTTTAACTGCTCCTTAGCAATGAGGAACTGATGCATGTGGACAAAAATTAAAAAAAAAGCACACTAAAAAACCAACCCAACAACAAATAAACCCTACAAAAAAAAAAAAAAAAAAAAAAAAAAAAAACACAAAAAAACCCCAAAAAAACCCAAAAAAAACCCCCAAAAAAACCTCATTTAAAAACCCCCCAAATAACCCTGAGCTCCCAATTTACCCGGGGAAATAACACATCTATATTTCTCACAAATGTTCTGCCAATGGGTGACTGTAAGACAACAACAAAGAGATAAAAAAAGCCATCAACAAGCTGGAGAGCATGAAAAGGTGGCATCATTTCTCTAACACCCAACCCATCACCAGCCCAGACCTGGCAGCACCATTCAGAGCAAAGAAATAACTCAACCCCCAGTGCCAGGGGAGCCTTTGTAGTCCCAGAAAGCAGAACAGAAGAGATAATGAGATTTGCATTGTGCATACTCGACTATTTAAAAATAAGTTGACATCAGCAACTCCTTTTAACGCAGCTTGTGAAGAGCTACAATTCTTGCTAGCTGCCCATTTGAGCTGGGATCCAGGAGCTCAAGTGCTCTGACCCACTTCAGTGACCTTATTTCCTGCCAGTAACAATTAGAAATATTTACAGACACTCCTGGCCTTAAGCTTGAAAAGGAGATATGATGAATTAGTGAGAAATTCAGCTCTGGTCCTCAACTTGCCCTTTATTTTCTTGATAATATGTGGTTTTCTTCAACAAATAACTTTGAGAGTTTTGCCAGTTTTATACCCACACTGTACCTGGAATCAGTAAAAGGATAAATCCTGACTGTTCATCTCTGGGAGTTCCTCTGTCAACCAAAAATGCTGAGGGAACACAGAAATACCACATTTATGGCACCACAGAGGGGGACAGGGTCACACTGGAGGCTGTCAATGGAGAGGCTGACTTCCTTCTTAATATTTAGAAGTACCAAACAATTGCATGTATGGTTCAAGTCAGATGTTTTTCTTTTAAAAAATACCCAGGCGAAATATCATTTAATGTTGTAATCATGTCTCTCTCCTGTTTTATTAAAATATATTTTAATGATTTAACTACTGAGACAGCACAGGTGGCCACAAGTTGTGGAGAAGGGGGGGATTGTGAAGCCTGTTTCCAACTGAATTGGCAGAAAGTCAAGGCCTGTCAAAGCAGTAAGTGCAGCAAAACTGAAATTGTCAGGCACTCTTAGTCACTGTGTTCATGTGCTGGTGCTACTGGAAGCATTTAAAAGAGGTGTCAACCACTGCTATTTAAAATTACAGCCCACGCTGCACCCACCCCCTGTGGCATTCACACTCTCTGGAAAAATCCCTTGGCCCAGGATTTCTCTCCTGGGAAGTTGAGAAGCCTCAGAGAAAAAGGGAAACAATTCTTATCTCATTTGCTTCTCCTGTGTTGTGCTCACACATGCAATGTGTTTGGAGATTGTTTACCCACAGGTGATTGTTTCATTGCATTCTGCTGTGAGTTGTTTTCACTCTTTGGCCAATCAGGGCCAAGCTGTGTCAGGGCTCTGGAAAGAGTCACAAGTTTTCATTATTATCATTTTAGCCTTCTGTAAGTATCGTTTGTGTACTTTTTAGTATAGAGTTTAGTGTAGTATAATATAATATATAAGATATATAAGATATATTATGTGATATATATTATGTGATATATATTATATAATATATAATATAATATATATAATATATATTATATAGTATATAGTATAAAGTGTATAGTATATAGTATATAGTATAATACAGTATATAATATGTTATATAAATATATAATAAAGAATATAGAATATATATAGTATATAATATATGAGATATAACATACTATATAACATGGAATATATAATATTTAATATATAATATTTAATAAGGAATAATAAGTTAGCCTTCTGAGAACATGGGGTCAAGATGCCCCATTTCTCTCCCCTTGTCAGGGTCACTTTGACTACTGCAGCCCCCAGCTCACTGCCACCACAACAATGGGGAGGAAAACCCACCAGGCTGCTCCACACCAGGGTCCTGTGCTCTGCAGAAGCTCTGGGAAGGACACTGCTCAGCTTCTGAATTTTGGAACATGCAGAACAATGCTCCCCTGGCACAGCCAGATACACACTGGGCACGGGACACTGAAGAAAAGCATTTTTAAAGGCTACAAAGAGATATAAGAACTATTTTGTACTTGGATATCTAAATTTTTTTTTGTTAATTATGAATTTTTATTTCAATTTAATATATGTTTTGTCTTGTATAAAAATTATCAGTGGAAGAGTATTAGTCACATTTAATGAGCTACAGCTCCAATGGGCCAGAAAACTCGTTGAAATTAAACTGGTATTGGATTTACCAGAGCTCAGGTCAATAAAATATTTGGAATTCTTCATTCTACTTCCATACAATTTTTGTTATTTCTCCCCATCATTCATATTTCTAGCCTTTCTGAAGCTGAAGAATTTATTTCTAAGGTGTATTATTCTTCCTAAACAATCAGTGACTTCACTGAGGAAGACTTCTGAAATGTGTGCAAGGAAAAATAAAATTGTTTTGAGACTCAACCCATGCCTAGAGCTGCTACTTATTGAGGATCCTACAATCTCTAACTCAGTGGCGGTGCAAAACATGCACTACATTACTGAAATATTCATTACACCTATTTTATTATGTAATAAATATAATATTTTTATGTAATAAAGTAGGGATAATGGTATTTCCCTAGTAACAAGAGAATATGGAAATTCCTTAAAAATTGGTACAAGAGACACTTGCATTTTAGAAGATTATAAATAATAGACGATGTTTTTGATCACGTTATTATTAAAATTAATACATAAAAATGTTGTGTTCTCAAACCCAATACTAGGGAAAATTATAATTTGCTGACACAGATAACATCCTCTGATCTGCAGATTCCCTCCTTTCCTAGTTCCCAGCTAAGAATGAAGCTTCAGCACACAGCTGTGTATAACCACAGAGGCAATTGGGAAAAAAATATATGCAAATTTTGATTAAAATTTTCATATGATGCAAAATTTGGCAGCTTGCTGCAGAAAGTCAAGAACAGATCAGCTGTACTGCAAGGATCGCTTGTTTAGTTTGATTAATTCTCAGCAGAGGTTTATAAATATATTTTATATATATATATATATAATATGATATCATTTATAATTATATAAATTATATATAAATATATTTATAAATATATATTACATATAAATATAACTTCTATTTTATATAAATTATATTTATATATATATAATATAGATATATGAAATATATGTTATATATATGAAATATAATACCTGGATTTTAGGAACAAAGCATGTCGAACATACAATCCAAAGAACAGGACCCCAGAAAAATAATTTTGGAAATAGCTTAGTAAACTGCAACTCATTCACTAGCATGAGCCAATAAGACTACTAATTCAGACTTTTGTGCATAACCCGGTAAATAGCAAGCAGGAAAAGGGAAATTACAATATTTGTCAACTTGTTATGTGGACAAATGCTAGTACTGGCATTTAAAAAAAATTTAAAAGAAAAAAAAGTGTGAGGGAGAAAATTTTTTTAAAATGCAAAAATATCCAAATAAGGTAAAAAAGACCCTCTAAATGAAAGATTTAGTAGACTAGATTAATTCCATAACATTTCTTCTTTGCAGAAATGTTATGGAATTAATTGGTTTCTGTTTTTTACACCTTAACAGTGAAAATACTTCAGATAGCAGCTAATTCTCAAATCTGGTATGCAAAAAACCCCACCAAAATGAACAAGATCTCAATGGCTCAAGTAAGAAAAGCCTAATTATTGACCCTGCCACTCTGGAACAACCTCTCCACCTCTAAATAAATTAGAAATGTAACCTTCTCACTTGCATCTCTTTAGATGAGCAGTAGGCTTATGAATCAACCAAGGAGCTCCTGGGTGAAGCAATGACAAAAGTAAGAGGGTATTTCAGGGGCTGGCAGAAACACTGATGAATTGAAGTCATCAGTTTTTTAATTAGGCACTGAGACGTGATGGTGCATGAGTTAGTATGATATATATATATCATTTGGAACTGGGTAGCTGCAAATAAAAAGGCATGACAACGTTTTCTGATAATGATAAACTATCAGAGATCAACATTAGCACACAATTTGCTCACAGGATGGTGTTTAAAGCAGCTGCAGGGAGCCAGACTGGCTCTGCTGTGGGTCGTTCAGCAGGGTAAATAAAAATAAAACATCTGTGAGGAAAGGTAAAGAGAGGTTATGTGAGTGATTAAAAGTGTGCAGCTGACAGCTCCTCTAGGACAACAACTTTCCCAATGACAGGGCTACCAAAGCTGGCACTAGAAAAGACAGAAGAAATATTCTTTTAAAGCTTTGTAGAGGTCTGTAAGGAGAAGCTTAGGTCTAATTGGGCAGTCTGCAGCTTTCTGGCCTGACCTTTTGGCCTGTGAAGTCAATAAGCCATTGGAGTGGGTATTTCTTCCCTCCCCCAAACTGACCAGATGTCCTTGGGAGGCAGAGTTGCCCATATCCTTTTCACAGAACCCCTTCTCAGAGCTCAGTGACAGCTGCTGATTTAAGTCCTTTAGGTATTTGGGTGTGCTGCTTTTCCCAACCTTTCCTTTTTTTGCATCCTATTTGATGCAAAAATCTCTTACCCACTAGTACTACTCAACTAATCTTAGTGCACAGAACCCTTAGGAATTGATCTAACATGAATGTTCATATTTTTTAGCAGAGGAAAAATAAACTAATACTCTTTAAACAGAAACAAATTAAGTGGGAGAACCCCCACTCCAAAGCACCACCCTGCAAGGCTTATGGCATTCAGCCACTGGATGGAAATCACCTTTTCCAAGAATCAAAGGACATAAAGCTCATGGTGCTCAGGTTCTAAACTGACAGAGAGACCAGGTATGACCCCTGACTGGCTTTTGAACTTTTGGTTACTGTCACAGGACTCCACAAAACACATCAAACCATTCAGGGGGAGATAGGCCAAGTCTGTAGAAAAGCAATTAATGGGAAAAAACCATGCATAGTTTGAGAAGTCATTGTGTTGAATTTTTTTTTTTGTTTTGTTTTGGTTAAATATCTGCACAGTGCCCAGCATTCTCACCCAATATGTTATTGCCTGATGATGCAATGTTGCAATAAGGGATTTATTTTTCTTTAATTGCATTTGGAAGTTAAAAGCAATGGAATAACTGCAATTGATGCTCATGGATGGAGCACACCTCACCTAACAGCTCCTTTGGAAAGAAACAGCATCCAATTCCTCTGCTCTCTCTCTCTGTGATTTACACTGGACCTTTTTTTATCACAGGTAAAATGCAAAAATTGTTCTCTCCAATAAAACAGATATATTCTTTGAATCCTTCTAAGAAACAATAACTATTTGAAGAATCATTTACCCAAGAAGAATATAGTGAAATTAAAGCATCTCGCTGTACTACAACACTATTTTTTTTCTTGGACAGCCACTAACTAAATTAATTACCTCGCTGCTGAGTTAATTAGGTAATATTAGTACATAAATACCCCAAATAATTATTCTAAGCTAATAAAAATACAAGTGCTGTCAAACATGTCTGACACAACCGTATATGTTGAATGTAAATTTTCCCATTTGCTTCCCAATCCAAATTTAATTAAAACATTATAAATATCAGTCATTCTCATAAATGAGTTTTATAGCATCACAAGCTAATCATTCCAGAAAAATAAATTAAAATACAATAATCCCTTGCATAATTATACTGCCAGTTAGAAAGAATGAGTTTAATAAATAGCTCGTCAAGTTCAGAATTTTAACGTGAAATGTTCACCAGCCAAATAAGTGTATCTGCAGCCTAATGGCCTGAAAATGAGCCCATAAAGATATGAAAGAAACACACTTTTTTATTGGCCTCCTAATTGCTCATTTGGGCTACTTCTTTCCTGTTTTCCAAGGAATGATTTTTATGGCATTAGTTATTAATGCAGACAAATGTTATTATTAAGGAAAAATCATGATTGCTGTCAGCTTTTGGGGGTCCTCAATACTCTAAAGTATTATTTTCTTGTTTTAAGAATGAAGGCACAGCTTTATTAGGTTTTGTTATTTAATGGCAGTGTGATTTACAAGAGGAAAATTCAAAGGTTTAGGCCAATACTAGTCACAATTCAGGCCTAAATGCACCACCTAAAAGCTTACAAAATGGAGAACAGCTGAAAATAAAAGCTTGATAAAAGCTATTTAAAGGTGGGGTGGCGATTATGGGTTGCCTTTTTCCAATGCATTTAAAAGGAAAAAGAGCTTTTCTGACAGTTATAAGTTCATAGCCAAGAGCATGAAAAACTCTTCTTTCTTTTAGGAAGATAGCTTGAAAGTTTGCAAAGAGAAAAAGATTTTTTTTTTCTTTCATTAAGATCCTGTGTGGTGGTTTATAGCAGTGTTTTCAGCCTATCTCTATACCCACCACCTAAAGAATTAAACAAAAAGAAAAAAAAGGGAAGAGTTAACAATAAAATACTACCTGAACTAGGGAAAATAGACCTATCAAAAATACATTTAAAGAAACATTTGGAAATTCCTGTCATATCTGCCAGGAAAATATTAAAAATGTTCAGTGAATACGTTCAAGATATTCATTAAGAATTTTAATTTCATTATCTAAATGAATAAACTATTGCTTGCATCTTTGTGTAAATTAAAACAAATTAATTACTTCACTTTGAAAGAATAAAGTATGATCCTTCTTGACCTTATCTTCTTTATTTCTGTCCTTGTCTCATCAAATGCTATTTCTGTGATTCAAGAAGCTTAAATCTATTTAAAAATGCCAAACACATTCTCTGGTTGTCACTGACATAAACAAAAATAGGATTTAATTTTTTTTTGCCAGCACTGCTGAACTTTTCAACTTGTGACCTACTCCTGAAAGTTTTATTCAGTTTTTCAGGAGTGTGGGCCTGGGAGCAGGTTGCAATACATCCCTTCCCCTCAGAGCCCAAATTCTTTGTTTGAAACCTTATCACAAATCCATCTTTATGAGCATTTTAAACAACTGTTTTATTTAAACAAGAATATTATTGGCTCATTAAGAATCTGAGGATCGGGGGACGGAATATTGACCGTGGCAATATCAGGGCAGAAAGATGGAACTTCAAGACTTGGTGCTCACATTAGCACACAAAAGCAGTAAGAAAGGGAAGGTGTATGTGCCAAGGTAGTCAGGTTTGAGTCATAACTATTTGTGGAGTTCAGGAGGGGATCTACTCGCTACTTACTAACCAAAGCACGTGTGGTAGCTTTGCACAGGAGGCATTCACGGTAATAACGCAAAACTTCCAACCACTAAAAAGCTACAAACACCTCTGTGAAAAACGCATGTTAACGACAAAAAAAACCTCCAAAAACTTCCTCTTTCTGTTCCAACCAACAGAAAAGTAACAAAAGCCCAGCCAGGTGGCCCCTGCAACAAGCCCAAGCCCTCCTTGGCTACTGGACAAAAAGAGGGGTGGCCATAAAGCCAAAGCAAAACCAACTCAGCCAAAATTCCACCACCATTACAATTCACCCACAACCAACAGGCAAGAGAGAGGAGAGGCCATCAATGCCCCCCAGCCACAATTCCTGCCACAAATTATTAAGCCCAGCCAAAATCAAGTAAGCATCTGCAGGCCCCTGGTGAGATGTTAACTCAAAATTTCCCAAATTTCCCCATATTTCTCCAAACAACTACTATTCATAAAATTTTAAAAACCACAACAACCTCTTTTCTCATTAAAAAAGTAAAATTACCAAAAAACTTCTCTCTCTAAATAAACTAAAGAATCCCTATTTAAAAATAGTAAACTAACTAAAATTGAGTTTTATTTCTTTACATTATCAATAAAAAAGTTATAAAAAAGATGCCCTAAAAAATTATCTTAATTCTTATTACTTTTTCTTTTAATTACTATTAATAAATTTTTCTTTATACTCTTTTGAGGTTTTAAACTTATTTTATCATTCTTCTAATCCTACCTCCCAAAAAAAAATGAATACATTCTAATAAGTACATTAGTAATTAGCCAACACTAAACCCACCACACTTATTAATACATTAACAAAAATAGTCTCAAATTAACAAACCAAAACCACTACAGCATGTCAGCTCCTAAGCCAAAAAATCCCAAATTTTATTTATATGTTATAAAGAGCTATCAATGAGGAAGGCATTTGACCCAAATTTATATGAAATGTGCTCAAGTAATTAATCTTCTCCAGAAGTAAGACTTTTTACTACCTTCATAAATTTGCTTTAAGACAACTTCTAAACAAGCATCTTTTTGAAAGCAACTTGGAAGCAATGAAGAGATGACCAAAATCCACATGTCCCATCTTTCCAGCCCCCAAAGTTTTCTCTGACATGAAGACCTGTGTTAGAGCTTTGGAGAGATGCCCTGCCAGTGGCATGGCAAAACTGTGGAACAGGACTTGCTTTGCTTTTTTTTCCACTTACTCAAGAAGTAAGAGAGATTCGTCTGCTTCAGTTTTTTCTGTTTTATCACCCCAAGTATTTTAAACTCTCCAAAGGGGCTTCTACTTCTCCCATCTTTTCAAAAGAGAGGGGAAAAAATAAGAGGTGAATGGAAGGAATGGAAGGAGAGGAGGAATGAAAAGGTGACTTGCAACAAGAGCATCTCAGAGGTGTTCATGTTTTGTAGGTGTCCAGAAAAGAGAAGAAAAATAAGATTAAGATTCAGAGGAGTCTTATTTTTTGCTGGTTTTCTGCATTCACTTTTGTGTAGCTTTACGCCAAACTTTTTAGACACATAATATATAAAGCTGGATATGTGAGTGTCCTGAATCCTGAATCTCATAGCAGGGGTGGGAAAGCAGTGGGAATAAAAAGGATATATTTATTTATCACTACTAAGCACAACCTGTATCACATCATTTTTCTGACAGCAGCATCTACCATATTTCCTTATTGAGCACGAGAGCAACTGGGAAATACAGACTATTTCCAAACTGTTGTAGAAAGTGCACCCCTGATTTTATTCTGAGTTTACAGAGATAAAAAATGTAGCAGGAGATAAAGATCCCCTGAGTGAGGCAGCACCAGACTTGATAGCATTTCACTGCCACTCACTTTTCCTGTGATTACCATCTCAGGCAGAGGTGGGGAGCCAAATGGGGAATCCATTTTCACTGGGCAGATATCAGTACAGTATCTGCCCTACCATGTATTTATAAAAATCTCCCTGCTCTCCCAGGAACCACTGGAGCATGAAATAGCTGAGTTACAATAAGCAAGAATTTCTGAATTCCTGGCATAACTGGCTGCACTAAAACCCTTGGGCAGAAATTTGGTAAAAAATATTCTAGCATAGAGCAAAATGAGTAGCTTTCATTTTGTGCTACTTCCAATACTGTATCTGAAAAACGTAAAAAGTATTTCTTATATTATTTTCTGTTTTCTAGTTACACATAGATATATTTTTATGCAAGTCCTTCATACATGTATTTTTAGAGGTCTTTCCCTTTCACTTAGGTGATTCAAAGTTTAAGACAATTCTGCTGCCCTGTGTAATCACTGGCCTGAAAGAAAAGCAGCACATGAAAGACTTTTCCTTGCCAGACTGTCTTAAGCTGAGATAATTTTGGAGCTCAGCTCTGACAGGATACACTGCCCTTATTTTCCACGCAGAAAAAATTCACTGGGTGAATTTTCATCACTCCTTGGTGATGAAGTTTAATTAGTAAGGACTAGAAAGTTTGCTCTTTTTCTTAGTGCTCGCTTTTGTACAAACTAAAACATTAGTCAGATTTCTATACTACATCAGCTCAGTAAGAACAAGGAGAAAACACTATTTTCCCATTTAGTATTGTTATTTCTAAATGCACTAGGACTACAGGGATTGACATTTTCCTTTGAAAAAGAGAACTTCCCTTAGAAAACGAATTTATTCTTTCCACCAACAATCATCTTCTTAAATTGGAAATATTGGATATACTGGTCTGATTAATCATCTAAGAAATTCTGATCAAATAAAAGTCTGCTACATATAAAATACAGTCAGCAGCTATTACATCATACTATATTGCATTATTATGTTATAATTAATTATATCATATTGCATCATTAGTAATTATAATTTTTTTGCATGTGAAAAATGGAGACCTTCCAGTCCTTAAGTTTGGTGTTAGTGGGCAGAGGAGCAGTGAGAATCATTCTCAGAGGATGCCCAGCTGAGCTGGGGATTTTGTTTTCCTTAAGCAACTCAGTTTTTCCATGTTAAATTTCCAGAAGCAGGACGACTTTCACAAGTCAGAGAACAGCATATCACCAGAATTTTTCAACATTTTAAAATATTTAAATATTGGATATACTGGTCGGATTGTCCTAATCCTCTAAGAAATTCCAATCAAATACTAGTCTGCTAAATATAAAATACAGTCAGCGGCTATTACATCATACTATATTGCATTATAACCTTATTATGTATTATATCATATTGCATTATCAGTAATTATAATTATTTTGCATGTGAAAGATGGAGACCTTCCAGTCCTAAAGTTTGATTCTCACTGTTCTTCTGCCCACTAACACCATTCTCAGAGGATGACCAGCTGAGCTGGGGATTTTATGTTTTCCTTATGCAACTCAGTTTTTCCATCTTAACTCTCCAGAAGCAGGATAATTTCACAAGAGTATCACCAGAATTTTTTAACATTTTTAAATATTTCAATATTGGATATACTGGTCTGATTGTCCTAATCCTCTAAGAAATTCTGATCAAATACAAGCATGCTAAATAGCTTTGACTAGAAAATTAAAGGTGGAGGAGGAGGAGGAGGAGCCACTCTGGGCTGTTTCCAGCTGTCAAGCATCCAAAATGACCGTGGCCAGCTGCAGTCCCATCCTGGCTCTTTCCTCGACCTTCCTGCAGCATCTCAGGAGTGGCAGAGATCCAGCAGCAGCACAGAGCTGCTTTCCTGTCTGGCAGGGATTTGTGCCAAGCCCCGAACGAGTCCCTGCCCTGCAGGAACAGACTCCTCTACCTGCCTGCTCTTGGCCTGGCCAGCCCTGGCCCCACAAAGATGTTCCCTCTGGGACCAGTAAGATGCTGAAAATTGGACCTGGGGAGGAGCTGGAAACTGCAGGTCCTTACCGTCAGAGACAGGATGGCAGCAGCACCCTCCTTCGTGCAAGGAGTGTGTTTGGGCACATTTGGGGCAGTGCCAGGACACGACCCCCTGGAAATCTCCCTGGCAGAGTTGTTCTTGTCTTTATAAAAGCACTGGCATGCTGTTCCCAGCAGGTGCCCATGGACAAAGCCTCTGGAGACACCCTCAGGCTCCCACAGGATTCTATGGGAGGAGCAGGCGACTGATGGAAATCTCCTGCAGTGCTTTGTACATCCTGACAAATGGAACAGTTTCCTTGGAGCTGGGAGCAGCTGGTTTAACATTTCTGCATGGTGCAGATAGTAGGACATGCGAGAAAGTCCAAAAACAAGGATTATTCAATCTGGGGGGGAAAAAAAGCCCTGAGAATGTCCAGTGTCTGAAAGCTGTTGGGGGAGAAATTCAGCTCTGAATTAAGGTGGAAATTTCTACCTGGAAGGCCATTAAACATGAGAATATCTCTGATGAGACAGATTTGTTGGGGCTTGAAGCATTTAGGGTATGATTATTTTCGTTCAAAATTGAGGGTTTGGAAAATTCTATGGCCTGTGAAAACAAATTAAACAGGAAAACAGCTTTGCTACTTTCAGGTCACAGCCTCTGTTAGGATATCAGATGTCAAGTTATTTGTTATGGTAGGAGCTGTGCAGTGAAGGGATTCTTCAGGTGAGATAAGAACAACAGATATGGAATTAGGGCCTCCTACTTCACTGTTGGATGGCTTCAGCTGTATTTATTCCCTGTATTTAAAACTCCCTTGCATCAAACCTTCTGTCACCATCTGTGTGCCAAAACCCTTTAAGCCTTGTGCTCCACTGAGCTTTGGAAAAACCAGAGACAGAATTCTGACTCCAGAAACTCTTCTCTCCACAGATCCAAGTTACTGACATTTCTAGACCTAAATATAAAATACATTCAGCTGCTATTACATCATACTAGATTGCATTATAATCTTACTATGCATTATAATTAATAATAATGCAATATGATATAATTTTTTTGCATGTGAAAGATGGAGACCTTCCAGTCCTAAAGTTTGATTCTCACTGTTCTTCTGCCCACTAATCCCATTCTCAGAGGATGGCCAGCTGAGCTGGGGATTTTATATTTTCCTTATGCAATTCAGTTTTTTCCATCTTAACTTTCCAGAAGCAGGATGACTTTCACAAGGCAGAGAATAGTGTATCATCAGAATTTTTAAACACTGGCATCTCCTCTGGAAGGCTGCCCTGAGCATTAGCTGTAAAGCTGTGGAGATGAGTTAGGAATTTGAGGATGCAAAGCTTGTTTCTCAAACAGCCATCATCTCCCAGCTGATGATGCACCATTTCCCAGCACTGCTGTCTTGGCTGAACTCCATTTGGATCCAGGCCTATCAGTGGCATTTGCTGGTTTATTTCAGTTTTCTTAAATATCCATCACCCTAATAACAGAGTCGTCACTTAATTACGAGTCACATTTTGTGTCATTTCTGTCTGCTTTACATACATCATTACACTTCCTAGATGGAAACAAAATTTTAGGGCAAGCCAGATCATTATGAGAATTTAATATAGAAAATTTTAAAAATTTTATAGAAAGTGTATCTCCCTTGCAAATATTTGCATTGCCATCTCACCCCAAACAGGCAGCAAATAATCAGCACACAGGCAGCAAATATCTGCCTTATTTCCATTTCCATGTCTTATTCTGCAGTGGCAATGGTGTTTCTCTGCCTTGCAAATAAGAACATAAACATGTGGAACATCTGGATGTTTAATGGGACAAAAGAGACAGTGGTTCCAAATTGTTCACTAAGTGAATGTTATTCCATATGCCAAAAATACTTTGACAGATCCCCTTGAAACATAATTTCAATTATATATGCCTCTGCTCTCGAAAGCTGAGCTGTAAACATCCGACAGCTTCACTCAGTGAGTCTGCTTCCCTGGGGAGAGCAGAGTCCAATCTTCTGATTGAAGAATTAAGAAAGCATCTTTCTCATAATTCCTCTTCTCTCATTTAAAGATCTGAGCAAACTTGCGCCTGTCTGCTTCTTAGTAACAGAAACATGCCCAAATTTCTTGTCAGATATCGAGTTAGCCAAACTAACAAGGACTATAGCTCAGCAAAAGCAGGGACATAATCTAGGAAAGAATCAGATTGTTCAGTGTCAAGGACAGTTTTATTTAGTGCAGGGAAATATAGACATTACAGGCATGTGATGCATGCAAATCTCAAATTTCAAAAAAATTTTTAGGAAACTTGCACAGTGGGTTGAAGGCAAAATCAAAAGACTGAAAACTACAAATACATCTGTGAAAACTGTTACAGCAATATATTGTGTGAATTATGAATCTCTGATGCTTCTCTATAAATTAACTCCCTTTTAAGATGAGTTTTCTCACTTAGATATTCTCTGCTCACAGCTGTCATAGAAGCTTTGGGTCACACGTATGGCATGCCAGTTTTAAACTCCCTTTCCTTACACTTCAGATGTTCCTAAAATCCACTGAAAATTTCCACTGAAATCCATTGAAATTTTCTCCTAACACTCACTGCAAATGAAGCACACAGAGCTCTACAGAGGCTGATTTCAGAGTGCATGCAGGATGAATCCACTATCAAAAAATATGATTAAGACTTGCACAAAGAATCTTCAGCAGTGACTTCTCTCCAAAGGCTGAAAGGTTTTTTTAAGGAATAGATAAGCACAAACACTCTTCATGCGAAGAACTACACTGGCTAGGTATACTAAAAATATTAATTATAGCCCAACTGAAGAACTGAAGAAAAGCATGAATATAAATAATTCTAGATACAATCCTGTTCAGAGGCAGTTTGGGCTGTGCACAGGGGTTTGCCCAGCATTGGGGTCACTTCCACCACAGAGTTTAGGACCCAAAACTCAGGGAGCAGAAATTATTTAAGCCAACTCAGCAGATGTTGCTTCCCAATCAATAGCTTTTGTTTCTGCCTAGAAGAGGAGGTCACCTGAGTGCCAGGCTGTTTTCCCAACCCTGAGGCAGGAGGTGCTTGCTGCAAAATGCAACCCAGTGCTCTGCTTTTCTGGAAGTGGGATCACAACTTCCTCTTCAGACCACCCAGAGCTACACTGAAAATGTGCCATGAATTAAAGATTGCTGTTGCCCCTGCAGTTGGGTGCAGGCACCAGGCAGAAAGTGCCCCCAGCTCAGTGGCCAAAACAGGACTGGATGAGCCCTGAAATGTGGCTCCCAAAAGGGGCTGAGAGACTTGGTCTGCAGTGGTAAATTAAATATCAAAAACTTGACTCCATCACAGGCTTTTTGTTTCACTTAACATACCTAACTGTGAAGTTACAAGCTTAAAGAAGAATTTCTGACATCTTCACTCAGTTTTTAAAATTACTCGCTCATCCAGCAGCTCTTTCAGAAATTTGTTTCATTAGGATAGAATTGGTGAGGGAACAGAGGCAGAAAGAGTCCCAAGTCAATGGCTTCCCCCTCACTAAATAAAAAGCCCTGGATTAATAAGCCACAAATATGATCATGGAAAGTTTTGCCAGTGAAATATTGGCAAACAGTCACTTCTGTGAATTAGTAACATGACCATAATGCAGCCTTCAACTCAGGGATACTCTGTGGGTGTGTGTTTTATCTTGTTACCCTTGCAAGGTAAAGGGGCAAATACAGGAAATTTAGTGTATGAACAAATAGTTATGTACATATTTCCGTGCTCAGCAATGGCCCTCAGCAGCCTTTTAACACCTAGGAATCATTTCTTGGTCCCCTCCAGCCTTCCCCTTCACACCACACAAGTGCTCTACCAGAGTTATTTACTTTTGACTTTTTCTTATTTATGTTTAACATCCCTTTGGACAACTCCTTAGCAGAGGCACTTGTTCAGCTGTTACTAAAAACTTATCAAAGTTTCTTCTTTCCTCCTTGGTACTATTTTTACCTTTTCTCTGTGTCAAAACCTGCTGAAGGCTCTGCTCTCTGCCTCTGCTTCATCACACCCTCCTCTGCCCAAAACCACACCTTATATTTGTCTGTCCTCTTTCACGCTCCCTTGCAAAGCAGGAGTGGGAAGCACCAAGGCTGTACTTCTTACATCTTGCCTTTTTCTGGAAGCTAATTGTCTTTACCTTCCTTCTATCACAGTCTCAGATTTATCTCCTGCCTTTCCTCCCTGTGATCAGTGAATTGTTCATGGATAGGTTTGGCCTCTTACAGGAAATAAAAAACCTGGAGAAACACCCAAGAATCAATATTCCTACACTAGCTACTTTTCAGGACTGCCTATAATTACATCAACACATATTTTTCCATATAAACAACACAACAGCAGGTAAAAGATTCTGTGGAATCATTAATACAGGAAAAATGACATGTGAGCTCAGAGACAAGTAAAAAGGGGAATAGAATTTCAGTCAGGAGAACAGAAATCAGCCCAAAATAGCCTTTTCTGTGGTCTATCCCTCCTCTTAAAATGAGGTCCATGAAATGGATAAGACTGCTCATGGATTAGCTGCTAATGAATTGCCACAAATAAAGAGAAATTAATAAAGAAAACCTTCCCATGTAAGGTAAAGAACATATATCTAGACCAGCAATTTGGGTGAGATAATTACCAAAGTAATTTTGTTAAATGGGACAAATGTACCATATTTTTTACAGCACTGCCATAAAAACCAAAATGTTATTTTCACTTGCAGAGAATCTGCCAAGAGTTCTCTTTGTACCTGATGAAATACCATACAACCAGCTTACTGAAAATCACTTGAAGGAATTTAACAGAATTCAACAAAATTGAATTGAACAAAAGAATAACAACAAAATTGCTAGAGGGAAGAACAGGAGAAAGCCTGCTGTAAACATGAGAATATAATGGAAAGAAAGTATAAAAAAATCATGTAAGACTACTGTCACCTGGCTCTTACAAAATTGAGCATGGCATAAAAAAGTAATGATAGTGACAGGAACAAGAAAATGAAATCTTTGTTCATTAATGATCATTAAGACAGAGGAAAAAAAGGATTTGTTCTTCCTGCTATTACAGAGTATTTATCTATGCAAAGCATCATTTCAAACTGCTCTTCCTCAGCAAGCAACAACAAAATTCCCAAGGTCAGTTTGCTGCCCTCGTGTCCCACTGCAGGAACGCTCTTGGGGCTATAACTCAGATTTGGTCTGTTTTAAAAAACAACTCGAGGGAAACAAGAAAATTAGATATTTGGGAATCACAGGGCAGTTTTTGAGGAATTCATTGGAAATGCCAAGATAAATAGTGCTTGATAGTGACTGGTTAGTGCACAGGCATTCTGGGAAGTTCCACAACCAGCCTGGTGAGTGCACTTACTCCACTTGGGAACCCAAGTCTGGAATTGATCCTTTTCCTGCTACATATTTTTGTGTTTGTGGGAGGGAAAGGCTGAGGGAGTTTGACAGGGTTGGCTATGGTTCTTTCTTTCTGCTGCTCTTGGAAGGAAACTTTGCTTCCATTCCCCGTCCCTTCTTCAGAAACAAGTTCCTACTCCCAGAAGTGCCACATGAAAGCTGTCACCTGCTGGGGGTTCAAATGCAGCTGTGCCTCAGGTCTGGTTCCCCAGACTACATTAAATTATTGGGAACGAGCACCAAAATGGAGAAGTTGGGAGATTTCAGGGAATTGTACTAAACCCAGAAGTTATATATTGCCACAGTTTCCACGACTTGTTTGGATTCTCTATCTCAATTTTAGTGGCAATTTGGCTGCTATCTTTTGTCTAATTAGAACTAAATGTAGGCTGTACTTTAACTGTATTAATTCCCCTTATGTCATTATCTCAAGTTTGCAGAGGTGCTCAGCAGCATCTACACTGGTGCCCCTTACATAAGGTTCATTGCTTTTCTGAGTAATAAGGCAGGTTGAGGATTCAAGGGGTGATTCAGTTAGAGCTAAATAAGAACAACTTAAATTAAAAGAAGAGACTTCTTAATTTGTGCTGCAATTTCCCCCCTTTGTATTAGCACTGCTTTTCTATCTCTCCTTTAATAAGATGTCTCTCCCTCCTGGTAAATATCTGTCTACGTGCAAGGCCTTTGCATCTATCTTTTTCTTGTCCTTCTATTTTTAGTGCACATCTGTTCCTGTTCTGACCTCAATTCTCTTTCATCTGGAGCCTAATTTTTTCTGAGTATTTCTACTGCCAGCTCTTCTCACAGCTGTCAGCTCCCTTTTTTCTTGCAGATCCATGATGTTTCTGCTGGTGGCCACTGCCTGGACTCCTTCTCTTGGGCTGGTAGGGGAAGGCAGCCCTGCAGAGAGCCCAGACAAGGGGCAAATACAGGCACTGCCAGTGTGGGCAGGTTCCAGAGCTTACAACTTGCTCTCTGTTTTCTCCCTGCACTTCTTTTGTGCTTTTCTGATACCTCAAGGTGTTACCAGCCACTGCCAACTGAACTTTTTCGCATGCATGACAATAAATACCACTCCTGCTCCTTTCACAGGCTGTATTTCATTTTGCTGTGCATCAGTAATGAGGGAATTTGTTTTGTTCTACCTCATTTCTCCTCTTGGCAGCAGAATTGGGAGCACAAGCAGGAAGATGCAGGAAGGTCTTTACTCTCTGGCTTTTATCTCAGCCTCAGCAGCATTTGCAGAAGGAAGATGTCATACTACAGCTTTTTCTGACCCAGAGATGGGTCAGAAAACTTTTATTTTAAAAACCTTTATTCCATTTTCAGTCTCATGAGAAGGGCGAGACAATACACATTATAATTCACACCATGACAATCAGAAGCCAATTACTTCCTAATTACAATACACTGTGTTTCTTGGCTTCTCAGCTTTAGCCACACCAATGCTGTGAATGCCTTGAAGCCAACCATTGTAGTGGGATCCACTACCCCTCATGGGTCCCGCTACAATGCATCTTCCATAGTTCTATTTCTCAAAAATATTTAGTCTTATTTGCAAGGCCATCCTTTGAAACTTGTTTCTAGCTCCATTCCTCTCTCAACAATATCTGTCCTATTCCACAGTATTTCTAAGTCAGAATTTCTCATCTCAAAGTCTGCATATGGATGCACACGGTGTGAGCCTTCTGTCAGGCCCTGACAACTCTCCACAAATCCATTTCCCACATTTCCCCCTCTCCCTTGGGCAGAAAAACCTTGTTTGATGGCTTTGTTCATTTTTTGTTGTGTAACAGTGTTAGTAATAGTACACAAGGTACTATTATTAACGGTTACAGTAACAACTAATGCACATAAACCTATTTTGTAAGCTCTTTTAGCTAAGGTGTAAAACCCTATTTTTCAAACAAGTCATCTAACCATGACCTATCATTTATTTCAATTTGATTTGTTGAATTTCCAGAATTGGGAGCACAGACAGGAAGATGCAGGAAGGTCTTTCCTCTCAGGCTTTCATCTCAGCCACAACGTTTGCAGAGGGAAGAATTTGTCCTCATGTCCCCAAGTGCATCTGGTGATGCACCAGTGCTGCTGCCAACCCCAGGGCACTTTGGGGATGCCTCCTGGCACTCAGCCCTGCCCCAGGCTCCAGTGCCCGTGGGAAAGGCAGACAAATCCCTTTGCCTCCCCCTCCTCATCCTTGCTGATGCTGTTGTTGCCCCATTTGTATAAACTGATTTGGGAGAAAGTGTCGTGGTTGTGCAAACAAGGATCAGCTAATATAAATATTTTCCCCCTGTTTAGCTGATGTGTTCAGTGCTTTTGTTTCAGTCAAATTCCTGTGCAATTTCAGAGGTGTTGCACAGTGGTGTAGCACCCAGATATTTTAACATTTAAATAAGGCACTCAGGCTAATATTTTAAAAATTTAGATCAACAAAGCTACTCTGCACTCAATGCATATTATCCAAAGGCCACATACACCTTTAGCAAATTCAGATAGCACAGTGAGCATGCCAATTCTAGAAATTTCTACCTCTAATCCCATGTAATATTGTAAGAAAGAGGAATGTGCACTACAAACACTGCTCAACTGAAATGTTAAAAATGATCCCTTCTGCTTTTCCTCCCTCTTAGAGCACAAAGAGAATCTAATTAACATTCTCAGTGTCTCTTCAGAATTCAATTCAAACTCAAAGTATGCTATCAAAGGCTTGAACATCAGAAAGAAATGATTTGGGCTATACATTAATTTAACTCTACTGGATCCTCACAAGAAATGATACCAAATGCAGTTAAAAGGACTTTACTTGCTTTTAAGAGGAAATAATAAAGTTATTAGGGATTTTCTGTAACCTTTAAGCTGTCTTGCAATTGAGTATGCTCATGTAACTTGGCAAATGCAGCAAATCACAGAAGCTCATGAGCAGATTTGTGTATGACATTTTTCTTTTCAGCTGATCTTTTCTCACTGAAGAAAATTTCCTCTCCATTTTGTAAGAGACAATCTATCAGGATCTACAATTTTTTAGGTTCTCTCCAATTCCACCCAATAGTGTCATTTATAGGTTTTGCATTCTTTTCCTTTTTCCAGAAAAAGAAATTTCTATGGATTGGATTTCAAGCCACCCTGATAGCATTTCCCAGCCAAGTAATTCCTTTGGTGCAGTATCCTACACCTCTACTTTGCAGATGATAAACCAGGTTTTAGCACTGTTTATCTCATGCTCAGGGCTGCTGTGCCATTTCAGGAAATGCAGGATGCTAATCAGCTAAATTATAAAGAAGAAGAAAAGGAACATAAAGTTGTTTCCTTCAAAATCCCCTTCTGGGCTGCTCTAAAGCAGACCCACCCACATTCAGCGCAGTAAAGGAGTAGCTCAATATCACCTATCAATTTTCTGGTTTATGCAGGCATCTTATTCTGAGCACATTAAAGCAGTGTTGATAAGAGCAAAATGGTTTATTTTTTTTCTTTTTTAAGTCTAGATTTCAAAGAAATGTTCTTAAGAAGGAAGGTATGCCTAAGAAGCAGTGCATTACCACAGCACTCTTATTAGCATTTCTTCAAAGATGCCTTCAACTTGGTCCTGGCTACAAAGACAAAATCTGCATTTGAATAAAGATATTCAAAATTAAGTTGAAAATTGTCAGAGTCCCACAGAAAAGATGGACATAAGCCATAAAGCTGAAATGTAGCAAGAGAAAAAAAGAGACAGTAAGCGTGCACAGATAAGCAGCTCTTATGTGTTAGATATGGCTTCAGAAGAAAATGGAGAGACTGCCTATGTTCCAGCAGCTTCCTACTGATCCCAAAAAAGCAGGGAAATTTCAGTCATTTGACTTGTCACCAATTACCACCAGAGCTAATGGCAAGGAGGTCTTGCAGTGTCTCTGAGTAATTACTGCCAAGTTCACTGAAACAGACACTCCAATATATCCAGCCCTGTGTGATGAGAGCCTGCTCCTTCACAAAAACATATAACAAACCCAGGGAGGATAATTATGCAGCCTCTGTGAGACAATTTTTCTTCATAAGCCCAGGCAACTAGGGCTCAAATCTCAATATGCTTCTTTTCTCTATCCTGCTTAGTTGGGCCAAATATGTATATAAAAATAAACATTCATCACAGGTTTGGAAATAACTTTTAAGAGCAGTATCATAGGTTGGAAATGGAGGTGTGTATTCTGTCTCCACCTGTCCGAGGTGGGGCAGTTCTCTGCTGTTCATGGGGCAGTTTTTTATCTCTCCCACACCCAACCCTCCGTCCAGGAGATCTCTTCTGTTAATGGGCCATTCATTAATAATTATCTTTGGTTAATGGGCCACTGAGTGTCCCTGCATGGCTGAGCCAATTCCAGCATCCCATGGGGAGATGCTCCGCCCAGGGGAGGAGCCAAGCATTCCTACCTGGATCCAATCTGAGGTTTGGGACATTCCTACCTGGATCCAATCTGAGCTTTGGGACACCCCAGCAGCCTTTGCCCACTGCATTCCCAGAGGAGCAGCTTTCTGCTGCCCTGCATGGCCAGAGGGAGCCCAGGCCCATCTCCAGCAGCCCTGGAGCTGCAGAGGAAAACTCCCCCCTTGTGCAGGATCCCGGCTGCAGCAGAGCCACAGCTGGCACTGCAGGAGGGCTGAGCCCCCATGGGATGGGGCTGGGACACCTCCCTGACACACAGGGGGCAGGGACTGCTCTCACTCTGTCACTGTTTATTTTTGTACTACTGTATTTGTATTTTTAATTTTCCTAGTAAAGAACTGTTATTCCTACTCCCATATCTTTGCCCAAGAACCTCTTAATTTCAAAATTACAATAATTCAGAAGGAGGGTGTTTACATTTTGCATTTCAAGGGAGGCTCCTGCCTTCCTTAACAGACACCTGTCCTTCCAAACCAAGACAAATGGGACCTAGAAAGGATCACAGCAGTGAATTCAACATTTCTACCAGAGGGATGCAATGTTTGCCAAACCCTGTGACTTCTAACATTGCTTGTGGGTTTTCTGAGATATTATGGATTAACTGATTAATTTATCAAATTAACAAAAAGAAAACTAACAAATAAACAAAGTCTTACATTATGTATCAATCTGACCGTTTCAGTGTTTTTCTTCCAGAAAGACCACTGATAATGACAACTCACACCCATTTTTTTTAGCATCCTTGTGATGCTAAAGAATCCATTCATAACCTTTCTCAGTTACAATTCAGGGACAATGACTTCCTGTCATTTAGACACATCAGTCAGTCTAACCTCCAGAACATAACACCTACTATAACAAAGTTCCGCATAAAATGTCTGCCAAGAATACATTGTCTTAATCCTGCCTGCAGTGAAAACCAATGAAGAAACCTAGATCTGTTTCAGCTTAACACTCTAGTAACATTCAGATGTCTCTTACAAAAACATGAATTTACCTTTTTTCCCCCCCATGCACTTCACTTGTTTATAAAATTCCTAATGAGTCTCCTTAGTGTGCTGCACATTTAATTTACCTCAGTTAATGCTTCTGTGGACAGCCATTCTTTTGTCCTTCATTCAGATTTCATTTTGGTTCACTTTAACTCTCTGAGAGCTGAATTTCATTATTTATCCAAATGTGTCATCCTGGCTTTTCACTTCCATTCTGCCAGTGGTTTATTTAGTTGTTGTTGAAAGAAAACATTAGAGCTCAAACATGTCTTCTCAAAATGATTTTGTAAGAAAAACCTTTCAGATACAGCATGAAGAAATTTTAGATGTTACAACCCAATTTTTTCAAACTGGACCTGTTGAAACATCAGTGGGAATAAGTGGGGAGTTCTAAATAGCTTTAGATAAAATCTGACCCTGTAAATCTGGCTCTGACGTTCTCCTTGCCATCAAGCAGTTGCTTCAGAAGACAGATTTCCTGAATATTCCTATAAATTATCAAATATTTAAAGATGCCTCCATTGGCATAAGTCAATGAAGAATAAAGAATACTCCTTTTTTTTGTAAAGTAAACACTGATTTTAGCAGGTGCTATTTGCTTATTATATAAGTACTTGGTTGATGGAAATGTCAATTTACAATGCAAAATTTTGACTGATGGATTTTAATATTTTAAATTTCAAAAGTAAAAACTAACAGCAAGATCAAATAAAAATATCCCCACTGAAGCCAAAGAGGGCAGGACATTGGAACAATCACACATAGCAGGAATAAAACTTTGTTTAATGTTATTTGGGATCAGGCAGGTGAAGCAAGCATTGCTTATATCCTGATTTCTTAACTTTAAGGTTTATGCCCACATTCACATATCATTACACACCACTCAATGTATTAAAAAAAAAAAGTGGATTAAAAAGTCAGTCCAATATCCATAACAAATTTAGTCTGCACCAGTTAAATATGAATGGGTCAGATTTACTTGGAATAGCACAGAATTATACATCAGGGCAAGAGCAAACCAAAAAATATGACTTCATCTATCTGGAGACCAGAAATTCAATGACTGAGAAATGCTGCACTATGACTCAGGACCACTTATAAAGACATATTGTCCTAACAGACAAGGCAGGAATTATCTTTGTCCAATACCACCAGCTAACACTTTTCTTTCTTTAAGCAGGTTGGACTTTTTTGGAGCTATCTTATCTCAAAATATGCTACTCTGAACATGCTCAGGAAGTAACAGACTGCATGGCAAATAAAGGAAACAAAAGCAGAGAGGTTTTATCAAGGGGGAAGGCACACAGGGATTATATTCTTAGTTTGGTGAGGGAATCAGCATCACTAATAAAATCCTCAGCCTCTGCATAGCCCTCCACAGGCTGACCCATTGGTCTGCAAGTCATGAACATCATATTAATATTTGCATTATTGCTTTTTATGAGCTGCAGGGACAAATGATAAAGCTGCACTAATATAAACATTTGTCACAACAAACTGTAACCAACATCACTTCATCACCCTCTTACTCGGGGAACGACAAACTCCATCAAACACATTACAGTGCCTGCTCTACATGGTTACAGAAAAACAAGAATAAAGAACTGAGGGAAAAGCCACAATTTATCTCGTGAGCTTTCCTCTTGTGGCTTAATACAATGGTTACCATGCTACCTTGTCAGGCTGGAGATAAATGGAGCAGTTGGAAGCTGAAGTCTAAAACAGTTTCAAGCCTGGCTGTGTTCACACATTAAGAAATGACTGGAAGCAGCCTGAGCTCAAGGAGAACTGAGCACTCTGAGAAAAGACATAATTCTAGAAAAAGCAGTATACTCTCCAGCTATTCTTTCTTTTATTGTCTTTTTTTTCCCCCTCCTGCTGTTGTTGAAATGTTAGCATCAGTTGGCACAATTCCTGCTCTCTGCCTGCCAGCATTTCAGTAAAACACTGATCATTCTGATGAGAAAGATGAAAAAAAACTATCAGGTTCAAACAGAAAGTTGTATAAAGTTCATGCATGATTCAGTCTCCTGTAGGGCTTTTTAGTCTATAGCATAAATCTCTAGAGCTAAACTGTAATAAAGAGCAAAAACATTGCAGGAAAATGAGTTCTAAAACTTTAAAGACCACGCTTTACCCTCGTTATTCACACAGAGCATTACCCAACGCAGTACAGAAAAAAACCAAAACCAGCTATTTTCAAAACAATCAACAGGGAAAATGTGAGTAGAGCATGAACACAAGTATTTTTAAAATATATGATCCCTGGCAATGCTGCACCTTTGGCACCAAAGTTTTTAATTTCCTGTATGTCAGAATTTTAAATGTAGGAGGCTTGGATACACTTGGGTTTGAAGAGGAATGGCCCCTCAACATAGCAGGTGTCATCCAGCTCGACCCTCAAACTCACAATTTTGACTTCAGTGCTCCCTCCCAGTCCAGCCCATGCACCCAGAAGAATAAATGTGGGCAATCTTGCAGTGGATCACAGAATCCTCCTCCACAAAAGGCCAGGAAAGACGTCTTCATCTCAATGCAGAAGCAGCTCCAGCCTGCAGCACTTTGTCCTAAGTTCATAATACCCTCAGTGCAATTCACAAAAAAAAAAATTTAAATGGGAAAAAAACTAAGCTCAAAATAATTTAGAAACAGGAGGCATCATAATCAGAAATGGCATAAAATCAATTTTCAATGATAATATCACTGAAATACTGCCTTTATCCAGCAAGTAGTTTGCAGCTCTCCCACTGAAGTTTCTATGTCTACAATTCAACATATTCACAGGTTGTAACTGTTTTTAATGACTTCCAAAAGAACTGGACTGCAATATGTAAACACTGATCCAGAAGATTTAATCATAAACAGGGGAATCATACTCTGAGGATAGGAATGAAGAGTACTGATTTTCATTTGTGTGGAAATTAGCTGCTGGTAGGTAGTTTAGGGTTGGCAAGTTAAGATATTTTATTTAAAAACAAAATGTTTGCACAATAATAGCAGATTCTTGATTTTTCTGTTATTTTCTGGTGAATAAAATCTTTTCTGTGCCATCTTTGTCTATTGGAAATTGCACAACTTTAACTTAGGAAACTTGGTGAGCTTTTTTGGCATCTGTCCTGTTAAGTAATAAAATTCATTCAAATTGCAGTATTCAATGTTTATATAGCTGTCTTTGTGTGTGTTGAGTGGCTATATACCTACACGAAGCAGAAAATTAAAGAGAAGGAAGATGAGAAGCTCTGAGAATCAAGCTCCAATTTTTTTCCTCTCAGATGACACAAGATCATTTAAAACCTTAAGAGCTTTCCTCACAGAAAAGCTGCTCCTCTCCGTTATACATAATCTGTCTTGTACTTTCTTACAATGAGAGAAAAACATTCTAACTGTGTCTTTCCTCAATATGTCCTTGCCCCTTTCAAATATGAATGAAACCTGAGGAGGAGCCTCTTATGTGGTGGTACCATACAGGCATAACACATCTTTTCAAAACTAGGAAAAAATTATTTATTTTCTCCAATAATGCAAAAAACCCCCCACATTATCCGGCTTTCATTATGTCCTTTAGGTGTCAGAGTCTTAAACAGACCTCACTCGCCCTTACCTTTACCTCTCTGTAGATTTGAATAAACACATTAAACAGACACAAAACTACTTTTCTGAGTTGCAATAAGAACATTTAAAGCCTGTTTTTCAAGTTACACGAAATGTCTTCCTTTTATTTTTTTTTTTAACCACCATGAATGTCCTTAAAACCACAGGCTGATGCTGAGCTGCCCTGCAAGACATCACCCCACAGTGCTGCCAGCAGAGAGGCTGCCAATTTGGCCAAAAGGCAGCTGTTCTGAAAGCTCCTCCAGGATAAGATCACTCCTGGCTTGACAGGGATTTGGGGCTTGTGGCTTTGGAGTGAAAAGTGAAATATTGCAGTGAAATATTTCACTGCCCAAAGGGCTCCTGCTCAGAGCTGCTCCCCAGTGCAGAGATTTGCTCTCCATTTTTGCCTGGGGTAAAGCAAAGCTGATGCCTGCAGAGCACCTCAGGCCATTTTTGGTATCCTCTATGCTGGCAACACAAATATAACGTCAGTCAAATAACTAAAATGCTTTTAAAAGAAAAAGAAATAATTTTAAATTATTACATGTGTAAGACCTGCAGGTTGCCCGTGAGTATAAAACTTCAGCAAAAGGAAAGACACACAATGCTTCTTGCAGTTACATAAGAAAGTTTAGGGATGGATAAACAACTACATAACAAAAAGGACTGTTTTAAAGGCTCTGTGAGTGACTGCCTCCACTGGACAGGAGCTTGGCTAAGAGGGATTGCTTTAGGATGTTGGTATCTGTTCAATAGCTGATCTCCTTGGAGCACCAGCACACATTTCCCAGTGACCATCAGGGGCTGGGGTGGCACTGGGGATGCTCCTTCTGCTTTCAGCTGTGGGAACTGGCTTCCCCTCAGCCCCATGGGAAGGACACAGTGGGTGTGAAAGAATAGCAGAGAGGAAACTCCCATGGACAAGTGATGCCCTAAGTTTTAGCTTTCATATTTTTCAGATTCTGTGGCGCCCTGAGCTTCATCTAAAGTTCCAGTAAGTTCTCTTCACAGGGAGTAGGCAAACAAAACAATTCTTTTCCACCTTAAGATCAAGAATAACTGTTACAAGCTTCAGACCCAAGAGCACAAACAACAGGAATTGAAGAGAGAAAAACAAGCCGGATGGGACTTCATGAGCTAAAGCTGTAATTGGACAATTAACAGCAACGTGCAAATGGAGCAGAACTTACAATAGTGAGAGACTGCTATCTTATTGTAAAAGTTCCATACCTTCTTGGTGATTTCTCATGGGCATGTCCTCACAGCACTGACTCTTTCTTCTTCACAGCACAATCAACAAACTCCAGCTCCCCTCTCACCCGCTCTTTTATAGCACTCATCCTCACTGGACACAGCTGTGGCCTGTTAAGGGCAGGCCTGTTCCTAATCTTTGGTGATTAGTACAGCTGCAACTCCTTAGGGGTGAGATTGCCTTCTGCATTGTCTTTATTTTCTTACATTCTATCCCCCCACAAACCTTTGCCTTGTTTGGTTGGTGGGACCTCAATGATTTCCTGAATCTGTCATGGTTGGACCCCAGGCAGCAGCCAAGCCTCAGGCAGCTCCAGTGGGATCAGGGGAGAGAAGGCGAAGGGGAAAAGCTACAAAACTTGTGGGTTGAGGCAAGGACAGTTTAATAGGGGAAGCAAAAGCCATACATACAGAAGGAGAGGGAAAATTAGAATTAATTCCCTGCTTCCCAAGGGCAGGCAGGAGTTCAGCCTTCTCCAGGACAGCAGGGCCCCATCACAGGGAATGGTGGCTTGGGAAGGACAAACACTATGACCCCAAATACCCCCTTTTCCTCCTTTTTCCCCCCAGACACCACATGTCTGGAATGTCCCTGTGGTCAGTGGGGTCCCCTGTCCTGGCTGTGTCCCCTCCCAGGCACCCCCAGCTCCCTCACCATGGGGCTCACAGACAGCAGAGAAGGCCTTGGCTCTGTGCAACAACCACAACAAAAACATCTCTGTGTGACCAGCCCTGTGTTCAGCACAAATCCAAACACAGCCCCACAGCAGCCACTGCAAAGAAAATTAACTCTACTCCAGCTCAGCCCAATATCACATTATGTTTCACACGGTTTCAGAATAGGAAAAGTTGAAAGTTAATAGATTGGATAGACAAGAAGGTCTAAAATGCCCACCACACTCCCCTTCCCCTTTTTCTTCCAATTCTTTGGTGGCAAGGCAGTAAAGGATTGTGAATTCCAAACAACATACCCACACGAGAGAATTTCAGGGATAACATTAATGTTTCTGGAGATAATCTCAGAAAAATCACAGTCTCTGCTACTTATCTGAGATTGGCTTGATAGATCTAAAAGGATGATTTTACTTGTAGTGTATATCTGCTCCCAGACAGACAATGTGATTACCCAGCGCTGGATTTTCACTGTAAAATTCAACTTTCTTTCCCATATGGCAGTAATTGCAGTGCAGGATCTCAGTAGGCATGTAAAACAGAGAGCATAAGAAAGATATATAGAACAGGCAGGCTCTGCCAGCTCTGGAAGCACTTCTGTGCAAATTGAAAGCTAAAACCAGAATTTTTAACTGAACAACACAAGTGTATTCTCAGGTTTGGGAATCAAAATGAATGTAGGTATTTAGTTTAGGTCTATCTGTGTATAGAGCAATCATCTCATTGCTTATTTTAAGAAAATTATGTGTAATACAGATTCTAGATAATGCAACATTATGCAAATCCTAATAAATGTTAATGGAAACAATGCTCACTCTGTGAAGATACTGGCTATTCCAACAGTTTTTCTCTTCATTCTTTAATTTGTCACTAACATTGAATCAATAAGGTAAAGCTCAAGGGATACTGAAAAAAATTAAGAAGGGGAAGAAAAGGAGATTGGTGCAGTTGATTTTTTCTTTTGAAGCTTATATGTCAAGAAACAAAAGAGCAGTTGAGAGAGAAACTATTGAGTCTAGAGTGACCAGAAAGTTAAGGTTTTACTAGGAAACAGTAAGGGCCATGTGAGCCAATATAACTTTTTTATGTGCAGTTATGATGAGAATTTTTTTAATATATATAAAAACAAGGTCCATTTTTCATCCGAGGTTCTACTGGGTGTGTTTAGAGTGGCATTTGTGCAATAAATTACTTTTTATTACTTCTCCTTGCTGTTAGCACTGCAGTGCTTCTCCAGAAAATGAGAAATATTTTACTTTATCTCACATACTAACACAATTCTTAGTAAACTCCACTATTGCTGCCATTTTTGCACATGATGACATGAAGTGATGATACCAACAGTCTGAACAAGCCTCAGGTGATATTTTGGTCTTGGTGCCATTTTTCAAAACTGGAAATTTAGAACACCATGGAAATGTATCTTTCTAGATAAACCTTTAAACATTTATTTGCTAATAAAAGCTGCATGTTTGCTGTATGACCTACTCAGCTTTTCATCCAGTTTTGTTACCAGGCATTTAATTTTTCACAGGTAAAGTCAAAATTTTAGGCTCCTATTTTGACAACATTTTTTGTAGTGTCTCTATAGATTGTGTTTCAGAAATCTCTGGGAAAAAAAAATTGCCTCCAAAATGACAGTCATAATCATAAACAACTGGAAAAAAAACCCAGCATACATTTTTTCCTTTAAAACTTGTTGTAAAGATCTAAAAGATTTAGTACTCCTTTAACTCAGTCTCTTATCTACCACATGTTCTTTTTCCATTTCAAAATCCTTTCAAAACCTTCCTAAATCACCTTTAGTTTGCTCATTAGAGATAGATGTTTCCTCCCTTAACTTCAAATGTTAAACTGAAGATGTGAATCAGAAAGTCTGCCAGACACATGAGATCCTGATCCTTAAATATTGATCCACAAGTAGATCTTTTTCAAACCATGAACATAACTTCCTAGGAAATTTTGTACCCTTTAAGATGGTAGGGACAGAAAGTTGTCACTGAATAACTTTAATTAAGTGTAAAAATTGCTTTGTTTCATACTATCAAACCTATTTTCTCTAATTCTAAAATTACACAGATGTAGGAAATGCTTGTTACAAAAGAAGATACCTCTGAATTGAAAAGATGTAAAGTATTATTACAAACCTTCTCCTGCTTCTTTAAATCTTTCCAATACTAGAAAAAAATAAAAATATCAGTGAAGCACTATGGGTTTGATTCTTCACAGTATAGGTTAGTTCAGCTGTTCCACCACAATTGCTGCTGAGAGCTCGGAGTTCACCATCCAAACATTATATATCTATATATATATATATATATAAGATATATACAAGTATATACAATATATATACAAGTTAGTGTGCCATGAAGAAAGCAGTAAACCACAATGTCTCCTCATCTGTAATGAGGAAGTCATAAATTCCAAGCAAAAGAGAAGCTTTTTGCTTCTCATATGTGTGGTGTGCTCGTATGGACAGAGAAATTTCTCCTGTGCTGTAAGAAAATCCTGCAGCAACTGCAGGCTGCCTCCATGGGGGAGCCACGATGTTCTGCTTGTTGGAAGAGAGTTTGCTTGTTTAGAAACCACAGAAATTCATCCCTGGCTCTGAGAGTACTGCCTGCTTGCAACAAGCTCATTTTATACTGGCACCGTTAAATTCATTTATTCAGATGGCTCCGGGCTCCACAAGCAGAACCTCCCTCCAACCTCCCCTCTGCAAAGTGAAAACAAAGACCAAATAACTGAGGGTGCACAACAAGAATGAGAAGTACTTGAAAACAATAGCTGGTTAGGCCAGCAGCTATTTAAAATATTAGTAAATCAGCATGTGGCTCCGCAGAAGATGACATTTAAAGCCTCTCCCATTCTCTTCCTCATTTCTCATTGTTCTTTCAGAGGCATGGAGCAGTCAAGAACAGCATTTTTTTAGCATTAGGAAAGAGCTCAGCTTAACTGGGAGCTCAGGGACTCCTCAAGCTCAGGACAGATCATTTGTGAATTTGGTGAGACAAAAGAAAAACCTGTACTTCTCAATATGGCACCTTCTGAAGAAAACTTCTCTTTCTTTTCTTCAAAAAACAACATTACAAAGTGAATTCTGAGATCTCAAGGAACCCCATTATGACTTGATATATTCTTATAAAGGATACTCCGCTTCCATCTTCCTAATAGGTTTATGTACCATAGTTTAAGGCAGCACACACACAATGAGCATAAATTGCTTACACTGCTCTACAAATCACTGAAGGAGTTATAGATAGTAAAAGAGTAATATACATCAAATTAGCTTGTAAAAGGCAAGGCAAATAAAGGATGAATGGAACAGCAATGCAGAAAAATAAGCCTATTACTACTGAACTCAGTAGTAACATCTCATTTAAATGTACTTTAATTAATACCAGTCCTTGAATGCTTGTGGCAACTGGAGCAAACAAACAGGTTATGATGAGGTGCAAGTGTTTTCCAGCCTAAGTAAATCCTCACATGATTTTATTTATGATGTTTTAATTGTCTGTGAGGAGAAATTGTTACTTTTGATTTTACTACACGCCCTTAATTTGTTCCTGACTTTCTAAATATTATTTCAGCAGCAATGCTGGTAGAGAAAAACATAACTTGAGAAAAACATAACTACTGAGGGCAGCTTACCAGAAGTGGTGCTGTACCCCCAGAGTAGGTGGTGGACAGCAGTCAGATAAGAAAAACAGAGCCAGGCTGCACAAAACATCTCCAGGGCAAAAGGTCAGACAGAAAAATTCTCTCAGGCTTTTTCTTTCAAAAACAATGCTTATATGCTCTGTGGTGAAGTAATTAAGAAACATTTTTTTGCTAATAGCTTTCTCCATCTATTAGAGGCTGGTACTCTGCACAGTAGACTCCTTATAGCATAATTTTGCTCAACCCACTCATGATCTTATTTCCTAAATATGGCACTGCAACAAACTTAGCAACAAGCCCTCTCAGCAGTAAGTAGAAAAATCTATTTTGATAAACTGACTCAGTTTAATTTTCACACTGCACGAGGAAATATTGATTTCCTGCACATTACATCATTCTTCCTCCGTGGCAAAGTTTACATAGATTGCTGCATATTTGCATCTTCTATAAGCCAAGCTCTAGCACTAAGTAGCAATTTAACCAGAGAATGCATAATTCAGCAGCTCCCCAAAGCTCCTTGTTCACAGGCACATTACATATGTTTCTGCTTCAATTCAACACCACGAGGATCTTTGATAGACAGGCGTGTTACTCCAGCAAATTTCCACACACACACACACACACAGATCTGATACACATTTTCAGCAATCACTTCTCCTGGGATATTTTTATTTGGGTGATCTGTTCTTGCATCTTGCAGCTCTGAATTCCCAGCTACACTGACACTGAATCAAGATTGAAAGGATTTTCACACCGAGCTGGTGGTTCCCCCGTAGGAGAAGCTGTGCTGTGTGAGATAAAGATCTGCTTGAACAACTTGGTCATCCTAAAATCCCACCCAGGATTCCATCTGTCATTGCATTCCCTGCAGAAACTGATAAAGAAGGGGCAGGCAGCAAAGACAATAAGTTCCTTTGAGTCCATGGATGCTGGGATCCATTTTCTCAACTGTTTTCCTTCTCTTTTGGGCAGCAACACAGGAATTCAGTGGGCTGCACATATATTTCACTTTGTCACGTCCACTGGAGGTTTGGAGCTGGTGGATGGAGTTAAAGAAGCAGCAAATAATTCACTTCAGTTGAAAAGAGAAAACAGGAGACAAGGGCAGCTCTCCTGAGTCGCAATGAAAACAAAGAGGTGAGGGAAGTTATCTTGATTCTTTCAGATGCCCAGCTTATCAACCTGTCAGAGGCAGTGTGGTAATGAAACTCAAAGTCCTGAAACAAGATCAGCAACTGGAATGAAATACAGCCCTAAGAAATGGGACCATTGCTCTGAAGATTTCCTTCATGTTTAACTGAATCTTCACAACTACTCCTCTACATGGAGCATTTCTGCTTATTAAATACCAAGTGGAACAGTACTCAGTGCACCCAATTCTGCCAAGCCACCCAGACAAAACTCAGGCTATTTCTCTGAGATCACAGGTCAAGCCTATAAAATTTTCCTTTTATTCTTTCCAGGAGACAGAGATTATATAAGATCCATCTATTCTGTTGGCACTGTCAGACCTCTGCAATACACAGGTGCTTGATGTATGGTTTTAGCTTTCCAGACGTTTTGATACCCTGTCATTCCAATAAGCTATTGAGATTGAAAAGTGAATTGAGAGGAGAGGGGGAAAGTGCCTCAGCTTCTCTGACAGCCAAGAAGAATTTCACAAATGCTCTATTCCCACTGAGCTATCAACAGATAAGCACAAGCTCCATTCCCATTCAGCTGGCACCTGCCCTGTCACAGGAATGAAGATGCATTGTCTTCTTGGGAGCAGCATGAGAAAATGTGACAAAACATGAAGAGTCATCAAGAAAATCTGCATTAACCTCTGTGACTGTAAAACACTCTGCCTCTGCAGCTTGAGCTCAAACCCACACAGCCGTGCAAACAGGATGGATTTGGGCAGAACTGCAGCAGCATGCAGCCCTTTTGAAGAGTTTCAGATCTGGGTGTTTGTGTGTTTGTGCTCACTAATTACGTCTGCTGGATTAGATGTCATCAGGAGACTTTGTCTCTTTATGAAGATGTGCTGGTTGATTTTCATGTTTTGCGTGGTTTGCTCACACACAGGGCTGCTCTGTGTGGATTGCCCTGTTTAAAAAGAATGAGAAAAAAGGTATTTTCATAGCTCACGTGAAAGTGAAACTTCATTTGGTTATCCCCAGCTGCAGCTACTGAGCAAGGGTCTCAGGTGGGCAGATCCACACACAAAACCACACTCACAGAAAACTCCAGTGTGTCCCTGGGAGAACTTTGCAGTCTGGCTCAATGAAGTCTCTCAGTGCCATCTACAACCTGGCACAGCCCTGTCTTTTGAAACAAGCAGACCTCAAAGAACCTGCCACACAGAAACATCAGATTTTCATTTAAAATATCGAGATGTGGGCTTGAGTAAAAATACATTGTGATGAAATAAAACTGCAAGATGGTTTCCTCACATGAGGATGAAACAAGATTTTGCTTTATGTTTTTGTTTAGGGACACAGGCAGCAATAGGCAACGTCCTCTATGGCCACTCTGCACAGGATTTTACTGTATATGGTTTTTAACTTTTAACTCCTCTAGGTGCAGATGAAACCCCACCCACTCATCCTCACACCTCTCCATTCCTGATGAGAGCTGCTGCATGCCACATGCAGAGTTCTCCTAAAATATCCTCAAAAAAAAAAAGTCACAAGTAATTATTTTTGTGTTGGGCTGAAAACAGGAAATTTGGATAGTCCCTATCAGAGACCAACCACCAGGAAAAATTCCTTGTTGAGTATAGCTCCTCCAGAACTTTACGCTAATATTTACACTAAAAATTTTGAAAGCAAACAAATCAAATCAATTTTGACCCCTTATCTTCCTGAAACACTCTTGGAACTCCAAGAATTAGAGCTCCTGGGTTCTGTGAAATTGGATTTTTGTGTTAATTTTAAAATTCACAGGAAGAAGTCAGTCTAAAGCTTGGGATGTTTCTCCCTGTCACCCTGTATATAAGAATCAAACCTTTTGGTGTAATTACACTTCTGGCAATATTTCTAAATCCAGTAATGCCCCCCTGCAGCTGCAATCAGAAACGTTTTGAGTTTATAAAGATCAAGTCTAAGCCTTTAGATGTTGGAGTTATTAGCTAAAAGATTCTTTTTAAGATGGGTATATATGTGATGATTTTTGATAATAATTGTATTATTCACAATACCTTGCTTGTTTCAATGTGTGCAGAGATTAATTAATAAGGCCACTAAAGGAGGGTTTTTTGATTGAAAAGAGAAGGGGGAGATTTTGGGACACAAGACATATGATGGACTTTGGACCTGGTTAGCATAAGAGATTTGATAACAGGATGCCTGGGTGGGAGCAAACAGAACTTTGAGGATTAAATCAAGATTGCAAGAGGATTCAATCAGAGAAAAGAAAATTACATCAACTTCTGCAAGCAAGAGATGTTGTATAATGCATAAGTTTGTTGATGTGATGATTAACCCTTTCACTGCAGTAAAACATTTCTAGCCTCCCTAAAATAGTATATAAGCAGAGGTATTCCACAATTAATTTGTGTGGCATTCACACTTTCTGGAAAAATCCCTTCACTCAGGCTTTTTCTCCTGGGAAGCTGAGAAGCTTCAGAGAAAAGGGGAACAATAATTATCGCATTTGCTTCTGCTAGGTTGTGCTCATGTGGAATGTGTTTGGAGATTGTTTCATTGCATTCTGCTTTGAGTTGTTTTCACTCTTTGGCCAATCAGGGCCAAGCTGTGTCAGGGCTCTGGAGAGAGTCAAAAGTGTTCATTATTATCTTTTTAGCCTTCTGTAAGTATCCTTTCTATATTCTTTAATATATAGTTTAGTTTAGTATTCTTTAATATAATATAGTATCATAAAATAATGAATTAGCCTTCTGAGAACATGGGGTCAGATTCATCATTCCTTCCTTCATTGGGGCACCCCACAAATAGAATAAATTTGGATCCTTTTGACCATCTCACAGTCTCCCTGTCTTTTTTTTTATAGCTGAGGAAATAGTGGGAAGGGGACAGCAGCTGTGGGCTGTGTGCTGCTGCAGGGCAGGATGAGCTAGCACTCACAGCTCTGCCCAGAGCCCTTGTGAATCAGCCTTTTTGGCTCAAAAATTAACTGTTTCTGCTCAAAAATTATCTCTGCTGAGTCCCCCCACCCTGGAAGGGGCACAGTGGGAGCCAGGGGGTCACAGGCACCCAAGCAGTTGGTGTTTTGGGCCATTTTGGTCCCATTTCTCCTCTTTCCTTTTGTTCCTTCTGAACTAATCCTCGCTGGGATGATCATGCTGGATGTGCTCCCCAGGGTGAGGATTAGCACAATATCCTGGCTGAGCTGCTGTAGGAAGGGAGGTGATCTGCTCAGGAGCAAATAGGAGGATTAAATGAATAAGAATTGAAATTAATTGCTAAGATTTTGGCAGGCCGATGAGGACAGACTAAGGGAGAGGTGTGGGAATCTCCCTGAACTGGTTATGAGGGCCCCAAATGCCCTCTAGGGCTGCCATAAATTCATTAGCAGGCAGGGGTTAATATTTTTTTGTTCTGTCAAGATGCCTTAGGGACATTGGAGCTGCTCTGTGCCGCTGCTGCCATTTCCTTCACAAAAATTTGGAGAGGCTTCCTTGGTGCCCATACACAACAATGGGACACAGGAGAAAAATAGCTGAGATACCTCTGATGGGATAAAGCTCTCCAAATAAACTTCCTGCTAAAGGGAAATCTCCTTTACCCCAAGGATTAGTGTTGGGGCCCTGGTTGCTGAGAATTTTAGACTTTCTGTACTGACAGGCACTGACCCTCAAGAGAACACTGCATTTAACCATAAACCATAAAGAAACCTTCCAAAATTAAATAATAAAACTAAAATTATAAATAAATAATTTAAATAAAAATATATATTATATCACATAATAAAATCTGTAAAGTTTATAATTTAAAATATATAAATAATATACATAATATATATTATATAATATATATTATAATATATATTATATAATATATATTATATATTATATATTATATATTATATATTATATATTATATATAATTAGAAATTTAAATTATTATAATTTATATATCTATACATCATATTATATATTTATATAATTTATATATTTATATTTATAAACATATAAGTATAAATATAATATGTATAATTTATATAATAACATATAAACAAACAATTTAAAAAACAATAATGAATTTTTTTCAAGTTCTTCATACATTTAAATAATATTATATAATCGAATTTTAAAATCCACTTAACAAAACACAAATAGTTAGTTGTTAAGTTTAAACTAAAAATAATTTTAAACTAATTTTTAATCAGGCAATTTATCTTTAAAAACCTAGTTAAAGATACAAAACTGTTTCATAATTTATTAATAAAATACTTTAAAACTCACAACTTATAAAACTCTAATATAAATAAAGCCAAATAAACACCTAAATCCAAACAAAAAATAGTATCTCACACATTTAATTCCAACGCTAACAAAAAACCCGAAAAACCCACAGGGCAGGGCTATCATTCACTGAAAGGAAGCTGTTGGCAATGCATAAAACTCTCCTTGCTATGATCTGAAAATGGACTTTTCACTTAGTTACCAACAGACCCTTTGCTCACTGGGCTGGTTTCTAATTTTAAAACCAAGAAACTGCTCCTTTATTAAAATTAAAAGACTAGTCAGTCTTTGAATAAAACCATGACAATAAAAGTTTTGTCCTTAGGATCATTGTCCCTGATGCATTATAGTAAATGTGCAAATTGTTTTAATGTGCTTTTATTAATTTAAACATCATAATTGCATGATGAGATGAAATGGTCTGAACTGTCAGATCTACTCCTGACAGATTCTCATTTCTTTTATTTTCAACAGATTTTCCTTTTCCCTTTTCCTCATGATATATAAAAATATTGCATACAAGTTCGAGAATAATGAGAATGTGTTCCTTTTGCTTTTGTTTCAGTGCTAAAACGAAGCAGCAGTAGGACTAAAATAATAAAACACCATCCTTACAGCTGATTTAGCCTGCAGAACTAAGTAGCTTTGCTATTTAGAAATTCAGTTTTTCACTGGATTAGATGCAGGGCTTGTCTTATGCTCGTAAAATTTGATCAGAATTCCCTTCCTTTTAGTCCAAAAAAAAACCAATTTCATGTTTCCCTAGAGCATGCCCTGACAGATATTATAAAATTTCATTGATTTACATGTTTATTATTTGGTACTAAAAGGACAGTTAATTCCCCGCATTACAAAAACGTAATTAACACTAATTAATCCAATGGGTTTAAGTTCTTTTGAATTACCACACCAAATATTTGGCATATTCAAGTTTTTCCTAATTACATCCTAATATATTAATTATTTTACAAGAAAGCCTCATCTACCAGTAGCATCCAACTTTCCTGTTTTCCTAATATTTAATTAAGGATATTTTACACAGTTTTTTTACTGATCAGTGGATTCCTCAGTATGTAAAAAGTATCCCAAACCCAAAATTATTTAGCAGCTTTTTTTCTTCCAGTTTATTGCAATTAAATATTTAAATTTTATTAATTTGCACTGAGCATCAGCCTGGCAGTCCACAGCACCCTTACAGAAAAACAAGTAATTTTTGGCACTTGGGTTAATCCTACCAGGTGCTCAAATAACAAAAAAATGTTCTATCTAGAATATAAAAAGTGCCAATGCTAAATAAGTGTTTTGGAAAGGCATAAATGTGCATAAAAGCTGCATTTACAGGTAGTCAATAATCCTATTAGACCAAGTCTCTGCTGTCTCTTTAGAGAATCAGAATGAGTCCCACCTTCAGTAAAGAACCCAGAGGAAAAACAACTTTATTCTGGTAGGTAGGACAGCCTGTATTTATGGTCTTGGATAAAATTAAAAGTCATATTATTATCATATATATATATATATATGTACAAACACTTCTGTATACACCATGGGATGTACTCCAAAAGGAGAATCATGAAGAGAACAATAGAACTTTTTCCAGTTATTACATAAAGAAATAAAGTTTCAGTGTGATATAGGACAAAATGGGGCAATTAATATAAAATGCAATAGATAAAACAAGGAACAGGATAGTTACTATTCCTATGAATACTGGAGTAGGTAAAAATAATGAAGGAGAAAATAATATTTATTAAAGGATAGAATGGGAAAATAAATAGGATTGGTAGAGACTTCATGAATATTAAATGCTGCACAGAGAAACATGGTGTTTGAAAGTGTCAGGGGCTCTCTAGGGCATGATTAAGTTATGAAATGACCACTTAAAACCAAAATTTTAAACCTTGTCCAATGTGAAGATGCTAGGAAAATAAATATTTCACATACATTTTCCAAGAATCTCTGATTTGAATGTTGGCAATAAGGATGGAAGTACAAGATATTTGTTTGTTCATTTAATCATAAGTGAAGAGGAAAAGACTCAACACCAAGAGTGACATAATTTTAGGTATACTCAGCATATTGAATAGAAAACAGTACCAAACCTGAGGTTCTACATTAATGACCAAATGAGGAAAATTTAAACAGCTGAGAAAATGAGATTTTAATGAAGAAATGAACAGGCTTATTCTAATGACCAGCAATGTTTTAGATTTAACTACCAAAACAAATCATGGACTAGTTTAAATCAATATCTCACTACAGTTATATTTTTGCACTCCCTGAAACCTTGATCCCTAAATTCAACCATTTAGAGGACAGCCACAATCCAGTCACTGGGGAGACTTAAATATTGAGAAATATTACTGGTATATCTGCAAATTATAAGATGACCCAAACATGCTGACTAAAGAAATTTACATTTGTTACCTGAAGCACAAGAAGCATAATAAAAGCTGAGCTACGACATTAAGATTTGGGGTCCATAATTTTGCCATTCTGCATTTTTGGAGACAAGCAGCAATATTCCATAATTCTTCAGAATATGCAAGGAAAATGGGAAAACTTTTGCTGTTGATGCATGGAGAATTAATGAAGCTAGAGAGTCACTAATCTGATTGATTGGTTTGGAGGCAGTTGAGGAATCCACATGTCAAACAAACAGGTTCTCTAGGATAAATCTGAAAAAACCTATTCCATAAAATGGTTGAGATCATCTGAACCAGCTCCATCCTTCAGCACAAGGACAGAAACCACCAAAAGCATTTTCTCTTTTGGAGATTTGAGTTTTACTACCTGAATAAAAGGCTGAGAGCCCTTTGGTTTGGCTGGAAGATGGGTTTATTTTATCTCAGTCCCTCTTTCCAAACCAATTCCATGATAGGGATTCATCCTGAGCTGACAGACCTCTGACTGCAAGGGCAGCAGCTGCTTCTGCCCTTCAGCAAAGTTCAAAATGAGATTCTGCCTTTATTTATAAAGAAAATTGAGAGCGGTGGAAGACATTCTAATGGCTTGAGCTCCACTTAGAAATATGAGGGGGGCAAAGCAGGAATCCTTCACTGACACTCCAGGAAAATGTTTTATGTTGTTCTGATAGGAAATATTAACATAATACGTGGCTGACTGTGACTACAGCAAGAAGGCAAGCTCCAAGCTGGCTTCACAAAGCAGAGAGCCTGAAAGGGAGCATCTCCCTGGGTCGTGCCCTTCTCTCAGAGGAAGGTAATTCATCGGCATCTTCCTCCTCTAACCTCCTGACAATCTTCCCTAATTATCTCCATCTAACACAAATTTGTTTTCACTTTCTACCCTTTGTTCAGGCTTGCTCAGTAGTTTTCAGATTTGCAGCTGACAGATGAACAGCACCATCACATAAACTGCAGTTTCTTAGGAAACCAATCTAAAAATGAACATCGAGGCTTTTTTAACCACATCAGATATTTTAACCACAGTGTTACAGTTCGAGATCCATGCTAAAGAAGTGTGACAAAGAAAAACAAGCATCCAGGCCCTCTGAGAAGCTGAGGTCTCGTTTGTGCTGCCATGGCCTGCCCTCTGTAATTGATAGGTGCAGAACACACTAGATGCTGTGGGGAATTTAAAATTCAACAGCTTAAGGAAGGGGCCACAGTGCACTGAAATATATGTATTTATAATATTGGAGCCAGCAGGAGGCAAGCTGCTTCCTAGTCATATTTTACCCTAAAATACCTTGTGAAGAATGCAGGGATTAGTCTTGGGTTTAGAGACTTGTTTAAAGAGTAAAGAAGGGTGTAAAATATGGACAGATGGGAAGTAATATGCAGTTGAAAATCTTGCAGTAATATGAAAGCTAGTACAGCCATCAAGGTCTTACTCAAAATCTCAAGGAGTTGGGTGACTTTTAAATTTTTCTTTATTTAAAAGAAAAATCCACTTCTTTTATTTGTAGCCCAATAACTGAAAATATGAATGTATAATCAAAAAATGACCACTCACAGAAAGAGGAATTTTCTAGTTCTTCTAAATCTCATTTTCCCCTATTCTTAGAAATTGATTTTAAAATTATTTTCATGACATGGAATGATCGATTTCTTCCTTTTTTTTTTTTTTTTCTGGTTAAAATTGTGTATTATATTAGGATTGTATGATTAAGAACAACACTTATTTGTTGTAGAATATACAAAGCAATATATAGGTTTGGAAGATAGTAAAATTGTGAAAATACAGGTCAGGCATTGGATAGTTATAAAGAAAATTCTATTTATTCCAAGCAGTTCTATTTCAAACCATTAACAAATTTTCAATTCTATATGATCAGATAAAATCAGAAAAAACCTACAATGGCTGCATATAATAAAGGAATAAAGGTGTTGTACCCCTAAATTACATGGCACAATGAAGTTCCATGACCAAGGACTTCTCATTGTTTCCCTGTGAATTACTCTGAAGAAATATTTTAAGAATTTGAAAAGTGTAAAGATTTCTGAAGAAAAAGCAACTTCATTATACATAAATACACATATTTATATAATTTTTAAAAAAATTTATTTTAATATTTACGTTTTAAAATGAACCTTCACATTTCACCTTGCAGTTAATGTTGTGTCGTGATTTGCTGAAATGAAGAATCAGTGATACAAGAACCAGTGATACAAATAACACTAATTCTAGCTGTAACAGCAGAAAAACCTGATTTTGTAAAGCACCTGAGAACTATTTTTGAAATAAAAGAAGCAGCTCTGGAGGAAAATAAAAGGTAACAGACAGCTCCCTGAATCATGCTGACCACACTCCTGCTCAATCTATAATATCTGAATTTCAAGTACTATCACGTAGCACATTGTTAGAGCTCCTATTTTGTTTTTTAACTCTCTTTGTGGATTTTGTTAAATCAGGAGGAGCTATGTATAACTAAAAAGTTTATTATCCTATTCTTGGTTTTTTCTTGTAATTGAGGCTTTTTGACAAAAATTCCTAAATATTAAGGTTCACCTTAGACTATTTCAATCTTGCTTCAATTACCATCATCTGTTGATACAGCTTGTGTGACATGGTGAGAGTATCACTCCCTGGAAGTTGCTCATTCTCAGTCAATTTTGCAATTCTCTCTGGCAAACTGTTGCATTGAGTGCATTTCCCACCATCCCAACACAAGACCAGTGCAAAAGCTGTTGTGCACCAAGGGGTCCCATTTGGAAAACCACTTTGTGCTTTAAACCAGGCTCACACCTTTCAAATTCAGCCACACACAGTCCTGGCACACCCAAAGCACTGCAGGATCTCCCAGTTACATTTATTTAACTATTTTAGGGGTGGGAAAAAAGTTGTGTTGGGTATGAATAATGCAAAACACAACATTTCTGCACAAACAATGAGCTTCCATTGCTGCATCAAGGCATGCTCTGATTTGAGATAAAGCCAGAGCTGACTCAGAAGAAACAGGTGAATAAACTTCAGTCTAAACTTATCACTAGTTTTACATTCAAAATGCTAATTGCTTCAAAAAGAAGATGGGTATAGCAAAATCTAAAGAAAAGAGTGAAGGTATAGGTGGCATAAATACCTTAACTTCACAGTGGTGGCACTTTTATGGTTCAGCATTTTTATGGTTCAGACTGTTTCCTGGGAAACATGTCTGAAAAAAATATTCAACAGCAATTAGGTCCACAGATTTATGTATGTTTAGAAATTCCCTGTCAAGGAGGAAGATAAGGTATTTGAAGTACTGACAGGTTCTAGCAGCCAGAAAGAATGGGGACAGATAAAGGCATGAAAATTTGCTGAAGTCTTTTAAAATAAAGTAATTCCTCACACAGTAGTATTAATGTCCTACTGCTGTTAGTCTGCATTGTCAGCAAACACCTTAATGAGGAGGTCACAGACAAGCTGCTTTATTCTACAGGCACCATTAAGCCTATTAAATTTATTCCCATCTTATTGACACAATTTTGCATTTGAAAAGTGGCACAGAACCACTCAAAAGTTATTAACATTTAAACAAAAGTCTAATTTCACAGGAAGCCAAAGGTTCTGAGGGTCAGTGCTAGTAGGGAGGCATTTCAGCAGTAACTTTTCCATGGGAAAGTAAAACCCCTTTCTGTCTGTGATGAGAGAGGACCCAGGTGTAGGACCAGGCTGATGCGCTGTGCCTGCAGCTCCACAGGCTCAGATGCTGCGCACAAAACCAAGGGGGGATCTACAGAACTGCTCCCCTCATTCTCCTTCCATGCAAAGAAAAATCAGGGCTCAGTGCTGGCCTTACCTCTTTGCTTGATTGAGGGTGACAGGAGTGGCACAAGTGACACAGAAGCTAAAAAAACTTGATGATGAGGAGGAGAACACAGAGAAAACTTTCTTGTGCCACAGTTGCAGCTAAGCACAGTAAAATTCTCGTGACCCAAGAAATTTAAAAAAGAAAAATTCTTCCAATATATACAGCTCTTTTTAAATTGTATTGTCTTAAAATTGTCAGGGCTATCAGCTCTGAAATGCTCTCATGGGAGATTCAAACAAAATCTATTGACATTTGCAGAGATCCTAATCTGAAATTGTGTCTGGCGCTGTAAAAGTTGTTTCTTAAAAAAAAAAAAAAAAAAGACAAAACCAAAATTGCTTGACTAACTAAAACTCTTTTCATTCTGTTTTCTCCCAGGCTTCCCACTGTTGCTTGGAAATAATGTGTGCATTGGATAAAGAATGGTTTTCAAGGTAAGAGAGAAATGTTGATTGTGGAGCAGCAGCACTGTAGGCAAGGGCAGATATGCGACTGTAATTCGGAATATTTGTTTGGGGGGGATCCTGCCTATCAAAACTCCAAGTGAGTTCTCTCAACAAAGTTGGGAAATCTGCTGTTTTCCAGTATAATTCTAATTAATGTGACACAAACCTAGCAGTTTACTGCTTTAGCAGGACCAGACTTGTCCTTAACTGCCTTCCATCACTCTCACAGGGACCTCATCTTCCTCAACATAAATTTTGTTCCAGTAGCCAAATTGTTTTGGCTCCTCTTCTACCCCACATAAAATCTTTGGATTCCCAGTGTTGTTTTTATAAAAACAACACTGGGAATATTTTTGTGTGTGATATTTTTCATTCATATTCTTTGTGTTGGTCATTTCAATGCATGAAATATATTTTCTACTCCATCACAATAAAAAAAAAAAAACAGTTTAGCAAAAAAACCCATAGATTTAGGAAGAAAATCAGAAACTGTTAGAAATATTAATCTTTAAAATAAAATATTTATGTTCTTAATTTGAAGTGTGTGGGTTTGTTTGAAGTCACTAATTCTGTGATGGCACCAGTGATGGTGCATTTTCGGATGCTCCTTTGAGCACCATACATGTAAAGTACAATACAACAGCAAAACTGGGGAAATAAAAAACAAATAAATAAACAAAAAAAACCCAGAAAAAAGCAGTCTATTTTACCACTATGAAATCTTGTGAATCTCTTAGGATGAATAAGTAAAAGAAGCAGAGATTTCACATACACCCTTTCAATAAACCACTATCTGTCCGCAATTCTTCATATCTACATACAAATAAGAGCATGTACTGTGCCTCAAGGGTTACCATAAGAAAAAAGAGGTTTTGAACTGAGACTGCAGGAAACAGCAGAAGCAGTGGTCAACAAATAAATCCTGCAGATAATGTATGACTACTAAAGGAAACCAAGCAATTAATAAGACAGGCTTGGGCTTCTCTCTCCCAAGTCCTAAGTAATTACAGGGGGGGCCAGAGCAGAACCATATCCAAGAGCCATGGTGTGCTGTGATGCAAATAAAACAATTAGGAACCCAGGAATTAATAAAGCCTTCATTTGTGTCACATCTGAAATATCTAAGCAATATAGCTGGCTTTAATTTGACATTTCTTCCGAGGGCATATGACAGGGATTTAATTAAATCAATACATTTCTCCCCAATGTTAAGTATCTCTTTTTTTTAATGTCTATACTTTCATCTTGACCATTATTAAACTCCGTAATTCAAGTCAAGTAAATGTGAAAACTTAAAGGAAAAGCCTATGATAAGTAGACAATTATGTACAAGGTTGGGGGATTTTTCTATTTTTAACCAGTATTTTTATTTTGGAGGAGAAAACTTTAACAGCTCAAACTTCTTGAGCTGTTTTTTAAGGAGGAGTATGTAAGGCAATAAATAATTATGGAAATAGTACGATCAATTCACTAAATTTTTTATGATAAACATTTCATCTTGTTTGCAAAATTTACGGGTCAAATTTTGAGAAATGTGTATAAGAATACCCAAATTGCCAGCAGGTGAATGTTTTGATGGACATCCTGGAAATTTTATCTGAATTAAGGACAATAAATTGTCCTACATGACTGTGAAAGTGACTTCTTTATGGGACAAATGTCCTTTAAAAAAGTTATTTATTTATAAATACACCAGAAGAGAGAAACTCTAGGATTTAATACTGAGAAAATCCTGGTTTAATTCTGTGGATGAGATTGTGAGTGTGAATCAACACCCAAAGACCAACATCCACAAAACTCACAGCATCACACCACAATTCTCATTTTATGGTCTTGCTCTGTATAAGCAGAGCTCCAGAAAAAAAGGAAAAGAAAGGGAACAAAAGCTCAGTTCCTTACTTGGAAAAGAAAGAAACAAGATGGGCTTCTCGCTCTACAGGAAAGTACAAAATCTCACTGGAATGGGAAAAAGATAATAAATCCTCACAAGTACAAAATGGAAGGTATGAATGTAACAGCTGGTGGTTCCCCTCTATCAACAACCAAAATAGCTGCAGAAAAGTTTATTATCAGGGCTTACATCAGGCTGGACTAAGTTCTTGCAAGACCACCACATTCTTGATTTGAGGATAATGTCTTTTTCAATTTTATCTCTAAACTAACTTCATCTACAACCAGCTTCTGATGAAATTTCCCCACAGGTACGGGTCCTTGCTTTAATGTGAAAAGGCTCCATCTACCTATTCCTTAGCAACCAGTCTACTCTGGGTATAAAGCAGCATTATTTCCAGAATCCAGACTGACTGCAGTGATCTGTGTTGTTCCTGAGGAGAACTTAGGATTTTTTTTTTTAATCATTTGCAAAACAACTTTTCACCAGTTTTGCTCCTCCCAAGTGCAGCATAAAGAATGTTTTTTTCTTTCCTGTGTATTTCCACTTGGCCCAATCAGCCTTTTACTTCAAAAGATGAGGAGTTGTATGGTTTTGTTGCCTTGTTTTTTTTGTTTTTTCGTTTTTTTTTTTAAATTTGCTCTTGGATCTTAAATCAAGGTGAAGCAAATATAAAAGGCATTCCTCAAAAAAATATTCTGCATTGATCACCATTGAAATAGATCAGGTGAACCAATCCACCTCAATGAAAACAGGATTAGGAAAACAACCAGGCTGAATTATGCTTTTAACTTTAAAAGTGATTGTTGTGTTTACCTCCAGAGAGCATTCAGAGATAAATGGCTGCTATTAAAGTGATGATCTCATCAACACATGGCAGCCTTTCTCTCCTCACACACTGTGAAGAAAATAGAATTATTCTTCTTCTTGGAACCCATCTAATTTCCTCATGCCTCACAAGCTGGGAGAAACAAAGGCAGCAGCATCAAGTGTGAGCTATCATGGAAAGGACAGGTGAAAATCTTTTCCTTCACATTTGCAGATGAGCAACATTTTTAATAGGATTTTAATTATCAGAATTAAATCTCCTTTTCCCCCTCGAATGGCGATGGAGTGGTGTTCCATTTGCCTTAAAAATATTGGAGTGATCCATCTCCCTTTCACTCCTGCATGGGATAATCGAGAGGAGCTGCCCACATTTCCTTTCTTGAGGATGAAAATCACTTTGCAATGCCCTGAGAGGCTTTGCAGGAGCACAGACCCCACTGGCTGCCACAGGACATCCCAGAGGATTTCCTCAGGGAATTCCCAGAGGAAAAACTGCAGAGCCCAGCATGGAGGGAAGCAATGGCATGGCCACAGCCAAGGAATCCCGACTGTTTTCTGCCTCAGCACAACTTCCTGTGTCCTCAGACAAAAAAAAAATAAATTAGAAAATATATTCTGCATCACCCATCCTGTTTAACGAGTCAATATTCTCACTGACTCCTAAGCAACCTCTTCCCATGCAAATCAAACTTGCTCTTTCACCTCATAATTGGAGTTTAACCTCAAGCAAGCCCAAAAGTCATGACCAGTCAAAAACACTATTCAAAGGCAGTGGACGAAGAAAAGACCCCTTGACTTCAGTTTTTACTTAAAACTGGCGCACAATGCTCTTCTTTCACAATTCAGTTTTAGAGATAACACACAGTTATCTGTCAGAGACATCAACGTGAAAAATACTTATTGATGGAGGTAATGAACTATTTCTGCAGAGGAACCAGGAAAATCTTTACCAATTTATCTGTCCCTAAATTGGCCCAAAGTTTAATTTCCATTTTACTCTCTGAATTATAACATATGCAAGGCACTTAACCACTCTACACCAATAAAAACCAAGTTGCCTGAGTATTAGGAAATTTATTTTCTTAAATGTCTTAACATGCTCTGAAACCATTAGATGAACCTTGTGTGAATAGAAAATATTACTGGGTATCTCTGTGGGAAAGGAATTCTTGTTTTAAAGTTGCCATCCAGGAACTATGTCATCAGTTAAACAAAATGTATAAAAAAATTATAACCCAGCCCCTCCCCCTGCATTTTATATGCTTCACCAACATGCACTAAATGAATATATTTTAATTTATTCTCCCAACACAATATGGAGGGGATGAAAAATCTCTTTTTTTTTTCCAAAAAATATATAAAATTCAGAGGAGAAAAGTGACTATCCCAAGGAAAAAAAAAAAAAAAAACAACAATGTGAAGGATAGTGGTGGCTCAGTAAAGTCCTCAGTAAAGTCTGACACTATTGCCTAGCTCCAAACTGGATATCCCTTTATTTTTTCTATATTTTAAGGTCTTTCTTCTTAATCCCTTGAAATAACTTGGGTCTACATGAGGACAAATGGAAAAGCAGTGAGGCAGTCTAAGAGGAAAACAACAGGTAGCCATCAGAACTGCTGTCCAGCTCAAAATATCCACCAGAATTCAGCTCATTCCATGCCAGCAGCAGGTTAGAAAAAACCAAAAATATCTTCAGCTGTAACATGGAGCTATTGAGAGTTCATTGCTCCTCTCAGTGCCCTATATTCCAGATATTTTGTTCTTAGGTGAAGTTTGGCTGCAGGTGCTTCAGGCACAAAGGCAGGGCTCTGTTAGGTGGACAAGACCCAACCTCTTCTGCTCCTAAAAATTACATTTTACAGGATCACAAAAATCTATTGTCTTCTTTAAATGACAAGATATTTTTGCTCCTTTATCAACCAGGGCTGTGGCATAGAGGTAAGAAAAGCCATTAATTTAACTGTCATTTGTTGGAGGGGGCTGGTGTTAGTTTTGTTATTTTTGCTTCTTTTCAAAGCCACCAGCACATGGAAAAAGTTAGAAGTTTTAGCTGCCATCTGGACAGTCAAAACCTATTAGAAGTATACAGGAATTAATATCATTTACTTGTAAATTTAACAGTATCCTTTTTTCAGTATACACTTGCCAAAGCAAACTGGAACAGAAACAAAGCTTGCTGTTTCTGGAACAGATGTTGTAAAGACATAAAGGCAAAACTAAAAACTGACTTGCAAGCTAGTTTATTATACCTTCCACAGAAAAAAACCAAACAGGGTGAAAACTTTTCTCATGTAACATTATGGATGAATGAATGGCTTGCAACTGAATTCTTTCACTTCTTTGAACATCTATTTAAAGAAAAGGATATATACCTTTCAAACTGTGGGAAGTTCCACAGTTAAGTACAAAAAAATTGGCCAAATAATGGGACACACTCGGGGAGAGGTTGAATTGTAGGTGCTCTTTGAGAGAGCCCTGGAATACAATTTCAGAAGCTGTTCATAAATGTTTGCTAAAATGCTTTTAGTGCACGTATAGGAGGATTAGAAAGAGAGAGGAGATGGAAAGCAAAGGTAGGACTGAACAGGTAAAGGACTAATTTCCTCTAGTTTGCACAACAAAAACATGAGAAACAGCAGTGCCGTTGCTGAAGACGGCAATAAATGCCAAAGGATCAAATTATCTTGATTATTTATTGTAACTATAATTCTGTAAGGAATTCTATACGGAATATAATTCTTTTTCTCCAGTGGAGTTCCACTGATGTGATCAAGGCACTTACTACAGTTCTGTCAGAGCCTTTGGCAGGAGGGGACTGGGGCACAGAGATGGCTGCAGTGGTGCAGCGCCATAACCATAAAAAGCCATAAAAAGTTGTCCAATGCCATAAAAAGAAGTCATAAAAAGTTTTCCAATGCCATAAAAAGGCAGTAGAACCAACACAAGGAAGGCAAGCAGGGCCTCCAGGATACTGATGGTGACACTGGAAGAGCATCTCCAGGCAAGCTGCCCTCTTCTGAAGATCTGACAAGAGTGACACACATGCAATCACACTGCTAAGCCCAGCAAAAGCAATCAGCTAATTATCTGTTTTACATAATGAGCCAGGACGTGCTTTCACCCAAGGAAAACTGCTAAAAGGGAGAAATAGCATTTGCCAAAAGCATCAGAGGGGCTGTTCTTCCAATCAGTCACAAGGCAGACCAAACTTGAGAGACATTAGCACCATCATTAAAAAAAAAAGCAATAAACATAAGCTAAAATATCCCAAAGCTTTTCATTATAATTCCGAGTGTTATCAAATTGTTAATCACTTCAGTAATCTCAGGGCAGGCAAAAAAAGTGGCCCCAAACCCGCACTGACTGAGAGATCTCACACTCAGTAAGAATCAAAACTAGTGAATATTGATACTTTTCAGAATGTATGGGAACACTGAGGCTTTGGAGCCACAACAATATTAATGAAGAGATAATCAATAAAATAAATCTGGCTGCAATTTCTCTTGATTATAATTACTCAGTCCCTAACACCAAATTTTATCTAGCTTGGTGAGTAGTAAATATAACCCTTACTGACAAGAACAGCTTTGCAGTAATGCTGCTGCATGTATTTTATGTATTTTATTCCTGTTAGCATTCAATTACAAAAATAGAAGCATCCTATGTCTACCTAGATGCCCGTTGAAAATTGCTTTTACCATTTATATCAGTCTCTTTTTCTCCCTTAGAAGAAGAGTGTTGGAGAAAAGTAATGAAGAACTGCAGTGAGTAAGGGAAACATACCATTCTGCAAGCCTAAATTTCTAAACATAAAATTTGGGGTTTGTTTCTTGACTGAACACCTCTTTTGCAAATGCAATTTATGCTTGCACATTGAAAATTAGGTTATTTCATATTTTTGCATACACATGTTCCCCACTGCTATTTGAATAAGAAATGTATATATATAAAAATATGATCTTTGACATTTTAATTAAAACCTATTAAGAAGTCTATAGCAAACCATAAAGACTAAATTATCACCCTAATTTTAACCTGCATTGCAACTGTGTCATGAATTCATATAACCATGGATAAAAATCTCTCACAGAGAAGAGCATGGGCTAAGCAAAAAATTCTGAGCCTGACACCTAATTAAGATAAACACTCTCCTGATGAAGAAAGTTCTTCATGTGTTACTGTGTGTTGCACTGGTTCAGGGCTATATTTAAGGGACCATTAAAAATGTACCTGAAGGCAAAGTCAATCTTTATATTTGACAGCTTTTTTTTTGCAGTGAGTAGCAAAGTGAATATTTTATTGCTTTATGATCTAATGACCATTCTGTTTAATCTTAATGGAGTAAAGATGAGCAGGAAAATATGCTTAGGGGTATACTAATACATCAATTATGGAGAGTAGGAAAGTACTTTAAAAAAGTACCAGTAATCTATTGTAAATGAATATCTCAATAAGCACTCCTGGCCACAGGCAGAGCTGAAAGAGATGCATTAAAAATCTACTCAGATTCTGCTCATTACAGATATGTTCTTCTCAGCTCTTAAGTAATGCAGCAATCACATAATTAACTTTTCAAAAGAGAAGCACTTAAAACAACTTGTATCTATGGAACACTGCAGACTTTCTCCTTATTTTACTCACTGAAAATGAACTTTTCCATCTACTTTCCTTAACACTGTTGCAAGAGTGTCATTTCTCCTGAAGGTACTGCAAAAGTATAAACACTATTCCATAAATCAATCAGACACTAACTTTTGGTCAAAAAAACAGGTAAAAAAAGGCAAACAAACTCTGATCCTGCTTAACTGAAAACACATTATCCCATACAAACATGGATATTTGTCTTCCCTGGAATTCCACCCTGAAATGATGACCTGAATTTTACATGGGAAGGTTTTAGCTTCTTCAGTAATTTTGGTTTAGACCTCCCTCCTTTCAGAGGACATGATTTGACCCAGCCCAAAAGATCTGTACAACCCAAACCCACATGCCAGCTCCAAGGAAAAAATTTACAGAACTTTCCAAGTAAAAATCCCAGGTCCTGCTGTGAAAATGTGAAAAACTGATTGAAGTGATTAAAGTGATGAGGAGCCTCTCAGATGAATCTAGAGAGCACTGATACTACATACAGTAATTCAGGGAAAGATGCCTCTCCAGGAGCTCTCAGGACAGAGAACTCTGGATTCTGATCTCCACAGAATGATGTCACTGAGGAGGAATGGTAAAGATCATCTCATTCCCATGGGCAGGTGTCAAGTTTTATCTTCTTTTTTTTCTCCAGGGTCAGGATTAAATGTGTGAGATGGAATTTCTTGTTGGGACTCAGATGTTTATGGGTTCTTATCTATGTTACAATCTCACAAACTCTGAGCTCTGCAGCACTGCACTCTAACAAACTAAAAATGGAGCTGTATCTCCCTCTCTACAAGGCCTTTTAAGGATAAACTGTCCAATTAAGAAATGACACCTAAATTATTTTCACTTTTAACCCAATAAACAACCACCCATGCCCACAATGTGAACTTTTTATCCAATTACACAAAACCACCCAAACCCACGGAGGAGGAGAAGGAGGAGAAGGAGAAGGAGAAGGGAAAAGAGGAGGAGAAGGAGAAAGAAGAAGGAGGAAGAAGGAGAAGGGGAAAAGAAAAGGAGAGGGAGGAGGACCAGCCTCCACCTAAAACCTCCATCTTGCTTTATATACATTACTGTATTCTAAACCCTTAAACTCTAAGTTTCCCCCCCTGTGATAACATACACTTCTATTCAAATCCACACCCACAATCCCAGTTCTGTCATTCCCTTTTGGAAGCCTTCTCCAAAGCCTCAGGTCAAATGCAGTGTTCTCTTGGGGGTCAGTGCCTGCCAGCACAGAAACTCTGAAATTCTCAGCATCCAAGGCTCTAACAAGCAGGAACACCCTCTACTAGACCAGGCAGCTCAGAGCCCCATCCAGCCTTGGGCACTTCCAGGGATGGAAGGAGCAGCCACGGCTTCTCTGGGCAACCCCTGTGCCAGAACCTCACCACCCTCACAACAGAGAATTTTTCCTAATATCAAATCCAAACCTACTCACAGTCAGTTTGACACCATTCCCCCTTGTCCTGCCACTAAATGTCCTTGTAAAGAGTCTCTCCCATCTTTCTCCTACTCTGAATTTGTCTACAGGAGCCACAATGATCTGAATAAATCACCTGTGAGGCTCCTGACTGAATTAAGAAACAGCAATATCATTGACATGGATGTGACGTGCACTAATTCTGCCCAGCATTTTATGGAGAGAGAAAAAGAAACAGGAAATATCTAAAGTGGCAGCTGACAGATAATTTACTGACAGGTTTTTTAAACTTATGAATAGTTGTCTACCATGGGTATAGTTCTTTTCCTATATAACTCAATTGAAACCTTTTTATTTGACTAATAACATAGCAAACCTTAATTTCAGGGAGTGATTATTAAAGTGAATTTATATGGGATGTAGAAAAATTGCATTTCCATTTGCAAAATGAAAAAGCCTCCCTACTACAGTTCTAAGAAGATCTGTGTGGGGGATTCAAATTCCTATACAATAAAAAAAAAAAAAAAATCACTTTTCACTTTTCCATCAACACAAGCTGTTTCCTGAGTATTTCAGCACAAAGTCTTGTCATATAGCTTAAATAACCAAGCGCTTTTATTTCTTTGCAGCATTGTGGATTTTTATAAGCCAAAGAGAAATGGAGATATAGTAATAAATCTCAAGGGTAAATAATTTTTTTTAATTCCTGGATGCCTTTCTTAATCTAAAAGCTGGGGAGATGTGTGCATCTTGGGTTTGAGAAAGCAAAGTATTCATGGCTGTATATTGATCAATGACAAGAGACTGATAAAAGTGGAAAAGCTAGTGATGCTCAAGCAGATTTTGTGGATCTGGTTACATTTTTTATGTCTAGCTACAGACTTTTGATGTAGTTTACATGGATAAGAAAATTATTATAAACAGTTTCCTCATGCCTAAACATTAAACTATGTCTATTAAATGGCCATGTAGGTCTTTGTAAATGATACACATTTGTGTGCACACACATTCCACTTGGTGTATATTGCTTTTAGCTGATGATGACAAAGATCTATTTCTTCCTTTGGTTTTTTAGTTAAAAAACCAAACGAATCACATGGTGAAGTTTTCAGCAGAAAGCACTGCACACAGCTCTGGAGGAACAACAGCAAAAAAAATTCACATGATCTGAAAAGTGCTGTGAGAAACTAAAGCTGTGAATGTGCAGTAACAGCAATGATACAGCTGAGTATTTAAACTGAATTAATTGTTTTGGAAGAACACTAAAATGTTGTGTTTTTCATGTTCTGAAACACAGATGCAAGGAACAAGAAACATTGCACTGCAGAGTCTGTGGGTATGAGTCAAACTGGATTAGGACTAAAAAGTTTTGCCTTCCACCTTCTGCAACCCCATGGCTGCCCATTCTCCCTGTCTTCATTCCTCTCACCCTCACAGAAAATTGGCAGTTCTGATTAAGGTATGCTGAAAATTAAATCTTCAAGAAATCATCCATTCTCTTCCCCCTTCCCTCCACTATCAACTAATGTAGGAATATATATCCAAACAAGAGCACTGAAATCCTATCTCATGTCCACCAATTTAAACCATCTTTAGGCACAAATGCACTCACTCTTTCTGAACTCTTGCTTGCTTTACAGGTGCATCTGTCAGATATTCAATAAACAACCCCCAAACCTGCAAATAATGCCAATAATTGATCTGGCTTGTGAATTAAAATAACATCATTAATCGTGGAGCTCAAGTGTTCATTAAGTCTATAATTTAGAAATGCTTCATGAACTCATTCTTCTTTCCATATTTCAACAGAATTCAAAAATGGAATTTAAAAAAAAAGTCTGTGCTCTCTGTTGATACTTATTCTTAAAAAAGATATTTTTAAAGCGTTGAATGCGCTAAAAGTATTGAAAGTATTCAAAGATTCAGTTATAAAAGGAGAGAATCATTGCATCCTCAGCATCCAAATTACTATTGCCAATTTACAGGGGGATATAGGACAGACAGCAATTTTAAGATGTATTCCATTTCTGTATATAGAATAATTCATGCAGTCTCTTAGCTAATTTTTTTATCCTTTCCTAAGATTGAGGAGTATTTTACAGAAGAAACCATATTAAGAGGTATACCTTGATTTGTCTAAGCTTGATGAATTCCTGTATTGGTAAGGTCTAAGGTGTTTAAACACCCCTGGGACAACTCCAGATAAAGTGGTGGCCTCTTCTCCCCCAGAAAGAAAATAAATTTTTCAGGTGCTTATCCAGGCAGAGAATCAACTTCCTTGTTGTGCTACAGCTTAATATCACCCTTTAATTTCCACATTTTAATTTGAAAACAAATTTTCTGTGGAATATTTCTAGTTATGAATATACCTACTTTTGAGCCCAGTGTTTTAAATCATTTGCTAAAATATTGACATCAAGCAGTGATGTGTGTGTCAGTGCAAGGAACACAAGATTGCACAGCACCCTCTCTACTCTTGTCTCCTTTCCAGTAACTTCTGCATGGCCTTTTTTCCACAGAATGTTCCTGGAGTAGCAGGCTACACCCCATGCCAGGGGTGCATTTATTTTTATTTATGCTTAAAATAAATAATGTTTATTATTTAAGTGAGGGCATTTACGTGAAGAATTCACTGGCTGAAGCAAGAATATAATTAAGCTGAGATGAGTTTCAAGGAGAGAGCTGAGGGAGAATACAGAAACATCATCTTAAAAGGAATCTAGAGAGTTTGTGACCAGCAGTTAATTACAAAATCAGAAATTTTCATCCCAGCCCTGTGTTAACCCTTGAAGCTGTTTCAAGTTGTAGCAGATATTCCAGTCCCTAAATTCATGCATGTGTTATTTTCCATCCATATTTGACTGGTGAAATTCAAGGAAACACACACTCTGCAAGCAGGTCATTCTTTCCTGAGCTAAAGACTACTCAACAACATTAACCTCTCCCCGCTACTAAAAATAAGTATTCCTGCTTCTGGTTTTGACTGACAGAAACTACAACACATTAGAGTCCTTTTGGATTCAGGCTAGAAAAGCAATCTAGGAAAACACAGTTAAAACTTCGCTTAAATACTAATGAATATCCTCCCTATTCTGTGTCTTGAACCAGTTGATCCATTACATATTAATAGAGATGTAACATAATACCTGAACATTTCTGCTCTCTGAACATTAAATAAATTTAAAATCAGTCTCTGGGGTCTAGTACTCTGTGAAGAGCTGTCTTAGAAAAGGACACAGGCTAAGAAATGTTCATGTGGATGATGTTTGTACATGGTATTTTTCTAAGTGCTCTGCTGAACTTTAGGTGGAAATAAGCATTTGATAAAGAGTGGCAGTCCTGAACTAAGCAAACAACCCCCCAAAAAAAGTTAATCCCAGGATGAAAGTCTTTGCATTGCGGGTTATTTCCTTCGTTTTTGTTTATGTTGAAAATCTGTCTGAATAATTAAGCATTTGCAAGGCAAATGAGCTGTAGGACTCTTCAGCCTCAGCTGTTATTGCATGCTGTTCCTTTGAACAATATTTACCATGCAACAAGAGAGAAAACAAGGAAGATCCTGTGGTTCCTGACAAATGCTGCTAATGAGGGTTCAGACCCTTGTTCAGCCTTTGCAGCATCTCCTTCAGAGGCACGGAAAGCCACCAGCTCCTCAGCCACTGCGTTTAAATTACAGCTCCAGCCTCTGCCGAGGAAAGCACTCAGAGGGAAATCGACTTGCCCCTCATTTAATTTTTAGTGGTACTCTGACCCTTTAAAAGCAGACTTTGCTGAAGTCCACAGGAGTCTGGGCAGGGTCTCCCTTCACAGGAGGAGGAGCCCAACCATCTGCTCTGCATCCTTGGCAAACAACTCAGTTTTATTGGTGCTGCCTCTTCTCCAGTTTGTGTTACTTAACATTCTGCTGGTGCTGCTGCAAGAGAGCTCCTGAGTGCCTCAGAGTCACTCAAATGACAGGATTTTAGAGCAGCAATTCCAAACCAGAAGAGCTGCAGTTAACACAACTAATTTCCCTAAACCCAAACCAGAATAGTTGCAGTTAACACAACTAATTTCCCTAAACAAAGTCTGCCTTTGGAGTGCTGAACTTCTGCCATCCCTCAGTATCAGCAGCACATGAAGAACCATCTGCAATTCTCATGTTTTAAAAATACTGCAGTGATAGACTAAAGGAAAATAACTTGAAAATAATTTCATCACATCTTTCCACTGGATGAATCTGCCGCAGGTAATAATTTTGTGGCAGCAGAACAGCATGATGAGATCTAACTGCAAGAAATGAAAAGGCAAGATATTTTAAAATACTAAAATTAGCAAATGATGTTTGAGACAATCATATTGTCCCAAACAGGTGACATTTCTATATCTGTGTGCTGGAGAACTGAAATTATTGCATGCCACCCAAAGGGATGGATCTATCAGGAGCAAGTGTTTCCTCACTTAGCGTTGCTTTGCTGCAATCCAGACAGATACCAAAGAGCCAGATAAAATCTTCACAAGCTTTGGTGAGCCTCTCAGCTACTACAGAGACTGGAAAAAAGGTAGGAATTTTGATGGGCTCAATTTCCACACAATTTAGTATCAAACTTCACTGAGAAGATGGGTCTTTGAGTAAAGCCTACTTTTTTATTCTTATTTTTCTGCAAAAACAAATATTTGAAGATCTTTTATTCAAAGAGAACCTGATTAGTGGATTTTACTGAGAAAGTGTGCTTCTCCCTGTTTTATCAGAACTTGAGGGTCTGTGATGATTAGAAGAAAATATCAGCAAGGCAAATTGAGGTAAAAATGAAGGAGAAATTAAATGTTGATCTAACTTAACACCACAACTCATTGTTTGGTTATGCAAATCATTCAATATCAATAACTGGGTAATTATTCAGAGGGCAAAAACTCAAAGACTCCCATAAAAGTTAGAGGTGTGAAACCTCTGGAATTCATTAAGCAAGATGAGAGCTCACAAGGTGAAGTTTTAAAAATCAAGGTGCCTTATTGATTAATCAAATAGCAATGGTTGTTAAAAGCACAGAAAATTAAAGCAAAAAAAAAAAAAAAGAAAAAAAGGTTTAGTTTTCCAAATATTATCTCTCCCTGCTAACTATCAGAAAGAAAGCATTAAGCTGACACGGGATGAGGGAAGGCAGGAAGAAAAGAAGAAAAAAAGGCATTATTAACTAGAAATGAAGAAAAAATAGAAATGAATGAAAATTAGAAATGAAGAAAAAAAAATTAGAAGTGAAGAAAAAAAGGCATTATTAACTTTATTAACTATTATTATTAAATAACCACTATTTTGCTAAAGTTTTGACCAAAGGCTAAATAAAAGTTCAAAATTACATTCTGCCTGGTGCTCCAAATGAGGGAGAGGACCAGAATAATAAAAAAGACATTTTTGTACAAAATATTTTGTAGAAAATATGTTCAACACCTGTCAGGTCTCACAACCCTACAGACACAGGAACCACACATGGAGCAACTGTGGCACAAGGACTGTGCCCTAACCACTGAGAGTTTATCCACAGCACAATGATATATTCAGAGGACTCCAATTTTTCTATTCAGTTTTTATTGGCTGAGCTGCTTGAATCTTTCGTGTTTTGGCCCAGAAAATAATAGAACACTTCAAAATGGTTTGTCAGAACCCAATTTTGTGAAAGACTCATTATCTTCAAGAGTTTTTAGACTAGCAAAAGGTGTTTTGTGGCACAGAAGGCAGCATCAGTTTGTTTCTTATTAGGGAAGTGCATCTTTATGATCATGAGATACTAAAAAAGAATGGAGCTGGGATGAACTTTTTTTGTTGTTTTTGGTTTTTTTTAAAGAAAACAACACCAACTGAATCATTCTAATTACAGTTTCCAACTGAAGTTTATTATAAGATGGAAGCCCCCCTGGAAGAGGTGTTCAGAGCCCTGTTGTATGAGTTATTTATTGGCACATAAAGCTTCTCTTTATGACATAAGTAGATGACTATTTCTTTCTGGCAGAAATACTTTATGAAATTTAGCACAGTACACAAGGGTTTCAAAATTTCTAATTACCAAAATGCCAGAGATTTTGAATCATTATATAAGGCACATCTTCCAAAAGGAAAGCATGATAAATCTAGGATCTAGCCTTTTCAAAAGGCATTAAAAAAGACCATAATTCACAGCAGAGGTGTATGCACAGAGTGCAGAGGAGTCTGACTGAGCAAACAGAAGCCTAGAAGCCAATTTACGACCGAGCAGCTTGATCTGTCCAGAATTAGAATAAATACCCCATTAAAACCATGCTGTCAGGCTGTAACTAAAGTGGAAAGCATGCTGGGACAGAGTCCTGCTACTTCCCTGCCACACCAAGTCCAAAAGCACTGAATTGCTGTGGGCTTTACACAGAAACCTGAAGGGCTTCTGGAGGAGCAGCAGCTGCGCTTTTCACAGCAGCCTTTATGGCCACAATCATTTTCCTGCCTTTTCCACAGGGAGAGGCCTCTGAAACCTGGATGGGAACAAAAATGCCCTCCCAGAGGACTGAGGAGAAAGGGGCTCTGTGGGGATGTTGGTGCCATGCACTGAAGGTTTGGGCAGGCCAAGGTGAAACGTCCCAGGCGGCCAATTTCCTTCCTCAGCAGCAGGAATACCAACTACCGGTCATGGCAAAACAATCTGAACATCCCAGGTGGCCAATTCCTTCTACAGCAGCAGGAATACCAACTCCAGGTCATGGCAAAACAATCTGAACATCCCAGGTGCCAATTCCTTCTACAGCAGCAGGAACATCAACTTCAGGTCATGGCAAAATAATCTGAACATCCCAGGTGCCAATTCCTTCCACAGCAGCAGGAATATCAACTTCATAGAGAACACACCACAGATGAAGCTGAACAAAGCTCTGTATGTTTTTAATTTTCTAAACAGTTTGAGTACAAAACCTGATCCACCAATCTTTAAGCACTTTTCAAATAACACACAAGCAAAACTAAAAGAAAATCCTCCTATTCTAATTAGAAACCCTGAATCTAGACAGATTGAAGGTCCATTTTGATTAATAACGTAAAGCAAAAGTATACTTCTGTACAAGTCTCCACAAGTGCTAGAATTAAGTAAGTCCCTGCCAAAAACATCAAACCATAGTCATGGCAAAATAATTTCAACATCCCAGGTGCCAATTCCTTCTACAGCAGCAGGAATACCAACTCCAGGTCATGGCAAAATAATCCAATTCCCTTCACTTCTCTCAGTGCCCTCCTCCAAGGAAGGCCAAGCCACCCATGTAGTCACTAAATTTTTAGTTCCTTTCAACAAAACACAGACAGAACTATTCCAACAAAAATATCAGTTTTCCCAGTGCAATTCCCAGCATAATTCCCAGGGATTGTCAGGTGTTTCCTGGTCTCTGAGGTGAAGGGTTCAGGGGGAATTTTCAGCTCTTCTGTCAAGCACAAATCACCTGAGTTGAACCTTCCAGGCTGGCAGGTTTTACCCTCCCTAAGCACACAATTACAGCGGATTCAAAAAGCAAACTTCTGAGTTTGTTTCAGTAAACACAATAATTTGCCCAGTGCTATAATAAAAAAGTGATCAATATCCTGCAGGTTCCTCTTTGTAATTCAGGTGATTTACCAGCTTCAGGCAGGAAAATCTAATGACCCCATTCTTCTGTGGAAGAATACAGCACTGCCTTACAAAGCAGGTCATAAAATGATAACTATTCAGCTGAAATACTGAAATTACTTTTAAAAAAATCAATCAGTCAGGATGAATCCAATGATGAATTTACTTTAATTTTTACTCTTCTTTCTTTTTTTAATTAAAAAAATCCAAATCAGGACTGTTTTGTGAAGATAAATGTATGGATTCATAGCAATTATATTTTTTTTTCTATAGAAATTTTTTGCTGTTTCAGGTTTCACCTCCAATTCACACACACAATTTAAATTATCCTGTGTCTAAAAACTTTACAAGCATCTTCCTGGAAAACTGAATTTGCTGTTCTGAAAGGTCTGGAGGCACACTCAGCTTTCATCTGAGGATGCTGAAGACAATCTAAAAAGTCATCCCACTGACTGACATTTCAGAGGGCATTAGAACCAAACCTGCAAGAATGTCACCTGTGGCTCCACAGGGAGCAGAGAGTGTGCACTGCATTTTCTGGAGAAAGATGTAAGCTGCAGAATATTACTTATCTTCGTTTAAAAAAGAATTGGTGGCAAAATGATGCATATTTATTCAGAAGTATTTAGGCAAAACAAAATTATTTCTCTTAAAGTGAGATGTTTAAAACAATGCTTCTTTTTTAGTCTTTTTTTCATCAGCCTAGTACATGAGATTTAGAATTAGACTTTACTCCTTCTGATTCATGCTTTAACCATCTTATTTGTTTGTTCATGTGTTTAAACAGAGCAATCTCATTTTGAATGCAGAATTTCCCTTTCAAATTCTGCATCCATTTCCTATGAGCCAATTCAAAGTAATTATAAATATGTAATTGCTATGAATTCATATAAACATTTATCTTCACAAAACAGTCCTGATTTGGAAATTTTTAATTAAAAAAAAGAAAGAAGAGTAAAAATGAAAGTAAATTTGTCATTGGATTCATCTTGACTGATTGATTTTTTAAAAAGTAATTGCAGTATTTCAGCTGAATAGTTTTATAGTTATAGTTTTTAATAGTTTTACAAAACAGATAATTTTATGGCCTGTTTTGTAAGGCAGTGCTGTACTCTTCCACAGAAGAATGGGGCCATTAGATTTTCCTGTCTGAAGTTAGTAAATACAGAATGCAAAATGTTCATGCTTGAGGATTTTCCATTGAATGACACATCATTATTAAGACACTTCTTAACAAAGCTCCTTGAAAGAAAGACCTTTTATTTGTTTGTTTGTTTATACCCTGTAAATTTTTGGTAACACAACCCAAAAACAATTAGATTTTTTTCCTTTAATCAAACCTCGAGTAATGTCAGTGACAGATGCTGGTTACATAAATATTATCATTGTTAGAAATAAAGGGATGGGACTATTTCTGGGTTAAGAATGATTTCTTGTTTAGATAACATTAGTTTTAGAAGTTGTGAGATTTTAAAGGTGTAAGCTATTGGTCATAGTTTAAGAACAGTTACAAGTTTCTTTGTTACAAGACAATATCTAACTTTTTTAACTAATAGACAGTTGTCACAGGATTTATTTTGCTTTTCTATTATTACTTTTACTTACTTCTGCTGTACTGTGGCTACTTTTATCTAGTGGGTTTCTGTCTCATGCCTTTATAGAATTTTTTATTAAGTTCTAAACTTTTAGCTTATTTTATACAACCACACCCATACATTCTTTATAAACTCTTTACTATCTTACCTAAAACAGTTTCTTACTTACTTAAGGCATATTCTTATTTATAACTATAGAAACATTTATGATTTTTCTGCTTCATGTCTGTGTGTTGGGTTTTTACATCAATTTAAGCATCTTCTGAGGCTGCAGATCAAATCTTTTCGTGTTTGTGGAAGTTTCTGCTTTTCTGATTCCCACAAAATTTTGTTTGCTCACCTAAGAAACTGCCGACAAAACTCAGCTGATACACAGCAAATTCCCAAATCTAAGTGTGGCCCTGGAAGAAGTGCACAACCTGCAGTGAGTGAGCTCTGAGTCCAGGCACCAGAATTAAACAAAAATCCCCTTTCCTGTGTTTTCAAGAACATCAAAGCTGCTTGGAGAGTGATTAATTTAATGAATTGCATCCTCCCATCAACACAAGGCTGGCAGGACAGCAGAGAGTGGAAACAAAGGTAAAATAAGAAATGGAAAGGGAACAAAGAGATCCTGAGGTAGATTGGAACATGTGGGGAAGGAAACAACATTAACAAATTTCAAGGCAGGTAGGGATATTGCAAGGGACAAAAAGTGCAATTAAAAAGAGAAAAATACCAGCCTGACTTCAATGACAGCAGATTAGCTCCTGGCATTGCTCTGCTGTTTAGGTTGCAGAATTTTACCTCAAAATCTGTCATAAATTTTAGTGCAGCTTAATCACATGTTAAAAAGAAAAAAAATCTCAAATAAACTCAACAAAAACGTTATGGCATTTGATGACATGCTGCACTGCTCTAGGTAAGATCCAGCTGATTACTTGGATAAACTGACCCAGGAGAACTGGGGCTGGCCCAATCAGACATCCCAAAGTTGAAATCAGCTGTGATGCTCACTAATTCCACGTTCAATCTCAGCAGCCCCTGAAGCTGTAGCCATTTCTCTATTTGATGCACTCTAAGAGTCACAATCTCCTCTGATTTAAATCCAGTGTACAAGCATATTCCCTCACTGCACATATGTGGCACACAATGACAAAGAAGCCACAAAGCAGAGGCATGATTTCCATTTTTTTTCCCCCCATATTCCCTTCAAATTCTCTGCCATTCTCCCAGTCCTGAGCCTGATCTCTGCTTGCTCCTCACCCTACACGCTCCTCTGGCTCTTGCTGCTTCAGGAAAAGACCCAATCTTTGTACAGCCCCAAATGAGATGTGCCAAACCCCTGTTTATAAAGTATTCACCAAGGCTGCAACAGAAATTATCTTCCTCAGTAAAAAATTGCCGATTTTCTTCATCCCACGTGGGCCTACTACAAGAAAGTATTGATTTCCCAAGTAAGCAGCAAAAATTATAAGTTCCATGTGGTATATATAACATTCTGCTACAATTTTAATCCCTCTGGGTTTATATTATATTGCTGGGATAAAATCCAGCCACTTTTCTGCATAGAAGCAAGTCCTATTTCTATTTCCAGGTATACCAAGGTTTATTATGCTTTAAAGAGGCAATGTATCCATGATCACATTTCATCCCACGTTGAGATTGTTTTTTCCCCTTCTTATTCCTTTTCTATCCCTTTTATATATTAAGTTTTAAGCTGGTTTTATTTTATTTTTCTTGGCTTTGGGAGTTTCTTGACAAATACACCAGATGTTCTTGTACCATGATTATATGCACTTAAGAATCACAAGAAAGCAAATTAAATTTAGCACACAAAGCCTTTTGCTATATGAGTTTTTTCAACAGTCTTTGAGGTTGTTTTATGCTGTTTATATAAATATAATTGAATTTTTTTTTATATCTCTCAGTGTAACCCTGTATACAACCTATCCTGGAGGTCTCAAAATACTGTGTTTTTAACCAAAAGGGAGAATGATTAATCCACAATATCATCCTGAACTCTGCTTTTATTTTTGCTGACTTCATCCTCAGAAGTGTCAAATATAGGAAAGATCCACACAAATGTAGAAAAAGTGAAGAAAAGTACAGAGGGTTTCATGCATGTTTTCAACATTAAGGGGAGATTATTTTCCTTGTAAAAGGGATTATTAAGGAAAGAATGCTTGTGCCACATAAATAATATGGGCAGGGAAACACAGCATTTTACATATTTGTATAACACAAAAAGAGGCCATCCATCAAGAAGCAAAATGCAGCACTCTGCAAAGTGAATCTAAATGATAAATAATCATTCACTATTTTAAGGCAGGGGTATTGCTTGCTGTCTTCAAAGTTTTCTTTTAAAACAGTGCCTTCACAATCAAGCCTGAAAAGGTGATTTTCACTTTGCCCCCTCTGATTTCTGCTCTACATGGCACACAGATTTTCTAAGTTTAGAATGCTCCAACTTACTTGTCCTTTCCTAGACAAAAATCCTTGCCAGGGTAAGAATGAATCAAAAAAGCCACACAGAACTCCTTCTCCACTGAACTGAGAATTACTCAGCAAAATTACATTCCCAATAACAAATTGTTAAGAGGCCAAGGGAGGATCCTTTTATCAAAATTAAGCAGCAAAATGCACCTACCTGCTGTCGGATTTCTTCTTCCATCTTCACTGGGGAGCCCAGCTCTGCCACTTGCTTGACCCCTTCGCTGGCGTATCCCCCGTACTCCCACAGGATGTAGTTCTTGGAGTGGGAGCTGCCAATGATGGCAGACCAGTGGTTGGTGCGTCCTTTTCGGGGGGAAAACCAAAACAAAATAAATCAAACCACCCTCGAGGCAGCCTCAAACAATAATTCTTGACTTGTAATAAAGCCTGGGAGTCCCCACTTTTGCATGCTGCCACTTCTCACTGCATCAACAAAAATCTGTAGAGCAGTGGGAACAAGGCAGTGACAGACAGAAATTGAGCTTAAAGCAGCCCCTCAAAACAAACAGGCTTAGAATAGATTTTTGTCACCAAAGATCTCACTTCAGAAAGTTTAAGCAACCTTTAATTTTAAGCTTCTCTGTCAAATATTTTCGAGAAGGAAACCTGCAAGGGAAGACTTCCGTGGTCATCCTCAGTTTTAAAAGCAAGTTTTCCTTACTGAAGGCAGTGAAGAAGTAAATTTTTCTGTATTCACTTCTATACTCACTGAGTTTTCTTGCTTAGATTTCTCATAATGCAAGAGCTGTAGAGCTAAGCAAAAGGATTTCCATTCTTTTTTCTTGTCTTGTTGAACAAAATAATAATAATAATAAAAAAAAGTATAAAGGAAAAGATGTTAGGGAAGTATAATGGAGCAGAAATAAGGAGTCACAGAAGTCCCACAGCCCTGGAAACGCAAAATGAATTCACTTAAGTGTCAATAACCTTCTGCAGATATATGGGCTTAAAGGAAAAGGGTGAGAAAATGAACTGCTAACATAAGCAGACAGTCTGGTAAAAAGGCAAGGACTGTAGGAGATGAGGGAGTCAGAATGATGGAGTGAGACAATATTTATTGTTTCTCTTCACAATGCAAAAGGTAGAGAGCAGCAGTAAAAACAGCTGCAAACTGAATAAATGAATGAAAAATGAATAATGAAGTAAAGAAAAGGAATGCAAATTTAAGATGTGAGAGGTGGAACAATAAAATTGAAAAGGACAGTGCAGAGAATTGTATAAAGTCAGATGCAGGAACCTAATCATGGGAGAGTAGAAAATAGATTTGAAATAAAAAATGAACACCAACAGCAGGGGAAAGAAGATAGAAAAATGTAGGAAGCAGAATAGATAGATGAGGGAGATGGCCTAGCAGAGCAGCAAACACAGCCTTCATAGCTTCCCTAGTCCTGAACTTGGACCAAAATACACTTACAGAGCTCTGAATGCAGCAGTCCTGATGTTTTCAGAATCAACTAAAATGAATCAGTAATATGTGCAGAAAAAAACAAAACTAAACCTGGCCTCCTCCACAGCTAAAGAGACTGCAATGTCAGGAGCTGGTTTCTTCATCTAAGATCTAGCAATTGTTCCTGAAATCTACAGTGGCACCTGCCAAAGGCCAGGGAGATGCTGTCCCTCAGCCCCAGTGATGGAATTCCATCCTCTCCTCCTGGGTCTGGCTGTCCCTCAAGGTACCCTGAAACACAGCTAATGCCTTAGGGTTTAGCTTTTTATATTTTTCACATTCTGTGCTGCTTTAGTGTGTAGGTCTGGGCTTCATATTCAGGCATGGTGAGTTCTGTATACAGAGCAGGGAGACAAAACAATTCCTGCTCCAGCTGGGCACCAAGGACAAATGATCCAAATCTCAGCCCAGGAGTACAAACACCGTGGGCTGCAGAGAGAAAAACAAGCAGGGTGGGACTGCACGGGCTGGAGCTGTGGTTGGACAATTAGCTTCAATATGGAAATGGACTAAAACTTATAAAAATGTGAGATCTCGTGACCAAGTCCTCTTTTGCTTCCATCTTGGAGCCATCTGGGCCCTGCCAGGATGTGGCCTTTGAAGGCACTGCAATAAATATCCACTTTATTCCCCTTAACTCCATCTAGCTTCTGTTCCAGCTCCTTAAGGCATCACAGCCAGTGACACTGATAGTAAAAGATTTTAAAATCACAGAAAATTCATGGAGTTAGAAAGAAATTTAGGCTTACTTGGCCCTGGGAAAATGTTAAAGGTAGGCCCTGGGAAATATTAGGCCTCGTATTTGCTAGATCATGTGAAACTGTGTCAGTATATGATAAATGACATAATTGTTAGATGGGATTAGATATAATTATTGTTTAAAGACTCATGCAAACATAAAGGTATCTGGCTCTATATATGTTAATTTTCCTCTCCTGGTGATAGTAAAAGATTTTAACATCATAGAAAATTCAGGGAGTTGGAAAGAAAGTTAGGCTTAGTAGGCCCTGGGAAATGTTAGGCCTTGTATTTGCTAGATCAAGTGAAACTGCACCTGTGTAGTCAATATATAATAAATGGTATAATTGTTAGATGTGATTAGATATAATTATTGCTTAAAGAGTCATGAGAAACAATGTTAGGGGTTTGAGGGGGATCACGAGAAATCCCTGCTTGGATGAAATCAATGCACACAATAGAACAATGTAAGTTTAATAATGGATATGTAAGTTATATAAAGATAGAATATAAAACATGTTTGGCTCGAAACCATAGAGGGTGAGATTTGGGTTTGTGTACCCCTGACACCCAGAACTGTTCAATAAGAGTTGAATGCTTCGCACAAAGTGCATGCTCTTTAGGGGTTTTTTAAGCAAATTGGGAGATAAAGAAAAGATGTGAAATACAAAGTTTATTATCTGCTGTCTATTCCAACCTTACTGGTGGTACAAGAATCGAGCAAAAATTTTTTATGTGGTGGCTTGCAAATAATTAGTGATTTACCACAGTCCACAATGAATACCATTTTATTTTCATGTAATTACTGCACAAACTCAACATTTTTAAGAATAATGACAATGACTAGGTTTCCTTTTTGAGCATCACTATATTTGGATGAGATCTTTCCCTCAACTTTCAGAAATTTTAATGCAAAATCTTATTAGCTGTTATTGCTGTGATTAATCATGCAAGTACCAAGAGGTTACTTTTTCACTTTTCCAGTTGAAGTAAAATATTGATTTAATTCACCATTTTGTAACTGGGGACAGATAGCAGAGAAACTATTGTGACTTGCTTATTTTCCATCATGCAGCCATACCTTTCATGATGGAAGAAAAAAAAGGGAAAGGAAAAGGGAAAAGGGAAAAGGCCACAGTAACTTGCTAGCTTTCAGTCCTTTTCTCATGGCCTATTTCTAACCACCAGCTGAGTCCATGGAAATAGTGCACATAAAGTTCACACTCAGCAGATATTTAAATCCTCCAGCCTGAAAGAGCATTCCTGCAATTATTGGCTTTGCTTGTTTTATCTCCTCCATATTATGCTGACCAATAGGATTTGAACAATGCTGTGTTTCAAACCCAACACAAGCAGCATTGCTTAGGCTGTTAAAATTTGAGCTGATACAAACCATATTTGAGTTATATGAGGATATTGTGACACTGTGACAGTAATAATATTTTTTTCAATCAACATAAAAAAGCCTCTATAATAAAGATCAGCCACAGAAAACATAACAGAGTTTAAAGACCTGTAAATATGACTCATATTCTTAATTACATTCCTGGCCTTTTTTCCCACAGACTGTGGAGTCAGTAATGAAAGACCAAATGCATAATACACAATTTTGTAACTTCAGCTTTTTACAGATACTTGGGTAACTGCAGAAAGAAAACTTGCAACAAAAATACTGATTCTGTAGCTCAGACACTTAAAAACCCAGAGAGGCCAATTTCAGAAGGTGTTTTTTATCTGGATATTAAACCAACAAAGAAACAGAAGACAGAGTACTCTTAGATCTATATATACAATTAATATCCTTGGGCAGCAAGATTCAAAACTCACCAAATTTAACTGAAATAATTAAATATACTTTGAAGCAAAACAAACTAGGTAGATTGTCATGGCTGGAAAATCAAAATGTTAGTGTGCTGCCTGTCCTTTGTGGACTTTTTCTTAAAATCTCTACATTATAAGCCATTCTAAGCTTTCAATCAGAAAAAAAAAAAAAAAGAAAAGAAGCTTTCTCCCCACAAAGACATCTTGCAAACACAACCTCACACACATCTTAGCTCAAAATGTCAGGCAAATCAATAGAATGTGCAGGTAATGTAGAGTGCAGAGAGACCCATTGATTTTCAATGCTTAGTGCCAGCAGGGTGCCATGCATGTCATCATTTACTCTGCTGAGCTGTAAATAAGTGATGCTGTGTCACACAACCTGCTCCAAGCCTCCCCAGGGCCCCTGTGTAGTGCAAAGAAGAGAGGGATACTCACGTGGGAAATCTTTGGGGTGTGTTTTTTCCGACCAGTTCCCATAAAAAGTCAGGCGGTACTTGGCAGTACCGCAGGCACAACAGTCTAAAATGGGTTTGTCAGTCACACCTTCCGAGGTTGAGTCTGAAAAAGCATCAAAGCACCCATTGAAAGTGGCTACAGCTCCAAACCAGTGGGGACAGTGAAGTTGCCACCATAAATACTCCAGGGAATAAATATGAGTTAAACATGGGTTTGGTTTTTTTAAATTTGGTTTGCTGTTAGACTAAAGGACAAGCCTGAAATAGCTGTACCATATTTATAAGTGGATAAAATAGTTTAAATCCACAATTTTCAGCTAGAAGTCATTAATATTTCAGTTATCTTCACATTCTAAAGGGGTTTCCTTCTGGTTTCTATCTGATAAGGAAAAACCTCAGCTGATCTCAAAACACAATGGGCTTGAAATTTCTGAACAGACAAAATAAATGAATTGTCCAGCTGGATGCAATAACCAGGTGCAACGTTTAGGTTTAGGAAAGGATGAAATATCCCAGGATTCAATAACAGAGTGCTCTGGAAACCAATGGGTATCACACAAAGAGCAGGTAAAGAATTGCAAGTAGCACTTTAGGGGGAGGCAAAGAAGATTTTATTTGTTGGAGTATATGTGATAAGGAAGAACATAACTGAATGGAAGAGCCCAAATCTCAACCTGTCCAAGAACTCAAAACTTTAGTTTGAGACAAAATGTTAGGAGAAAAATGCAAAACAAAATGAGGAGGTCAAAGAGATATTTTACTTTACCTTACCTTGTTCACAGATTTTTTTGGTGAGAGAGCCCTCATCTTGAAAATAAATTATGCGCTTCTGCACAATACTGGCTCTACAAAGGGGAGGGGAACAAAAAGTTTGAAACATGTTTATTTCTCAAAGAAAAAAGAAAATGAGTCATAAATGACTGCTAAGACATGATTATACTTCCCTGTACTGACAATACAACATGGAATTACAGATAAGATATTTTTATTTCAACTTGCATTTTAATTTCATCACATTTTACAGAAGCCTGAAATTTATTTACCTCCAAAGAAGTGGTCATAGGCATACAGTGAGGACCTGTGCTTTTGAAATGCATGACAGACAACTGAGCATTCAATATTTCAATCAAATCTCATATTAAAATACTGAAGTTGTATTCAATTTCAGTCAAAAAAATAGCACAGCTATAGTGAGCAGCTGTTCATAGGAAATTACATGGCATTCTAAAAAGATAAGTACTTCTGATATATGACAGCAACCCAGTGCAAATATCACATAAAACAGAAGTTAGGAAAAAAGCTGGCATAAGGTAAAGTCTTTGAAAGAAATTCACAGGTTCCAAAAGACAAGCTGCTTTAAAATTAATTAAATCCGGAGTATTTTATTGAGGCTTATAGTTCAAACCAAATGTACATTACTAAGCCTCGGTGCCTCAGTTCCTCATTTGAGGGGGCTGGATATATTTAATGCCAAATAAACTTTAACAACCTTCTTGGACCATCTTTAACTATATCAATTATATTCACATGAAAGCTTTATATTCTTTCCATAAGAAAACCAGATTTTGGTTAAATTCAAAGCCAATCTATGGACAGAGAGCCTCCTGAGGACAGTATGCTTTGGGAGCTGGCACTCTTCCTTGTTTACCAGCACAAGTACACATTCTTCCTGCAACATTTTGTACCATCACTTGTACAAAACACCAAACAGCAAGGGCCAATTTCTTGTCTTCCTTCAGTATTAATCAAATAATTATCTTAATCTTTCTAGAACTACTCCTCACTCATGACAGGAGGAAAACTGAGTAGGAAAGTGTGCTCAGATGTGTTGCTGCAGTCATGTAACCCTCCTTTGACAACATCCCACCCATAAAAATATCAAAAATAAGAGGCAGGTTTTTTTTGTGCTTTCTTTGCCAAGATGCAAGGCCAGCGTAGGAGAGGAAGGAATCCTTCTTTTCACCTTACAAAGCACCCGGGAGAAAAGCTGGGTTTTGCAAACCTCTTAAAGCTGCATCAGCCTGGAAAGGGTGCAAAAAACTCTCAATCCTTTCTGAAGGAACCTTCTTCAGGGTTTCTAAGAAATAAATGGGGGGAAAAATGAAACAAACACAACTACCAGAGTTACTACTAGGAAGAATAAGAGCCCAATGGGCACCCTGTGACAGTGTCATGCTCCTTAACATTCCCAGCCTTCAAACTGAAAGCCAAAGCCAAATTTAAGAGTTTTTGGATGCTACACTGCAAGGAGACAGAAAGTGGGGGCACAAGAAATGCTGTGCAGATACAAGGAAAACCTCTCACACCATCAGGCTAATCACAGAGATTTAACCATGGAATGGGCTACACAGAGTTTGTGCAACATTCATCTCTGGAAATATTCAAAACTTGATGAGATCCATGCCTTGGCAACCTGCTGAGGGAACAAGCAAACTGATGTTCAGCACCTACTTCAAGCAGGAGAATGGACTACATGACTTCCAGAAGTCCCTTCCAATCTAAATCATTCCATTATCTTAATCCACACAAATACAAAATCAGTTGTTTGATAAAGATCTCAATTCTGCAGGTAACAAAGGTATTGTGGGTATTTGAGAAGCAGTTATTTTAGAAAAAAAAAAAAGAAAAGAAAAGAAAATAAAGATTATTTGAAGCCTGAAGTGTACTTGTATTGTTCTTTTTGCTGCAGTTAGCTTGTCACTGTAAAATGTCAAGGGAACAGTTCCTTTACTAACAAGAACAGCTTCACAGCTTTCTAAACCGTTGTCTCCTCACCTGTATTTGAAACTGTATGGTGAGCCAATAATTTAAATGGGAGGTTTTGGACTGATTCCAAATGCACCAGGATGGGCACATTATATGGCTACATAACTATCAAAAGCAGGCACAGAACTCTACAAATAATCATAAATAACTTTAAAAGATTAACTGTTTTAATAATCAGCTTCTAGACTGAACATAGACCAAAACATCTGTTCAATGTATTTGCTAGTTTTTACAACTACTTTTTTCCCCCCTTTTTTAAACATAATTTTTGTGTTAAATTTTATTTTTATTCCATAAAAGTTCTGATCTTTGGACTAAGGATTCTTACCTTTGGCTTCAAGGCTTACAAAAAATGGCTAAAAATGGAATGGTGAACTTCTAGAGAGAGGCAAAATAGCTTTTAAGAACTTACACAAGGTCTGTTTAATTTACATAAATCCTTCCCATCACTTCAAATGTCCAGTGCTGTCTGAACTTCATGGGAAAGGAGCAATCCAATTTCTTTCCCTCTCATATTAATATATATAGGTGGATCTTCAATTTCTTGTTTTTCTTGTTGGCTTTTTTCTCTCTGACTATCAGAAAATGATGGATAAAGGCAAAAGGAAATAAATTTGTCTCAAAAAACCTTGTTTATTTCCCATTTTCTTCAAGGCAAGGCTTCTGGATTTGCATTTTTCCACCTCTAAACTAAGGAGCAAAACTGTCAGGTACAGGCACTTCTACACCTGGCAACACCGGCTTTACTGAAGAAAACCAACCAAATGAACTGTCCAAAAACTGTCATTATTTCTGTGTTTCAGTTCTCACATGAAAAGGAAAGGATATCTGGTTGCTTCTGCAATGTTTGCTTTGGCAATGCCACTTTGGGCTGTCCCTGTCCTGGCTTGGTTTGGTCGGACAACATGAGAGGGCAGTGGGAGAAATTAGCCTCAAAAGATTTCCATGGGATAAGAAATTCCCTCTGCAGCCCAGCTCCACAACAATTGCGCCATCCTGCTGGGAAAAGCTCTGCCAAAGGCACAGAAATTGCATTTGGGATATTAAGAAACAGGAAATGTCATAAACCATAAAACTTCACGCCAGCCTTGGGAATACCCCAGTTCATACCAGAAACAGAGTCAGACCACAGAACAGAGTTTGGGGTCTTTCTTTTCTCTTTCTTTCTCTTTTTCTCTTTCTTTCCCTTTCTCTCTTTCTCTCTCACTCTCTTTCTTTCTCTTTCTCTCTCTCTTTCTTTCTCTCTCTCTCTCTCTCTTCCTTTCCTTTCCTCCATAGAAACAGCTTTAGATTGTTTTCCTCACTCCCTTTTTCAAACCCTAGCATGAAAAGAAATACTCTTATTTTAAATTACCTCTGTGGGTGTAGTGATGTGACAAAAGAAGTAAGGAAGAGGATTTGTAAGAATTGTTCCTATGACATTTTCTAAACTTACATCAAAACCATTAAGTACAATATTAGAGTTACATTTGAATAAAAAGGTTTTGTCAGAGCTGGTGAGGAAACTCCAAGTTTTACTTGGATGTTGAGAAATAATAATAATTTACTGAGCTGTAGATAAGACATTTTTCCTGCTCTATATTGCCTATGAGTTAACCTTGTCCTACTCTTCTAGCTATCAAAATTATTTTCATTAATTATTCCATGCCTCACTGATTTAATTACAGTATGATAAGTTGTTTCCCACCCAGAACAATTAACAGGATGTTAAATTTGTTTTCCTTTTTGGGTTTGTGGTTACTTTTGGAGACAAAGAATTTCTAAATATACCATTTACTTGAACACTAGAAAGTGGTGTGAAAACCATGAATTTACATCTGCTGTAATTTTGTTGATGCTATTGGGTTGTGTCATTCTAATGAATTATTTAGGATGTTCTGATTTTATTTCCTTCTATGTCTTAAAAATAAAGCCAGCTCCATGTTTCTGACAAGCACTTGCAAGGTCAGGGAAAGCACAGACTCCCAGTTTGCCAACAATATTTACTTCTTTTTCTAATATTTAGGAGATTTTTATTAAAAAGAAATCAATCCTCTGAAAGCCTGTACAACCCTTTAGCCAACAGACGTACAGCAACTTTTACACTGACTACCACATTTGATATATATATTTGACAACCACATTCTTCAAAACAATTTTCACTTAGGAAAGTGTGCTGGCTTAGCCAAGACAGGCTCCATCTACACCAGAATCTGCCAGCTGCCGTTGCTGACAAGGGTCAACATTCTAAAAATTTGCAGCAAAATGTTTTATTTAAGGCATAACAAAAGATGCAATTTCTGTTGTCATTTTTTGGGGTTTGTTCATTAATTTGTTTTTAAGTGTGTTGTTAACACAGGTTATTTAAACAACCCACACTTGATGTTTGATAAAACACAGTAAAATTAACATGAAGTTCACCAGTGGCGACATAATTCCACATTTACATTCCTGCTTTTCTCCACTAGATTAGCCCCATGCAAAACAAACAACCATGATCACTTCTGAAAACTCCAGCACATAAATACACACCAGAGTATCCTTCTCCAGCTTTACTTTTTCAACATTTCACGTGTACTGTCAGAAAATACAACTCAGAGAAGCATCACAGCAAAAGCAAAGGTCTCTAAAGCTTTTCTTGCACATTTCCTCTTGCTCCCAAATCCTTTTGGTGTCTTCATGTCCCACTCAGAGCTGCCACCACACACCCACACAGGAGTAATTTGGCCATCATATTCAATATGTGAATATAACACAGCAAAAAGCTCTGGGGGAAAGCACAGCTGTACAAGCTGCTGTCTTATATTTTCCCTCAGAAAAATCTCTCTGTTCTTTGCTTGAATGGCCACAGGACATAAATATTAAATGGAAATCTTTGGGATAAGAAGTTGTACTGACATGGTAATTTCTGACAGGAATGCTACACCTGTTACTTGCAAAAGAAAATTAAAAAAAATAAAAAAGAAACTGAAACAAAAAAGCAACATCACTTAAAGCCCATTGCTGTTCATGGGCTGTATCTTCACCAGGGATTATGACAGTCCCCACTTTTTGCAGAAATCTCTATGAATTTCAGAGCTAAGCATTATAGGATGTAATTAGAGCATATTGGATAGGACTGAGTGTTTGGAGAAAGGATTTATCTCATTATTCTAAGTAGTGCTTTTGTAGAGTAGATGGAAACAATCTACCAAAGGTGGGACTATAGGCTTTTTTCCAAGCTAGTAAGCCCAAAGTCCTATTACCTGAAAACTCAGCTAACCAATGCAAAGCACCTGTGTGCTAACTAACAAATCCTAAAAACAAAATGAAAAATAAAGCAAAATAAAAAACACTTCTTGAGCTGCAATTTATTTCTGCCTAAGGTCTCTGCAACCTTTATAACACTCACCCACTGGTACAGGGAACTGAAAAACTTCATTTCTTTGGGTGTTCAGACCATGCCCCTTTTGCCAGCCTGTTTTACCTGATATAGCAGGGTGGGGAAGAAATCCAACCACATACTAATAATACTAATACTACTACTAATAATATTGTTATTATTATATATTATATTATATTATGTACATTATATACAAAACATATTATATTATATATAAAAATATATATCATTTATTATTATTATTATTATTATTATTTTGCCATGATTGCACAGCCCACAAGGCCAGCTGAGACCAAACAAAAGCATCTTTTCCCTTTCACAACATTGCTTTTAATCTTTATAATCCACTCACACTCTCCCTCCCCACTTGAATCACTTTCTCCTTCTCCAGGTTGGGGCAGTAAAAAAAGAAACACTACTTTTTTATATATATTTGAAAAAACCCCAAAAGCAAAATTTAAGCATGACCATGACTTAATGAAGCCAGAAAAAATAATCCAAAACTTTAGGAAAAATTATGCTATATTTTTAATATTTATAAAGCATTAAGTAAAAGAATTTGAAGATAAACCAAAAAATAAGAGCTGTCATTCTCCTACTATTTTTTAAAATCTGTAAACTAGAAATATATTGAAATTATGTTTAAATGAGAACATAATTTTCTTGCACAGAAAAAAATTTATTTGTCAAAAGCAATATCCTAACAAAGCCCATCCATTCATCAAATACTGATTAATGGATAGTCAGTAGCAGGAATCTAGATTGGAATGAAGCATTTGATGCTTTCAAATCTGAAAAGAAAATCTTCACTTCATTTGAATTGACAGGAGCCTGAAGGTGAGCTCCACAATTAATGGAACAAATTAACACCCACTGAAACAAAGATAACTTCATTTAATATCAAAATGCTTATTATTCCTTCTTAAAAGAGACCTTCCTGTTATGAATGTATTTCCCTGAGGAAGTTTTTGATGCAATGTCTTTAGCACTCGAGGTTGAGTGGAGCTGGAGCCATCAGAAGGGACTTGTCAGCTCTTTAGTGCAGCCCAGCCACAGATCTCACCTGTCAAGAATTAATACCTGAAACAGCTGAATCTCCTCTACCTGGGCTGTTCTGAGAGCTCTCCCTGACAGCTGGGGCTGCTCAGCCCACTGAGCATTCAGCCCCATAATGCCAGAACACCCAATGCTGGGTGTTCACGCTGAAAGACAGGGGTGCAGGGAAATGCAAGAAAATAAAGGACCAATGACAGAGTTGTTACTGGTAACTCCTCCATTTCCCTCTTTCTGAAGGGGCACTACATTGGGAAGAAGGCAAATTCAAATTGTGTTCAAGAAATAGCTGAAAGACCACCCTGCTTCTGAAAAACATAATTATGAAAGACAGATCAAATGAATCCATTAAGTTCTTCCGCACTATGAGGGTTGTTTTCAGCAAGCTTCTCCATTGTTTAACACCTGCTCCTGGCTAAGAGCAGTGTGGGAGCACTGCCTCCAGCTCACACAAATGTTCTCCTTGCCAAAATTCCCTGCAGCAGGCGTTTGCAGCAAACACTGCTGCCAAATTTTGGCACACAGGATTTTGGAGAATGCAATGGCAGGGAACTTGCACATCAGGGTCTTTGCTCTTCCCACATCAGCCCTAAAAATGCCAAAATCATACAACCTCCTCATGTCTCATCAGCAGCCAACACCAGTGGCACTGGCTGCACTTTGGCTACAGCAGAGCAAAGAAATGATGGAGAAAGAGGAATTGCTAAACACATGGAAATCAGAAAAATACTTTCAGGGATAAGGAAACAGCAGTGTTGAAGGGTACAGAAACAGATTAGGAAATGGATCAGAAATTGTCCAAGACATGCAAAGGAAGGGTGAGAACCAAGCCCAGGCATATCTCCTTTCTGCAGCAGTGCATTGTCAGACTGAGGGTGTGATTATAATGAAATTATAAACATCAACCCCCCAAATCACTCTGGGGTAATGAAAATCCTTGCAAGATTGTGGTTCCTTTTCACGGTGATTTTATGCATTTTCTGCACAACAACATGCAGCAGCAGGGGGAGGAAATAAACCCTACAGGCTCAAGAAGCTTTTTGCCTCAGTGGGGTTCCTGAAGCTGATCCGGATAAAGGTCAGCATTTCACAGAGGAAGTGATTACAACTGTGCTTAGAGGAGCAGGGATTAAGCAAAAGATCCAGGCTCTGTATCTCCCTCAATCACAGGGACCAGGAGAGCACATGAATAAGACTATTAAAGGAGCATTGTGAACAGTAGCAAGCAGTAATGACGGGGATTAGGATGATAAATCACCCTTTATATCGAGAAGCAGGCATAGACAAGGTACTGGAATTCATCCCTACCACATTTTATGGAACAAAAGTGCAGTTAATGAGATTCTTAACTTCATTAGAAAGTCCAAGAGGGAGATGTTTTAATGTGGATAATTGAGATACACCAAGTGTGATTAGAGATAGAGGAGGAAATAGAGACTTCATTGTTCAGAATTTGTGGAGAAAAGCCAGGATGCTCCTTCAGGCACCTGTATGGGAAACAGGTGAATCCATCATGGGTTTGAGACTGACAACCAAGCAGTTCCATCAAAACATTTCCAAATGTTGGTCTAGGCTTTGAAACTGAAGCAATGAGGAAAAAAAATTCCCTGATCTTCTAGACAAAAACACAAGGTGATTTTGTTTATTATAGTGGGGAGTTATTTGTTGCCGCCAAACATTCAAACTGAAAATGAGACAGAAAAAAACCTGCATGCTTTGAAAACTAAAAATATAAAATTTACAGATATACTGATGTGGAGGATGTTTAGAAAACCCAGATGTGTCCCACTGTGTTGTGCTCCTGTTAGGGGACACTCTAGTGACACCTGACTGACCTTCTCCTGAAATCAATTACCAACCTCACTTTCACTTAATCAGAAGGGAATTGCAGCCTGAATTTATTATGAGGCGTGACTGGCCACTGAAAAACCAGAAAAGCACATAGAACTTTATTCTCACTGAGCCAAGGCACTTGCTGAAAAAGACAATGCAGACAACACATATCCAAGTACCTGTCAAATTTGCCTCCTCTTCAGTTTAGCTTCATTCTACTTACTTGTCTGGACATATTTAGCATTTTGTGAGTAAAACTGTGTGGCAGAAATACAGATTACTATTATAAAAGTGGGAAGAACGGTAACTATTTCTGTTTCTTCGCCATATTGAAGACAACTTTTTGGCCACAATTAATTCAGAGAAATTAGACAAATGCCTTTTATTAATATTTTGCTGTCTAAATTAAACCTGATGAGCAAGACAACATCTTTATGAGCAATCATGGTGGTGCCTCAACACCTCTGCATGTGGAACATATTTTTTATATGAGCTTCTTGTATCATCAGGCATCTACTTTAGCCACCATTGCCAGGCAGTTGCATCGTAAGAGAGCACAAATTTATTTCCCTGTATATAAAACTGGTATATATTCCATTTTCAGAGAAATCTATGGCAAGCAGCAGTCTGACAGGTAATCTGTAAAACTGAAATGAGCTGGTTCATATTAGGGTTATCCTGGGGCTCCACACACAGCAGTGAGGGAGCATCAAGCTCATTATCCCTCTAACAAGCAGAGCTCAGTCCCTCCCTAGGCACAGGCCTGCAACCCAGACCTTTCTGCAGCAAATGAAACCCAGAAACCATTAAAAAAAAAAAATTAAATGTGCTTTCTGGTGCATTGCAAGGCTTCAAACTATATTCTGCTGGAGCAGTGAACTGATGGAGCAACAAATCCATTTCTTGGGGAAAGCAAGGAAAAAGCGTCCAGGCTGCTGCTGTTCAGAGAGCAAAGATACTTAATGCATGTCTAATGATGTAGAAAAGATGGAAAAAGTGGGCACCTAATTACTGAAAGGAAAAGAAAGGAATGGCCCACCCAATTATTGGTTGAATTTAGTGTTTCAATTCTTTCGCAACAGCCCTGAAATTGTCAACGCAGGTAATGAGAAAGACAAAACCAATCAATTCCACAGCGGGTTCATGCAAAGAAAAATTCCATTTCTGGATGGTTTTTCTGCCTTTCAAGAATTTCTAAAGAGCTGCAACCACACAAATAGCTGCTCCTTTAAGGGAACAAATCAGAATTGATTTTGTGGTGCTTTACGTGAAGCAAAGAATCAAGATAAATAGAGTGTTCAGGTTCTGAGACCCTTACTGAGCTCTTAGGGATTCTCCAGCTGACAAATGTAAACCCACATGAGACCTGAAAGACTATTCACCCCAAGGAAGGATGGCCAGAATCCAGCACAAATTCGTGCATTTGCCTTTCACGGTGTAACAGAGCTGTGCTAGAAGTTGTACCTGCAGAATGTGCTCTGGATTCCTGCAGGCACGCAGACACCTCACCAAATTCTTACATCAGCCTGCTAGAAAAGTTTCTCTGATGGAAATTTCGTCCCATACCTGCAGTGCAGCTTACATTTAGCTGCAGGATTGGCCACACACCCTCACAAAACACAATCTTGAAATACTGATTGTGTTGTGAGGAAGCAAGTGACCATTTCTGCCACATTTGTGACTAACTTAGACTTTGTAATGTCTAGGAACCACCAGTGTGCTGTAGGATTGAGAACATTCACTGCTCATCTGCATCCCTTTATCTGGGTCAATAGACATTTTGAATAATGGAAGATCCTGCCAAAATGTTGTAACAGCAGGTTTAGTTAAAGCCTCAATCACTAGGCACAGACTGGATAAAATCCTTTGTTACCAAAACTTAAAATTACACTACTTATCTTTTTAATTACCTCCTTTCATCACTGCTGTACTCAATTTGCCCTTCACATTCACTGATGTGCAATGAAAACACCACCATACTACAGTAAGCAAAACATATTTGAGCCCACTGGAGTGCTGGTTTCAATAAAGAGACCAAAATCTCTTTATCTGTGACCTGCAGAAACAGCATGACATTTTGATTCATGAATAAAATGCATATTTTAAAAATGTATCACATTACAATAAAATAAAGCCTTCAGTTCCTGACACAAGACAAATCAATTCCTTAACATGAATTACCATGCATAACTTCAGGCAGTTATAAAGAAGCTGATTTCAAACATTCAGTAATAAAAAATGACAATGCTTCTGATGCCATCAATAGTGACACTCTTTATGTTTTGAAAGGAAATCAAATTATGACTATCATTATTATTTCTATTCCTTTTCTCTCTTTGTTTCCCCTCAGAAAATGACAATGGCCTTGAAGTCAAATTAAACATCTGTTTGCAAAATAAACCAGAGTGCTACTGACAGCTGCTGCCGAATGGCAAATGTCCTGCAGCTGTCGGGCTCCTAAATTAACAATGATTTTCATTACAAACAGCAAACAACAAGCAAATTACAGAGCTGATTTTTTTTTCTTCCATCCCACTATTTCAAATTTATGAAAATGCAGACTGTCCCAGAGACTCAGCCAGAAAGAAATCACAGCTTACTGTTTTATTTCTCCACTTGAGCAGGTAGCAAAAAGTCAGAGAAAATCAGATTTCAGAACATCTCTCCTGACATGTCTTAAATACTTTTTGGCACTTTCCTCTAGGATATGTAAATAGAATTAATAATTACTTGAGGATTTACCTTGCTCTGAGGCAAATTCTGTCAATAAGAAAAAGTATTGAAGAAACATTTTCTTCGTTTTTCCTACATCTATTTGGATTTGTAAATACACAGGTGCAGGGGAAGCCTGATCATAGTACACACTACAAGCACCCAGGAAAGTCAGAGAGAAAAGGCTTGGGCAGTTCGTTAAAGTCCATTCTGTCATCAATTTTTATAGGTTCCTCATTTATCTTCAGGTTAGGGGTCAGAAATTAGGAACTTTAGAAAGCACTGCACCTCATTTTCCTCTTCACATGACTTTTTGAAATGCACAATTTGAACACACCAGTGCCCTTCGAACAGTGTTGAGAACCTGGAAGGAGCAAAGAACTCTGAGTGGATAGTGGTTAAAAAAATAAAAATGGGAGTTTTAAATGTCCTGTGTGGTTTTGGAAAATGCCAAATTAGGGTACAGGTGAATTCTGACTGTTCTGTGTTCGTGTCCACTGTTAACCTTGTTAATTCTTTTTTTATTGAAGAATTTCCCCACAAAGTCTGGAGAAAACACAATGATGATCAAAGATGTAACAGATATCACTTTCTTGTGATAGGGCATGTTGAACTTTTCCAATGCCTGAATCTCTACCCCACTGCACACCCATGCACAATCTTTTTCTTTCCTACGAAACAGCTTGTTTTACATTTGTGAAAAAAACAAAAATTATACAGAACGATGAAAGTAACTGCACATGCCTTCAGTTTACCACAAAAATCTGTAACATGGATTTTTAAAAAAAAATATTAAATTATTGTAGACATTTTCAAGGTAGAGTGCAAAAAAGTTTTAAAATATTATCTTCCATAATAAAGCCATAACTACATTCCCTCTGCTGCTAGAGAAAGACCACCACCCTTCTCCTTACCCTGTTTTTCTCACTGTTTTTCTGGTTTTGCTCTCCTCAAGGAACAAACCCATCCTTGAATAACAAAACCATTAAGCTGTTTTGCAACACTACATCTTTACAAACAAAACATCATATGAATGAACCTAACTAGATTTTATAGGATTACTTTAATTATTGCAGCATAAAATAGATTATCTAAAAGACCACAAAATTGTAAGAAAATCCATTTTTAACGCTTTCCAAATTCACATGTGATGTAAAAGGAGCAATATTAACCTGTGAGAAAACGAAAGTGAAATGGCTTTTGGTTTTAAATGGAGATCCAGGGGGCTGCTACCATATATATTGAGATAAAATGTGCTTTTTTTACACCTAATAATAGAGGTGGTATGAATTAGAATCCATCTAAAAATGCAGTTTTCTTCTCTTTCTTCCTAACACAAACTCTCTGTAGGTGTTTCATCTATGAAATAAAATATAGGTTTCTAAGTCAGTTTCATTTAAAAGTTTAGACTTTTGTCCTATTTGTTTAAAAAAAATAAAATTGCTGGATGAAGACAATATTTAATTCATTTTTAAGGAACCAGGATAGCAATACAAGCTTTTCTAGCCTGCAGGAATTTATAAAGAGTCACTGGCCACTAGCTGCTCTTGAGAAAACAGGAAATAATTGAAAAATTTTTGAGTAATGCATAATAACCCAGTGTTGAAGGACAGTGATGGACCCAAATCTGTTCATTCTCAACCCATGCCCATGGCCATTTAAAACTGGGCACATTTCTGTTACATCTCCTAAAAGCCAAGAATGGGAAAAAATGAAGGCACACCCAAAGGATCTCACAATTGAAAATGGCACATTTTCTATCTATCAAAGGTTTGTTCTCTGGGCTGTTAGGATGCACAGAGATATCTTAGTTTGCTATCTTAATTTTGTAAAAAATACCTAAAATATCTACATAAAACACTCTATTTAAGCTATGAAATAGGAGGATATACTGCTGCTATCTCTATCAAAAATGAAGTTCAGGAGATGCTGTCATGTGGTAGTTAACTGGAATACAAAGATTTTGATTGTTTTAAAAATAGGAGTACAGAAATTATAAAAATTTCTCTGCATGTAGAAGACTCACTGATTCACCTAGGAAAAAGAATAAAGTTATTTATAACATGAAAACTTTTATCTTCTGTTGTTCCATAAACAGAGCCCCTTTCTAGGCAAGGAGGGCAGGCTGGTCTCTCTTTTTCCTTGGCTGTTGTTATTTATTCATAATGGCAAGCTGTCAGTAAATGCTTTACAGCTGTGCTCACTGTTAGCACTCTAATAAACAGGTAAAACTGTTGACATGAAGTGTCTGCACAATCTGAGAGCATGAGTGGAAAGGACAGAATAACAAATTTAATACCTGATTCAAGCAAGCAAGGTTTCTAGTTTTGGTTTCTAGGTTTCAGTGTTGCTAGTTTTTATGTTTGGAAAATTTAGAGGCACAATTTTAAAGTGAATTTCTCATTGTTTGTCAGCTGTGTGCCACTTGTGCTCATCTGCTTCAAAAAAGTATCCCAACAAATCAAGGAAAATCCTGTGTGTTGGGGTTAGTAGGCCCTACAAAAAAAAAAAAAAAGGGAAATGTTTTAGTGATTAAAACATCAGAGAGGAACAAAAATCTACTTAGAGAACTATGGGGATTTTTGAAGGAATTTTGAATGAGTTAAGAGATGGGACCTCTGAGTTGTTTTTGATGAAGTTTATTTTCTTATCTTCTGCATAGGCAGGAAGGGTGAGTTCAGCTCCCACCTTCACTGCATGGCTCAGAAGGCCACAAGACCCTCAGTTACAAGACATTTTAAGGATTTATTGACCAATAAAACATTGCCAACAAGGATATTTATGGTTTTGACCCAATCCTTAAATATTTCATCTTACGGACCCATACCACAGTGTAAGCTTTCTTAGCAATCATGTTATGACACACAAACCTACAGTGCTGCATTCTAAACTGCTTGTTTACCTTTGTAGCTACTTTAATTTCTATATCTTAAACTCCAAACCTCTAAACTTTCCTTTACATAGCTGAAGTAAAGGAAAAGTAAAGCTTGTCTCTGCTTTAAGCTATAAATTCACATTCTTGCCTCTAGCACCTAAGTGTGGAAGCCTTTTCCAAGGCTTCAGATCAAATCCTGTCTTTAATTCCAAGCTTTGGCTTGCAGGCCCGAAGTTCTGAGAGTTCCTCACATTTTGGATTCCGAGAGAGAATTTCATCACCTTAGTCAAGTAACCTGAATAAATTCAAACCATGGCCAACTTCTCTTCTCTGTGCCAGCTCATTGATACTGATGAGAGATTTAGGACAAGCATGAAAAGTTGCAAACAAATTTTTCATCTGTAACTGCACATAATTCTTTGTTCTGTATTGTTTTTAAAATTCAGCTCTGTGATCATCTCTCAGATGTTTTTACATGACTGGCAGCAGTTTCAGAAGCACTGCAGCTTCCACCCGTGTAAAGCAGTCTGGCAACTGGAACTTCTTTCTGTTGGAGGCAAATTTATGCAATATTGGTTTTGTGGGAATCATAGTAACAACACTTTTAGTCAGAAGGATTAAAATTCTATTTCAGAATTATTCTGAGCACCTCAGTTTGGCCTTCCTCATAAGCACTCCTCTTAACACAGGGTTGAGGATTTGATGACATATTAATTTACACACCACAAAGCTGTTCTTGTGAATTTTGGGCCTTGTTATCCTGGTGCCTCATGCTCTGTTTCTGGCCCAGGGATCTCACCCTGAGTTTTGAGTGCAGAGAAGAGATTTGGCTGCCCACCAAGACAGTTTCAGGATGTAGGTGCAGTTATGAACTCCTGAGGTTTTTATGACACTTGGTTCTTTTTTTAGTCTCTCCTACAGCACATTTCAGCGCAATGTTTACTCAGAGTGACAGGCCAAGTGACCTGAATGAACAGAATGCTTGAAGCTACAAGAAATAAAAAGGTAAATGTTCAAAAACTGGAGTTCCTTCACCCTCAGAGCTTTGAAGCTTGAGAGGAAGAGGATGGTCAGAACTCACAAGGAGGCTGGAAACTGAGTGTTGTATCCAAGGCCCAGACCCAGGGACTGGAATTGAATTTGTCCTTGTGGATATGACAGCTTTGCTCCAGCAGCACAACTATCTAAAAGATTTTGCTTCATATACACTGAATATGCTATACTTTTTATTTAGAAGCCTGCAATTCTTTAAAATTCCTCTGCTCTCTCATTACATGCAAACAAGAGGCAATGTAATTAAAATCATGATGATAATTACATATCCAGGAAAACAAGAAGCTCCACACTTTTCCTCAAGAACTATAAAAGATTTCCCTAGAGATGGCTCAAAACACATTGCCAGAAACAAACAGCAGAGACACCACCATGAACCCAGTGCATTTCTGCAAGTGCTGATGGTAATAAACAGCATTTACAGATAGCAGATTTTAATTTGTTGGTTGTTTAAGCACGATATGTATAGCAGAAATAAATACCTTGTCTGCACGAATTTTGCTGCATTTGCCATACAAGTCACGTGAGTTGTCTGAGAACCCAATTAGTTCAAGAGCCAGTTGCAAACTGTGGTTTCTTCTCTGAATGGTAAATTGAATATAACTTATCTTCATGTGGCCATCATTTACTGCATTTAACTATTAATCTCAGCCTCAGCAGCAAATGCTAAAGGAGGAGAAGATAATTACCATCTCACAGGACTTGACTCTCCATGAGATCTACACCAGCTGACAGATTTACTCAGTTTGGATATTAACAAGATCCTCCCTACCATGAAATTTTAATATGTGACAAGCTAAGAAAACTTGACCAAATTTTCCTCACTCTTGTGTTCTAGCACAGAATTCTAAAGGACTTCCAGGAAACTCCCTATTCTGTATTTCCCACCAAAGGGTCAGACCTTTACCCACACTCAGCTGAGACACTGTCTTGAGGAATCCAACAAACCAGATTAATCTAGGGCTCAAAGCAACCTAAAAAACCATGATTTTTCCATCAATGCTAAGAAGCTTTCAATAAACTTTTATTGTCCTTTTATTGGTCAATGGGACGAATCACTATTTGAAATCTATACTTTAGACTTTCCTTGTTTAACAAGATAAATTTCTATTGCTTGGAGTTTTTTTTTTTTTTTGGTTGTTTTTTTTTTTTTTTACAGAATTAAGCACAGCCTCTGAGTATCAGCTGTCAGATTAAAAAAAAATGCATGTGTACTGTTCTACTTTTTATGAAAAGTAGAATATGCTAAACCAAGCATGAAAGTTTATATGAAGGAAAAGAAAGGTGCTTCTTAAAACAGTTTTCATTCACTTCAAAAATATGTTTAAACAGATTGACCAAGACATGGTTCAAAACCCCAAAAATTTCTCTACTTCCATGTGATGATACAAACACCACCAGGCTCTGCCACTGCTCTATTGTTTGTGTAATTTTTATCTGTGTAATTGCACATTGCAAAACAAACCCCATAAATCTTTCTCAAGAAAGTTGTAACAGTGGGTTTTCAAAAGATCCTAAAAAGCAAATGCATTCCGAAGAGCTCAGAAACCTAGTTAAGTGAAGTTTCAACCAGAAACTTTTATCAGAAGAAGAAGGAACGACCTGGCCCTCCCATCTTGACGTGTTGGTGTGCAATAAATCACAAGAAACAAGGGAAAGAAAATAGGGAGAGAAATGAACATGGAAACAAGCAGGATGTGCACACCATGACAGCTTGGAAGGTCCAAATGGAAAAATAGGAAAGAGGGCTTAAATCTTGAGGGTCTCCCAGACAGAGTGTAAAATAAAAGTTTTTTCTCTTCAGTGAGACTCAAGCACAGGCCTAAGCATGTGGATAAATGGAGCCTCAGCTATTTATGCACCCAAAAAAGCACACTTAAGGCTGGCAGTTTCAGTAGAGTCCAGAAGGATTCAAACCTTTAGTGTATTTCACTGTCATATCTTGTTGGGAATGAAGAAAATGCATGAATTATTCTTGAGTAAACAATTACTGCACAACATCATATGTTAATGCATTTTCTTCTTTTTTCTCCTCACAATTCTAAGTCTCTACAGAGAGAAAGATGTTTAGAAAGCAAAATAATGACAATAAGTCAAATTTAAATATATTTTTTACCCCTAAGCTTTGAATTTTGCAGTAATTTAGCATTACACACAGTCGTGGACATGTCAAATGATTTAGGATCCCTTACTGAACCCTACAGGCACAGGTTCCCATTTTTCTGTGCCATTTTGTGCTGGGAAGGTACCACACCAATCTGATCAAGTCTTTCTACCAAAGCTACCAGACTCCACAAACTGCAGAAAAACAGCTGATCCCAAACCTCACTACTAGTTCAGGAAATTCTTCCTGGAAGACTCTATATTAGTTGAACCACTACAAAAAAATTGCATTATTTGGCACTGAAACTGTAATAAGTTTTTATGGATCAGTTACGTTTAACTCATGACTACATTTAACTTTTCAATATATTGAAGTCAGCAGATCAAGGCTAGGGAAAAAAGTAAATCCTCGTGATCCAGAACAGGCTCCAAAATGTTGCCATTCTGTTTTGGAAATTCTAAAACAAAGATATCATAGTCTGCAAGGATTGAAACAGATGTGTGTCATGGACATATTTTATGAAAAATCTTTTTACTAAGATTTTTTCTTTTGAGAAGCTGAGAGGCCTCAGAAATGAAATGTAACCAATGAATTTCTGCTGCTGTGGAATGCAAAAGGTGCATTTTTGATTGGTCTTATGTGGTTGTTTTTAATTAATGGCCAATCACAGTCCAGCTGTCTCAGACTCTGGTCAGTCACAAGATTTTATTATCATTCTTTTTCTTTTCTTTGCTAACTTTCTGATGTAATATTTTCTTCTATTTCTTTAGTATAGTTTCAATATATTATTTTCTTTTAATATAATATATATCATAAAATAATAAATCAGCCTTCTGAAACATGGAGTCAAGATTCTCATCTCTTCCCTCATCCTGAGACCCCTGCGAACACCACCACAGATATGTATTGAACTATTAAAAAAATATTTTCACTCCCATCACATACAGAAGAAAGAAAAACACAGAGGGTTTGTTTCCCTTAAAGTTCAAGGTTTCAGAGTTTTTCCCTCATGAGTTTGGATTTAACTCTTCAATATTTGCTTTTAGATTTTTTCTTTTATCATCTAGGATAACCGTGAAATAATTATTTCTAATGCTGATGTTCCAATAATTATGTCTAAATAATTTCCAAAATTTCCATTCTATTCTATGGGAGAGGACCATAACGAAGGTTTGTGAAGAAGGCTGATGACAAACTGTAACTCAGATGCCACCAAATCATTACATGTAAAAGAGAAAATATGAATGTTTTTAATGCCAGGAGTGGTTGTTATGCATGGGACCATGGAGGGCTGCACTGCAGCACAAACAAATGCCACATTTTGAGGTTCATCTCTGGCATCAGCAACTCTCAATAATGGTCATTCTTTCTTTAAACAGTCCTGGGCATGGAGCTGCTCCTTACCTTCTGAGGCCAACAAAGCATTCATTGGGAGGAAACTCTTATTTGTCATTTAATTTTTCCTGAAAGGTACTTAACAACTTCCCTCCACTTTCCAGCAGCACACACACACCAAAGACACCCACAGCGCACTGTAAATAGCTGGTCATAAACATCTTTCTCTCTAATTCCAATTCTATTTAGGACAGCAATGGAAAAAAAATAGATATATCAACCTGTGTTGTTGAATAACATTACTGGATTAAATTTTAAATCTTGTCTCTTTATAAAGCATCATCCCCTTATTATTAATTTACTTAAATAGCAAGTGCCCTAAGCAATCTTGGTTATACAGCTAAGAGGGGGTCAGTCCTGGGGGGAAGACCAAGGAGCTTTACTGATAAAAAGCTCAGCAAGACTCAAGGAATCTTCTGGATTGCCAAGCAACACTCAAAAATTCCATCTATAAACATTACCAAACTTATTTCCAGGGTTTGTTTCAGCCTAATGTGCACGTGTCTGTGCCGAGCTAAAGAAAAGGCTTTAAGTGTATTCTTGAGCTGAAAAACCAGGGGATTCTTTCAATTGACAAATCAATTACAATTCTAAAAAAACAATTTTCCTGAATTGGTCTGAACTATCTTCAGCACAACCTTTGAGATAACATTTCCTTAAAAGCCTAAAAGTCACCATCCCCAGCACTGAAAAGCCTCTCTGAAATACTTCTGCAGGGCACGTCTTAGAAATTTTTAAGGCTTCTCCCAGACATGGATTCAAAACAAGCAAAGGATTACAAACTGCCCATGAATATTTGACCAATATGTCCAATTAAATACAGCAAACAAAGTCTTAAGAGACGGGACAGTATTTCTCTGGCACTCTTTAGTTCTACAGACTAATGAGAGACCCTAAATCAAAGTGAACATACATAGAGAGTTATTTTTATTTACTGCTTGAAAAGCATGATTCCACATGAGAGTGTGTAATAATAGTAAAATATCAGTAAATGATCACTAGGCCTAAAATGAAAGCATTCACCTCTAAATAAATAAATCTGTTTTTTCTGATAAAGGTCCATTTAGACCATCATGACTTTGCAGAACATTTTTATTATCCATCTCAACAAAGAGCCTGTTTTTTACCCACCAGAGGAATGCAATTTTTTAGGGGTTTTTTTATGTGAAACTGAAGGCAAACAAGTTCAATTAAGGTTGCTGACTCAATGCTTATTGAAGGCTTGGACTTCCTTTTGAATATTGAGGCTTTAAATTGCTAACATTTCACTCTGCAAGTAGAACCAAACTTAATAAAATGCATCCAAAAAGAAAAAAAGAATTAACAACTCCATTATTTCCAATAATTATTCAATTTATTAACTGAATTTTACTTTAAAAAGGCTTAAAAATACTTACTTCAGGATGACACAGCCTGTCCCAGTGGGAGGAGCTGTCCAAAACACCTGGATGCGTGTCCTCCTTCTGGGTGTGCTCTCAGTCACAGCCACGGGACAATTGCTCATGAACTGGGTTTCTTCTTCATCTATGATCTAGGCAAATTGAAGGAGAGGAACAGGAAAAAGGTAAGGACCTGCATGGCCAACACCTTCCACCTGTGTTTTGTCAGCTCGTGTTTTCTTTTGGGTGGAATATTTATAATTTTCTCTGTTCAGCTCAGCACTGAATAACTTCAGTGAATTTATGTAGAACATGCATGAATTGAAGACCCAAAGTTCTGGGTAAAGAGAATTCAGGCCTTTCTGAGCATCACTGCAAACAACCTTTTTTTTTTTTTTTGTGGATCTGGATTACTGGAAGTTCCTGTAAATATTAATGAACTGAAAATAATAAAATATTCATCATTTCAGATGATTGAGATTCCATTATTTAGTCCAAACTGCAGCTATTTTTGCTTTTTTGACTGATTGATTGATGGTTAACAGAAAAGTTTAAATGGTACAAGTCAAAAGCCAGAGAGGCAGATTTGGAACTGCTGTTCCAAGGATTTTACTCCAAGGTGTCATGTCAAAATAGCTTTCTCACTGCATATGTGTTTCATGGATGGTACTTTAAGCCTTCTGTTTATCAGATCTCAAACACATTTCATCAGAAATTGTTAAGTTTTATCTGGAAACATGCAATGCTCTGATATTGCAAAATTTCTCTTCAAAATGCTCAGTGGTCCTGTTTCATTTGATGAAGCCACAATTCACACAACACTGGGTCAGCATTCAGGAAATGAATTCCAAACCTTAGCATTTTGAGGGAAAAAAAACCAAAAAAAAAAAAACAAACAAACAAACAAAAAAAAAGCTGTATTTATCAATTTATTGCAAGATTCAGCTCTGAAGGGGCTTTTTCAGAACAGAATCCTGGTTGTAACAACACACACACAAAATCATACTCTTTTACCAATTAAACGATAAAAAAGAATCAAATCTTCTGGCAGCAAACATAAGATTAAGTGTTTTGACTAAAAAACAAACAAACAAACAAAAAAAAAACCCAACTCCTTTGCATTCTAAAAAAGAAAAAAGAGAGGCAATATCTTTAATTGGGCCAGATCTGCTTTAGTGAGTGGGCACCCTCCCTATCTCACCCAAGGATGTTGCCAACATTCCCAAACATTTTTAGCTAAGCCAATAAACACTTTGTATTTCCGTGGCAGAATGAAGTGGTGCTGGCCCAGAGGAGTGCTGAGAAAGTCTCTTTAGCTGGTCAATAGGGCAGTGGCTAATGAGTTTTAAATTTAGAGCCATTAACACGCCTTGAGTTTTTTAACGCTTCGTAGAATCTGTGTAAGCAAACACAATGTGCACATTTGCTGGGTTTTAATTAACAGGAAACAGTGGGAAGTGTGAGATCCAGTGGTGGCTTAAGCTGACTGCAGAGTTTCTACTTCTGCTGGATACTACTTAATGTGTGTAAGTTGAGCACCAAGAAATCCCTGACCAACAATCAAGTTTCAGCCACCAACTGTAATTATTCCATCTGCCTTATTCCTGCATCAGTGAAATAAAGAATAAAACTGCCTGCTCATCCCTCAGAAAGGTTGTCTCAATTATTCCACGACCATATCAATTGACCTTTTATCCCTATCTCACAGCAATCCATTCACAATCAAAACCCAATTTTGTGGCAGCTCTGAGGGAAGAATGAGTGATTTTCTACCATCTCATACACAATGAAACACTATTGCACGTTGTACAAAAGCATGGTAATTCCCATTGAAAGGCTCTTAGGAGGTCATCAGAATGTTCTTTAAAAGGACAGCTTTTCTAAAATATGGAAATATTACAAATTACACTGGCTCCCTTGCCAGATGCAAAGTCGTGGATAAAAACTTTAGGAATGTGTTAAATCTAGGTCAAGATTATGTAATTACACGTAAGTATGAAGAGGATTGATCAGATACAAGCTATTCCACAATGACCAATGAAACTTGCTCCCAATTCGGCTGAGCTCTTACCTGGCACAGGTTCCACCAATGAATGTTTCTTGAGAAGCCCAACTGCAATGAATTGGTGCTTTCCAAGTATAAAACCACTATTTTCACTTAACAAGATCTAAAGATCATTCCTTCAGCAGTCATCATTCTAGACCTACCTGTTGTTATCATATTGTTGTTATCATGTTTCTAGAGCCCCATACCTTCTGGGTGGTTTTCTCACACACAGCTCTTCCCAGCAGTGTTCCTCCTGCTTCTTCATCAGGGCTCCTCCAAGGCACTCCCTGACCAGCCAGCCCACCCCCTTTCATCCCAGGTATCTTCACTAGCCACAGCTGCTGCCCAATTAAGGACATCACAGCTGGAGCCCATCTAGAACAACTAGGATTGGGGCAAGGCCACTTATACAATACATAGATTTTACCGAGACTCATAGGCCACTTACACAATACATAGATTTTACTAGGACTCATAGGCCACCTATACAATACATACTAAGATTCAATGGCCACCTATACCTACCCATGTGCATTTGCATGTTAAATAAATTCTTATTCCAGTTGAATCCATCCTGCTTTTTCCCCAACAGTGAATGGAATCACAAGAAACCCCAAAACCAAATCCAGCAACCAAAGGAATGAGTTATGAGTAGTTATTAAAAGACAAATTTATGAGTTGCCTGCAAAAGCAGAAGCTGAAATATGTGCTTGGAGTTTAGATAGCCATTACACTGAAGCACATCCTTGTTCTAGTTGCAGCAAATGAACACAGAAATGGTTTTTGCACTTCTACTGCAGATCTAACTCCTTCAAATTAGCAAGTAAAGAGTTTTCTCAAATATTTCTATAATAAACTAATTAGAAAATTCTGTTTGCCTTTTAGAACACGATCCTGGAAGAACAGGAAGTGGCTGAGCCCCAAGGCTACATCATGATTTCCTGCATCAGTAACCATCAAAGCAGAAGCTTATGCAATGAGTGTCTACTGGAAAACACTGAGCTGAAAATCATAAGGTCTTCCAAAAAGCATTCCTTTGAAGAAAAACTGGACAGAAGCTTTCTCTGATGTTGACAGAATGAAGTACAGAACTCCTAATTTAGTTGGAAAGGCTCAAATGCAAGCTGATTTGAGATGATTAAATAAAGTCATTTTACCATATATAATAAACACAAGAATTTTTCAAATTCTAGGATTTCATATAAACTATCTCAAATCTATTTGTTAAAAAGATGTGGGAGGGTTCTTTCTGTGTCCATGGAGGTTCAATTATTTATAAAAAGTTTCTCAGGAGTGATAAGAAGGGAATCCTGATTTATACTCCAGGATTACAAATGACATGATATTTTAGGGCAGTGGATGATATTATTACATTCCCATGAAGGAGAAAAGCAATAGTATCCTGGCCAACTTTGGGGGGAAAAAGAGACATGTAATACAATCCTGATTTTTTTTCTGGAATCAAGTCAGACCACATAGGCGTGAAGGAAAGATTTGGCAGGGAAAAGGCACGCAGATTAAAATGTAGCATTTGCAAAATTACAGCTTCTAAACCCCAGGTTATCTCTAATGGGAAGCCTTACATTTTCTAGAATGGGCCAGCAAATTACCCACAGGTTGGACAAAAATCCTAAACCCAAAAAATAGACACTTGGCCAAAGAATCTGAACCCTCAGAGGGAGGGATCTCTATGTGATTTATCCTTTTGAATCTACAAATGCAGTAACATTAGATTTTAATATTCTAGTTGGGTTTTGGTGTGGTGGTTTTTTGTTTTTGTATGTTCTGGTGGATTTTTTTTGTAGTTTTTTTTTTCCTCCATGATGATTTTGGAGCAATTGGACCAATTTACTCCTTCAGGAAAACTAGCATAAATCCCAAACAAGATTTTTGGAGTTAACTGGGATTCAAATGCGTGTCACAACAGGGACAATTTGGCTGAACTTGGGTACATCTACAAACATAAAAGTAAGGCTATTACAAGGGAAAATTTACCAGCTCCAGGCATTCTTTGCTTATTACAAAAACTGATGGGGTTGAGGACAAGTTTTGGGTGTTCCTGAAAAGCAGGAGCGGATAACTGCTTAGTTGTTAACAGAAAAAGGAACAGTTGGTTTTCTCAGAATTGGAACATTTCATGCTGACTGACAAAGCTTGCTGTTTCTGGTTTCTTTAAACTGCTAATCAAATAAACCAGGCAGTCATACTCCTTATCCTGAAATTTATATCAGTATTGGAAAAAAATAAAAAAGTTAAAAAATTTCAAAACGCCATACATCACAAAGAAAGGGATTAGTGCTGAGCACAAAAGGAGATGAAGTTACATAAACCCTCTACTGGCTTGTGTCCACTTCCTTAGCTGGAATCACTGGCTAGCACCTTCAGCACCATTCCTTGTTCCGTGGACACATCATCACTTTCCACTCTCTGAAACAGCTGCACTCTACTGGAACAATAGAATTACTGGAAAGGAAAAAAAAAAATATAAAAGGACACAGTTAAAAGTTCACAAGATAAGCATCTTTGTGGGCAGATTTCTTCCTTGGAAAAGCTAATATGAATGTTGCAAAACTGTCTTCTCCTTGAGGAAACTTTCCAATTATAAAAAAGAACATTGGGTCTATGTAACAGCAATAATATTTGGCCTTTAGGGATTAATCTAGAACAGAGCTTATTAGACAGAACGTAAAATTAACGTGTACAAAGTCAGTTTAAAAACCCTGCCTCAAAGATATGCTTCACATAACCACATTCTCTAACTAGAGGACACAGCATTTGTCTCAGAGTCTGTGCTCAGAACCAGAAGAATCAGAACTAGGATGTTTTATGCACTGTCAGTACCCAGTCTTTGTGCAGATCATGGTTCAAGGTTGTACAGAACCCCTGAGCCCTGCTGGGCTCTCTGGCCATCCTTAGCAATGCACCACAAGGCTGAGGCTGGCTTTAATATCCTTATATTAAATTATGTAATATATATTCATATGCATGTACATAAATACAAATATATTATAAAATATATTAATAAAAATGTAATGTAATGTAATATAATATATATTATAATATATATAATTAAAAATAGATATTTTAAAAAGTAATGTAATGTAATATAAGGTAATATATTGTAATATAGTGTTATATAGCGTAATGTAATACAATATTATACAATATTATACCATAATATACTATAATCTACCATAATATACTATACTATAAAATATAATATACTATACTATTATATTAGATATTATTATATTATATACTATAATATACTATACTATAATATAAAATATAATATACTATACTATTATATATGACTATATTATAATATAATATATACTATTATATACTATTATATACTAAACTATTATATACTATACTATACTAATTATGTTATGTTATATTAATAAAAATATATCATATTAATTATTAGGGCTAGGATTTGATAAGGATTAGGATTTGGCTCTGATAAGGGTTAGGGTTACTCTGAAGCACTGAGAAAAGTGCAGATTTATTGAAGAAAGGCAGTGCTAAAATACACCTGTAGATTGTCTCTGCGTTCTGATAACTTCTAGCCCAAACTCTATGTAGATCTCACACAAAGTTGCAATCAGAAATCAAATTTAGTTCTGTAATCATTACCTGAGGAAAAATATTTTTGCTATCAAGAATCTGCTGTGTTTTGCTCTGCAGTCCAAACAAACCTGAGGTCTTTTATTCCTGCAGGGCTGCTCCAGGGTCTGTTTCGAGGTGTAACTCAAACAAAATGAGAAATAAAGCAGTGAAGGGTGACAGGAGCCTGAAGTGCAGTGAAAATGCAGCACTACACACCACCAAACAGCTTCTCCTGCCCCAGCCTGGCTATGGGAAGCTTAACAAAAACAGCTATCTCTTCTTTCCTTAATATGCATGAAGAGAGTAAAGAGATTATGTGTATTGCCAGAAACATGGTGACAGTAGCTTGACAGGATTTAGTAAATGTAAAATGTCATACTGCATATTTTTCTTGCTTCAGAACCACTCGTAGTTAACTTAGAGCTCTAACGTGCTGAATTATAAAGCTTGCACTGAAGACTTATGCTTGTAAAGTTAAAATGGCCAATTAAGGTGATGCTGTCAGTAAAACTCAAGAGATGAATGAGCACAGACTGTTGTGAGTTGAGGCACCTTTCACCTAACCAGTCACTAAGAGGGGGCTGAAGGTCCAGAGTTTCATCTTTGTTTTCCATGAAGTTTCCTCCTTGATTACAACACTAACATTGTTGTGAGAGCAGTTTAGTAAATTGACTTTATCACACTGCATGACTGGGGAGAGGGGTTGGTAGATAACCCAGTTTTGCCCAGATAACATATTTTTATCATCTCTAACAGAGAAACTCTACCAGGCACAGAAAGCTGTCATTGTTCTCATAGCTACAAATTACATTGGGTTCTTTCAGTAATTTTCTTTAAGTAGTTGCTTCGACTAAGGAAAATTCTTTCATTTCACTTTTAAAAAGCAATTTGCAAACACTGATTTCCAGCAGGGGAAGGACAAAACCTTCTACAAATTCTACCATCTTTTGAAATCCCTTCAAATGTCCCAGCTTCTTAGCACATCCAGTGCTCTCCAGCAACGCTGGCCAGAAACTGGGAATTATTTTGAACACTGGACTTGCTTTCCACACCTTGGCACAAAAAGGCCCAAAGTGGCTCTTGCCAAAGAGAGTTCCCTGGCACGAGCATCAGAGCATACAAATTACTCCCAGCACCAGGAAACTGTGCAAAGGAACTCTGTGTGACGTTTTGTACAAAAGCAGCGAGTCACTCTGTGCCTTGCATGGCAAATGGCTTAACTTCATTCCCACTGCCTGCTGCCCACTCCACACAACACATTTGGAGTATTTGAAATTGTGTGTGTGGATTCTGGGAAAGATTGAACATTTTAGTTCAAAGAAACTGGACTTTTGGCCCACTTTGGTGTACAATTTAATCAAGGTAGACCTAAACCTAGAGTAAATTTACTGAGGTTTAGGTCAGACTCTGTGCTGACCAATTCAAACACATTCATTTGTGGGTTACAGGTTTTTTTCATTATATTCAGACAATAGCTAAAGAAATTGATTTGCTTTTCTATGAAATGAGAGGGAGTTTTATGGTCTAAGCATAGTTTAAATTAGGAAGCATGAAACAGCAGATGAAAAAAGAGTAAATTTTATGATTGCAAAAGGAAAATGAAGACATTTTACTACCAAAACTCTGCTCCAAGATTTAGGAAGCAGAGCTGTCCCACTGCAGCCTTAAAACAGATTCACAACCACTGAGGATGATGGGGGACACCGAGGAAGGCTGTGCAGTGATGACCCTTAGCCGGGGAACAGGGTCAGCATCAGTCAGAGCAGTCCTCTGGCCAACCCAAAGCAGCAGCTATGGAGAATTAAATCCAATATTAAAAAAAAAAAAAAAAAAAAAATTAAAAATGGAGCACAGACACTTAGAGCTCTCACAGATTTCTTATCTTTGTCTTCCATGTAATAGAGAGATCAGAGTGCCAACAGTCCTTCCAAGATGAGAAAACTAACACGCATTTCAGATGGGAGTATAACCACAATAAACCTCAACAAAGATCCATGCAGGCTTCTCTGTGTGGAATACTTCCACAGAGATATTATTTATGCTCAGTGTTCCGTTGTCAAACTATTTCAGTGTGAACATTATTTATTTGGCAAAAAAATAGCCACCACTCCAATCTGGTAAAAAATAGCTTTTGATAGATGATGTCTCCAGTGCTTTAGTCTGGGAGAAACATTTCTTGCTGAAGGGGATACTGTATAGAAATCAACAATTTTTAGATAAAAATCACTTGAAAGAAGTAAAAGTTTAAGGATTTTGTATATTTCTTATTCATTCTGTCCAGTTAGAACGTTTCACTCAAGTCCATAATGCACACATTTTTCTAGCAAGTGAGAAAACTGCTGTTAATTCCTAAATGTATTTCCCACCACCATATCCAGATACATGTAATGCAATCAGATACCTCACATTAAAGATAGCCTTCTAATCTGATTTTTTAGACAGATAAAAAAGCTTTGGGAAGTTGTTTAAAGAACAAAATGCTTTTGCAGCCTCATAAAAGAAAGTGATATAAAGGAAGGCAATGTCCAGGCACACAAGCCTGGACTGGAAGTGAGATGTGACTGGGATTGCTGAGCAATCCATTCCAGAGCAGCCTGAGCTCCTTTTTCCAAACCAATATATCAAATGCCCTGTGATAACTTACTTATGATGCCTAACAGCTTGTCACACCTCCAGTTGTTCTCAGGCTCCATAAACAGGAGTTCTTTGGGAAGAGAATAAACCTGAGATTCCAGACTGTCAGCCTCTTCCATGATGTGCCAATTGCTCAAATTAAATGGAAAAGCATCTTAGAGAGTCAACTAGAATTTAAGCCAGGGAAATCCATGGAAGACACAAAGTTGGAGTGGCCCCCTGTGTACCAAGCCTTTGTCCTGCTTTCGTGGAAAGAACAGCCAAATTCTATCAAAGATCTCCCAGCTTGGTGCATTGATGCTCACAGAACCCAGGAAGCAGAACAGAAACAAATCTGGCAGAGCTGCTGCAGTTTGAGGACTACATCTTCTACACCAGAGCACTTTTTCAGTGTCTCCAGGGATTGGGCAAGATACATTTAAAAGGAAATTTAAATAGTGCAAAAAAACCCAAAAATAGGACCCTTTGACCCTTTGTTTGTGAACAATTTGTGTATATTTTCATTTGGCTGCATAGTGGGATCACAAGACAAAACTTATTTAGTTATTTCTCTTGCTTATCCTGCAAAAAGCTGAGACATTCTATTCGGAAAATGTGTTTGAAACATGCTTTATGCATTGCTAGAGTTTGGTTTAAGTGCATGTGCCCTGGTTCAAGAAAACACAGAAGGCCAGGGATTTGTGAACAAACACCTTCCATCTCACAAGCAGAATCTGCAATGCTGGTCTCAGAGCACACCCAAAAATATTAAGAATTCCTTCTAGCATTGGCTGCTAGTCCAGGACTGCAACAGCATCAGTTCTAGGAGTGCTAACACAGAACTTTTTAAATTTTTCAATCAAAAAACAATTCACAGAACTCCTTTTTGAACTTATTTCTGATCACCCTTGTTTGAAAAGGGACAAAACAGGGCTCTGAGCTAGCCTTCTGTGTTGCCTTGAACCAGGGCATATGCATTTAAACCAAACTCTAGCAATGCATAAAGCACATTTCAAGCACATTTTCCAAATGCACATGGTGAAGAATTCATTCAGATTCTTTCAATCTCAGCCCAAACCAAAGATTTATAAATATGGACCTAAATCAACTTCCAGGTCTTATGCTAAGCATGCAATTTAAGGCCATTAAAAAGTTTGATGCAGAGTGCTCACTATCTGGCTCAACTGAATCCAGGATAAAGAAGAATTACGTTTATGGACATGTGTGTGGAAAGCTGAAGGACTCCCTAATTGCTGTGAGCAAAACTCAGCATTTTAATTTTTACTAAATGCAAATTGAAACCTTGTCAGTCCATTCTTAATTCATCAAAACAATGTGCAACTTTTCATACCAGTACCCCAGGATTTTACTCAATTTCTGCAGCAGCTCTTGTTATCTGCCTGAGCCCACGTCTTTGTCTCTGTCAATGCACAGAACTTTTTGCACAAAAATGCCATTTATGAATGCTTGAAGGAAAGTGCCTCCACTGTGACTAATAAATATTTCATACTTACTAATTATATTCATACTAATATTTCATACTTACTAATGTAAGGACCTCCAGTCACCGTTCAAGGCCAGTCAATAACATATTTTAAATTCAGTGGTCCAGAACTTCTGTTCACCCTGAAAATAAGCTTCAAGCACTCAAACAATTAAGAAATTTAAGTAAGAAAAAACAAAAATACGCTCTCACGTTTATAATGCAACAATACTTGAGAGGAGGCATGATCCAACCCTAAATCCACCATTGTTATTATCAGTTCTAGAAAGCCTGGCTAAGGACAGCCAAGGAAACGTGACCTTCCTATCAGAACAAAGCACAGGGGCTGGTGAGAGTCATTAGTGACTAATTACTGCAGCACAGCAGCTTCAGAAAGTTGGTGTTAAATGATACTGATGAGGTGTCTCTGCCATTTGAAATTAATTACACTCTTATCTTTTGATAAGATTATCTTTCTTGTATTGTTGGATGTTACCAACATCTCTAGCCCCATAATGAGTGATGTGGGTGCCAGAGAAATATTTGCTGTGGACTCACACAAGACATGGACCTTATCATCTGCTCACACTGGCATTTCTTATTTACATTTCTGTGGCAAGGAAACCCAGGCTTGTTGTCAATTCAATTTAAAACTCAGGAACTGCCATTTTTATTTCAGGAACAAAATCCCAGATAAGAACGCAGTTGCAACGCCAAAGAAAAGGGAATATTAAATTTGAGGAGGCACATAAAAGATCTGATACGGAAGAAATATTATACTGGCTGGTCAAACATATAAAGCTTGAGCACTGGAGGCACCTTTCTGTGTGTCAGGTGCTCCCTTCCCTGCAGAGAGATGATAAGGGGCTGCTTTCCTCCCCAACCATTCTCTCTGTACCATTTGTCAGAGCACTAATTGCCAGCCAAAGGAGCCTTTTCTAATTATGACTTTGTGGAGTAAAAAGTGCAACATGGGCTAGAGGGGTAGAGGAGGCTTCTCTACTAATATAATCAATAATAACATTATTGTAGAGATGGCACTTCTCTGCAATACAGTGAGACAACGGGCAGCAAAGTACAAAGGAATTGCCTCTTCTGCTCTGAGGAACACCAGAACTGATGAAGGTCATTTGAAATACACAGTAAAATGTGAGTCTGCACATTTTACTGGATCAGCATTTCTCAGTCTCTTAGCTTGTTCAGGCTTTTCATCTAACCTTCATTTTAGGAAATATGACACTACTCAGCACTGTGACTGTGGTGCCAAGAGCAGCTACCTCACTTGGAACTCCTGGCTTAAGAAGGGATTTAAGGATTACAGAAAACACATATTTTTAATAGCATTATTGTCCTGCTCAGTGCTGGAGCTTTAAAGCATCAGCAGCTCTGGCACATGTGCTGTTCATGCTCCTCCTGAGTGTCTCAGTGCCAAAATACACAAAATATACATCCCACCCCAGCTCGAGCCCACGCCACACAAATTCTCGCAGCCTTTGGATGACTGCGTACAGAACATAATCTACTTCTGAGAGACTTAATCCACTGCTAAAACCACATTTACAGCAGAAACTCCAGTGATCTGGAACTACAGGCTTCGTGCAGATAAACTTAAGAAGGCATTTGCCTCCTTAAAAAAGCTCTCAAATCTTAAAAAAGCTCTCAAATCTTTTGCTGAACGATTCGCGCCCAGCGCTGGTCAGGGATGCTGCTGGTGCAGGGCAGCTGCAGGAAGTCAGGAGAGGCTTCTGGCAGCCCTGACAGGAGCTGTGAGCACTTGAAAAGCCACCACACTTTTTGTGTGCATGTGAATGTGTGCCTGAACACCAGACAGAGTCGAGAGATAATAATCCAGGCTCTGGCTCCTCGTACTTTTGATATGCTGATCAATTTAATGCACAGCTTCTCCAATTCCTGCCTACCTTAGAGGGCATCACAGATTATATGCTCTACTCACCCTCAAACCTGACACTTTATAAAGTCAAATTTCATGTTACCTTGAGCACCCTTCCAGCAAATTAAACCTGCAGGCTAAGAGTTTGCAAGAAATCAAGAAGTTCAGCTTTCTCCCTTCCAGAATGAGAGGATTCTGATTCAGAAAGACACACTGCATTCAGACAATGCAGTTAGGCAAAAAAGAGACTCTTGTGGCCAGAACAGATCTTTCTCAAGAGTTTGGTAAGCTCTCCTCAAATGCTGTCTTAAGTCCAAGCCAGTTAAGTGCTGAGAATAAAATAAAAGCTCACATTAAAACATGGTTTAGGCACTTTTTGGAGCAGTGTCTTGCACTAAAAGTTCATTATGGGAACCTAACAATGACATGAGCAACAGAAAAGTAACTAAAAGCTTCAGTGGTTGCATGAGCCTGTGTGTCAGTGGTTTTGCTTGATTTTGGGGCTTTCTCTGTGTATTTCCAAAGAGGTTTTCTATTGTCTTGAATACAGCAATGTATTTCCCCATGATATATTATTTCTCCCATTTCTGGAGGAAATAGTCATGCAAAAAGGGATTCTGAAAAAAAAAAAAAAAAAAAAAAAAAAAAAAAGTAGAATAGCAAAGGACTTTGGTAAAGGTTTCTAATAAAATTCTTAAACTCTTTGCAAATTGAACAATTCTGGAAATAGAGCTGTAAAATGAAATGGCAGCATCTCAAATTCTGCTTCTACACAGATCAACACTGTATTAACTGAGATAATCTCAGGGCCATACACTGAATGAAGTGTTCACTTACTGGTATTTCTGTATTACACATGGGCCATGAATTTTGGCAAGACCTTGGCATAAAACATTTTTTTTAAACCAAATAATAAAAGGCAGTGATTTTGTTAAATCTGCTTCTGACATTTTTTACATGTTCTAAATGAATTTCCAAGACAGGCTGCATAAGGGACAGCTGATTACTGAAGCTTCAGAGGAACCTTAAGCATTAGACTGAGTTTTCAGCTCCTGCTGCTTTGGCACATTTTGTTTTGAAATAACAGTTTTCTTTATATGTTTCAATTTTGTGGCTGTGGATATACTTCCCAATTAAAAAATTGTATCCTCATCTTACCAGACATATGGCAAAAAAAAAAAAAAATAGAAAAAACCACAAATGTATATCAATCTCATTTCTGATGATTATGTTTTTACAGATTATAAAGCTGTTCTATTTGAAATTTCATTAGGATGAATAGAAATTCTATATATGTAATTATGGACCAAGAGGGTGGTAAATAAATTTTCTTTTGGGGGTACCTTGCAACTCAGCATGTTCTATGATTCTATTTTAAAAAAAAAATTACAGTGAGAACAATCAATCCACAAGAATGTGGTAGAATCTCCATCTCTGGAAGTTTTCAAGAAGTCGCTGGACAAGGGTCAAAATAACTAAAATAACTTAATCCAGACTCTTTTTCACATGAATGGTTGGATCAGATGCTATTTCAAGGTCCCTTCCAACATACACTGCTCCATGATTTTATGAAGTAGGCATTCAATGAATTTCTGCTCTCATTTTTTACATGCATTACAAATTGCATCTTTGCAGTTCCTTGCCCTTTTTTCCTGCATGTGATCTGCTAGAGGTAGTTTTTCCAACCTGGAACAAAGCTTCTTTCGGCCAGATGAGTTCATTTTCTCTCCGTGCTTCTCTCCAAAACAATTACACAGTGCAGCACCAAATCTGAGCCCAGACAAAACCACCTTCTCAAAGAGATGCACTGTTGGTGTGTAGGAATAGAAACAGATGTCCCTTCCTTCTTGACTCCCATGTGAGGATCTGAAGGGTGCAACTGTGGAAGTTTTTATCTGAGAATTGCGCCATGAGGGGCAGGAACAATCTAGCCCATCTACCTAAGCATCTGCAGCACATGAGCATGGAAGAGAGAGAAATAATTCACATTTTCATGGCATTCATGGCAACATTTCATGAATGTTGCCCTGCAGGTCAGCTCTAACTCATGAGGAGTCTCAAGCCACCTCTCACTCCTAAAGCTGAATTTTGGTGAAATGTGTCTCAGGTGTTAGGGATGATCAATCACACCAGTGTTTTTTCAGAGGCATTTGATAGTTTCAATATTATTCTGAATTACTCTCAATAGATTTCAATGAAAAGTTGCATAAAGCTCAAAGTCAGCACCCTGGATCTGTTCTTTTTCTGTGCTTTTCCATCTTTTGGAGACTAATCATATACATTTTGCACAAGTACTTGAGAAAATAATTCTATAAGGAATGCAACTGTAAAACAAATTGAGCAAAAAGAATAAAAGCAAAACCTGGTTCAGAAAGGATAAAACAGCTCCTGTGATGGTCAGACACTCAACCACATCTAAAAGAAAAATTAATTTGAAGGAGATACCAACCCTTGATAAATGACAGCTACTCTCTGGAGTATGAACTAATTAGAGAAGTATTAAAATTAATGATGAGGAATCAGATTTAATAGATGAGATTCTTATGATTTCTTATTTTCACTTAAAAAAAAATAAAAACAAAACAACACTTCCATGTTCTACAGAACACACTAGGCATTACACCATCCAGTTTAGTGATCCAAAATACATGTAAATGTTGCTGTTTCTGATTCTGTGCCAAGCAACAGGAAGAACTAAAACATAGCATGAATCCAAACACATTTATTTATTTAAGTGACTAAGCCTGCTCAGAGTGCTAAGAGAGTATTTGGAGGGGTTTCATCACTTTAATCCTGCAGCAGGAAAGATTTGCTTTTCTTTTTGATACATACCAGGACAGCAGCTATTATTACTGGAATTGTTTCTATGGTTCCTACCAAATATATAAAATTAGACTGTGCTCCCCTATTTTAAAATGTCTGCATTGTATTTCACATTCATGATTGGAAGGTTCCATATTTAACAAACACTTGTTATTTAAAGCATGGACTATATTTATATGCAAGGAGATGGATGATTATTGAAACATTCCTGACTTGGGAGGTGGATCCCTGAAGTTTGGTCATGGCTCAAGTCTGATATGTAATCTTGAGCAAGTTCCTTCAATGCTTAATCTTCTGCAAAATGCATATCATAAATTTACGTTCCAGGAAAAAAATATTTATGGAAGTTAGTTCACGTAAAAAACTTTGGAGTCTTAATCAGAAAGAAAATATAAAACAATATTTGAGAGCTGTATTATATCCATAAATGTGCAAATGTGGAGCACTGACAAGGGAGAATCACTAGGACAAGACTAAGTAAATTTAAGTGGGAAAACATTCAGCTAGAATTTCTCAAAGTTCAAGAGAATTTTTCAAGTATCTTCATCATGTTTTTAATCCTGCAGCACCCCTTTCCAAATTTATGTAAATTTAGCTTATTAGGCTCAGGCATATCCCAAGTTTTTAGAGGATGTGATGTGTATAGATGTAAAAACATGACCAGAAATGGTGAAATTCCAGGACCAGCTTTTCCACAGCTTTTATCAGGTTTGCTCCTCCCAAGAGGAAATCCCAAATCCCTCTTACAGCCAGCAGAGAGAGGGCAAATGGGTTCAGAAGCCCAAGAACACCCTGCCATGTACACAGTGTTCTTCCTGCCAGTGGAACAACATCTGCACCACACACAGAGCTGCCTGTGCAGAACGTGGCTTTAATTCATCTTGCAAGTAATGCAATCAGTGGAACAGCAGATGAACTAAAAGGGGAAAAAAAAAAAAAAAAAAAAAAAAAAAAAAAAAAAAAAAGCAAATAGGGAGTTTTGAGAAGCTACCATATGGGTCTTTTCCATCTTTTGGGGAAATCTTACACAATGTCTAAAAAATTATTGTTTGGACACATGGGATTGAAGCTAAGGCCATTATATAAGGCCAGTGTCTATAAATATATCAAACCCAATTCTAATTCATACAAGCACTTTGAACAATCTTTATGGGCAACAAAACTGGGTTACTGAAAGATTCTAAAGGAAGCCAAGAAACTTTGCACGGTCCAAAAACCCCACTGCAGCTAATACAGAAAACATTTATGATTATCTTAATCTGGGATTTATCACAATGCATGGGCAGATTTGCCTAACAGGAGGGATTAGTGAGGGGGGGTGATTTACTGACTGGGGGTTTCTCATTGACTCCTCCATGTGGGATTCCCACAGCACCATGCAAAGAGAGGCCAGAGCGAAAGGACAGCAATAAGAGGCAAACTGCTGCCTTAGCAACCATTTAAAATACCTCCCTGAAGCTTCCAGAAGGCATTCCTCATGTAATGCTATAAAATAGGGAGCTCATTTTCCTAGGAAAGGACCTATTGCTCAAGAGAGATTGTGGTGAAAAGTATTTTTCCATTTTCACAATTTGTTTGCTACTTTATGTCCCCCTCTCCTCTACTCTGTCTTCTTCCTATTTAAAAGCAGTCTCTTAGCTAAAATAAGTTTGTCACAAACAGGTTAAAAAGAGCAATAACAGGTATAATTAAATCTCCCATACAAGCAGAGTAAACTTCACTCATCCAGCTGAAATTAGGAGGAAAAATAAAAAAAATTTAAAAAAAAAAAAAAAAAAGAGAGTAAATGGGTTGTAAGAGAACAAAACCCTGATGTGTGCCTGACAAATAATGAATAAACACTGGCAATGCCCTAAGGAACCTCTACTACACTACTGACTGTATCAAGATATATAATCATTAAAGTTATAGAACACTGAGTACCAAAGCTACCTCTTACACACTCATCTTTTAAACGTTTCTTTGGGAAAGAAAAGCAGGTTCAAATGAACTGTGCCCACCCACAAGGAGGAAAGAAAAGAGGCAAGAGCAGCCACAGTGCCTCAATTCACTCAATAGATGAGAATAATTGGGGCCCAGTTCAATCTGTGAAGTAAACAGAAGCAGGATGAAGGCTTTTCAATTTACACCTACAGCCTACAAATTAGTGAGCAGTCTGGTAGGATGAGCTGGGGAGGGATTGCATAATAACCCTACCCCCAGCAACAATGCAGGGAGCAGGGAACAAAATGGTAGCTCTCCACCAGCAGGGAATTTCCCTTTCTAATTACTGACTACTCTGAAAAGCATTCTCAAGAGCCAAACATCAGCTTTTGTGCAACTGGATCTGGAATTTCTTCGTTTTTCTTGATGTATTCTTGTCCTAAAATTAATTTCAATGTTGTTTTAAGAATCAAAAGTAACTATGCATAAAAAATACCAAGCATCTTCTGGCAAATATTTGTTTGGTAAAAAATTATTTTGTGCCAGAAGTTCAACAGATTCCCAATAATTATGGCTTGTGTAAATATCTTGCCTGCATCAGTATTCATTATATAGTCACCTGTCTATAGCTACTGAAACCAAAAGTACCTAATCCAGATAATTCTGGTTTTGCAGAACATGTTGTGTACATTCACATCCTGCCTCTTATGCAACCATGAGAAAAGTGGAGCTGAATGTATGACTTTCAGTTCTTCTCACAACAAGTAAGAAAGGAGACAAAACAGAGCAGAAGGGGGACAGTTTGAGATAAAGTTTAAAAAATTACAGCCCTTTTCTGAGGAACACAGTTACAAGAAAGTTTTCTTGTCCCCTTTCAGTGATTGTTCATATGTAAATTTCCATTGTGGGAAACTCCCAATAACAGGTCCTTCCAGAGGCACAACTACTTGGAGCAGGAGTCAAGAATCATTTCAGAAAGCAGAACTACATAACTATACTGGCAAATGGTATGTCACTGTCATATTTTCTGAAAAATCCCTTCGCCAGGATTTCATCTCCTGGGAAGCTGAGAAGCCTCAGAGAAAAATGAAAACAATATTATCTCATCTGCTTCTCCTGTGTTTTGCTGCTTTGGAATGTGGTTGGCGATTGTTTGCCAACGGGGCATGTTTAATTGGTTCCATGTGAATTGTTTTTAATTAATGACCAATCACCATCAGCTGTGTCAGACTGAGGAGTCAGTCACAAGTTTCTATTATCATTCTTGTTAAGCCTTCTGTCTGTATCCTTTTCTCTTTCTTTTAGTATAGTTTTAGTGTATCATTCTTTAATATAATATCATAAAATAATAAATCAGCCTTCTGAGAACATGGAGTTAGACTCATCTCTCCACCTCACAAGTGCTGCAAAAGTGTGAAAGAAAGAGCAACATTACATGGATTTTTTAGTCTGGAACTCCAAACAGCCTCAACCTGGTCAGGGGAAACAAAAAAAAACTTCTTAAAGCTACATCCAAGCTTTGCTGCATAGTTTTGTGAGAAAACAGAAAGAAAAACAGAAGGAAAACAAAGCATCCTGATGAGAAACACGTCTGCAGTCTCCTGAGTAAACACTAGCACTGAAGCAAAACATCCAATGAGATTAGGATGAGAGGGCAAATTTCTCAGTTGTGTGAGCCCCTGCACATCATTCTGAGGACACCATTAGAGATTTCCACTCATCACTGCACGAAGTGAAATGACCAAAACCATCTCTGGAGGTCTGTGAAGCCAAAGCACCAAAAGGCAAACACGTTGAACGTGCCAGAATCCAAGGATTTGCTCGTTTCCTGGGCAGGTTTTACATCATTAAATAAATGCTCAGGATAAATAAATGCTCCGTGATCAGATGAGTAATGAGCCTGGGCTGTGAGGTCATGAGAGAGACATCACAGCAAAGACAAGAATCAATTACAACTGCTCAGGGCAGCAGTGGAGGCTGAAACAACATCCTTGGCAAACACTGAGAGGTCACTCCCATCATTAGAAAGGGAAGAGTTGAGAAGGAGGACTCTCAGGGCTAGATATGAGCAGTCTAGAATCATGGAAGCTAAAACTATTGTCACTTGAATAATGCAAAAGTGCCTTCTGGATTCAGGAAGCAGCTCTCAAGACAACAGGCATAGCGAGCAGCACTTTCAGTCTAGCGGCAATTAATTCAGCAGTGAGCTGCAGGGAGAACTGGCCATGAAGCCTGGAGGATGAATTTTGCCTACAGCAGCCATTCCTAAATGAGTCAGGTAGGTAAACTCCTGAATTTAAAACAGTCATTCTGCTTAGGAGTCACCAAAACCTCTCAACAGAGTGGAGGGGGAAAAAAAAAAAAAAAAAAAAAGAGCAAAACCAAAACAAACCACACAAACAACAACAAAAAAAAAAAAAAAAAAAAAAAACAAAGAAAAAATAATAAAAGAAGGACCACAAATTTATTTGAGAGACTTTCTACTGGCATCTGTGTACCCTCAGAAGTCCAGAGGACTGACAACACGGCTTTCTTCTGTTATATTTTCTTATATATATTTATACATATATTTATATTTTATATATAGATATATATTTATATTTTATATGTATTTATATTTTTAATTTTATATATATTTATATTTTATATGTATTTATATATTTTTTTCATATATATATATTTTCTTCTGTATAACCTGGAGAAACTGTCAAGCGGAGCCTCAGCCTTTAGCATCACTTTCATTCACCCTCCTCCCCTCTATCCTCACTGTCCCAATTCACATGGTGGGAAAAGAAAACACATCATGAGAAAAGACTCTCAGGCACAGGCACAATTCCATATGCCCATAAAAACATCATGAGAAAAGACTCTCAGGCACAGGCACAATTCCATATGCCCATAGCCTGTCATTGCAGGCTGGAAGCTGACTTCTTACTTGGAGAGAAGGGCAGGAATAAAGCCATTTTCCCAGAATGAGCCTTCCTTTTGAAGGCCTGTGTCATTCTGGGGGTAGCACAGGTGTCCAGCTCCACATTGCCAGGGTGAGGATGGCAGGCAGTGATGGCTCAGGCAGTGCAGGCAGCAGGGAGTGCCTGATAAATGCTCTCTAACCCGATACAGAGTGGGAGTGCAAAGAACAAACTCCTGCTCTGAGTCCCACTGATTGGAAGTGACGTGCTGAAGGTCTCAGCAGAAAGGCAAATTACATCAGAGGGAATTCTTGGGGCATTTCAGGAGGGCACAGGAGCTGAGAGATAAGCATACCGATCTCTCTCAGCAGAGAAACAAACCAGAGGAACTGATGGCTGCCCTGGGTGAATTGTGGGTGACAAAAAGGGAAATCTAGGAGGGAAAGCATAATGGCAGCATTACAAATGAAGGAAGAGCTGCTGAATAGATGTTCCAGTGAACCTGGAGCCTACATACATCTGGACTTATAACCCATGACAGCTGCCATATGGCACATGTAAAGCATCTGACTGCTGCCAGAGGGGCTAAATGTCTTCACTAAAATTTCACATGGCCCAGGTGCCACCATCTGAAGCAAGATTATCTGAGAGGGGAATAGCAATGAGCTGGGCAGTTTACCTAGGCTGGAAATAAATGGATATTTGAAGCAAATCCCCTTAGAGTCACTGAGACAGATATGTGCACTTAAACACTGCCCAGGGAAGAACACACAGCTCTCACTGATTGACACAACAGAGTTAGAGGGACCCAGGCTTGGTCTCAGGGTGAGACAATTGCAAATGCAAAACTGGCCTCTGGACTGCAAAAAACCTGAAAAGAGAATCCTCTTCAGGCATCAAATAATCCCAAAATCCCAAACCCCCGAGAGCCCCAGAGCGGGACTCTGAACACTGATGTGCCTGAGGAGCAGACTGGCATCTCCAAGGCAGAAGGGAACAGTGTCATTTCCTCTCTTGAGGATTAAGTGTCAATGCCAAATTCTAGGAAACAATTCTTTAATGAGTCTCTTTAGAAGCCTCTTAGAACCAGGAAGTCTTGCAGTTTAATGCCAGCCCAAAGAACAGAATAAATTAATAGATATTATTCTTGAACAGGGGATTTAATTAGACAATTCTGATCTTTTACCATGACGTAATCTGGCTCTCATGGATTGGCAGTGTGCAAAAAAGGGACAGAAGTTACACTTGAGATATTCCAGCTCTGATAAGCTTTGGGTCTGAAGAGGAGCCTGGAGTTTCAGCTCACCAATCTCAAAAAGCATGCTTCCTGTTTTTGGTTTTACTGTTTTTAGAGGGTTTCTTTCATTTGTGTTTTGGCTGGTATTTTTCCAAAACAGAACTTGAATCATCACAAATTAAATATTTGTTTAGTCATAACCCTTTCCAAAAAACATAAGCTCTCACTGAGACACAATCATCATTTGAAATCATTCTCAAGAAAAAGCATTTCCCCAGCAGACAAAAAAAAAAAAAAAAACAATAAATTAAAAAAAAAAAATAAGGAAAAGAGGACAAATTAGATTAGATTAAAGAAAGAGGACTAAATATTATGTGGCCAGAAGTTAGACGTTTTTTTCCACAGCCAAGCAGGAAGATAGGGAAAGGGCAAAGAAAAAGAAATGTCAGAAGATAAACTAAAGCCAAATTAACTAAAAAAGTTGTTTCTTAAAGTGATGATAGTGATGTAGCAAGAAAACCCCCAGAAAAGGCACTCTAACAAAGCTGAGATAAGCAAGTGGACATCAGAAGAATGAGCCCAGCCTAAGAGACTGAATCCCATTTTTGTTCAGCAGTGAACTAATTTACACTGCAAGTACAATTTCATATTTATTTCCTCTTTGTACCTGTGTTAGTAGTTCAAAGATCCACTTTCATAAAATACTTAACAAAAGAGTATTCAGAAATTTCCTATATTTTCTGATTTTGGCTGTGAAATGTTATGGTTTGAATCATTTATTCTAAAAGACACAGCAGCTCAGTACACAAACAACAAGGTATAACAAACCAGAGCTGCAAAACCTGGAAAACAATACCATGCAAAGATTTCTTTGTCCCATTCACAGCACAAGAAAAAACTTGAATAAAAATGTAAAGGAAGGAAGCAAAAACCTGCACAGTTGGGATCCAGTTTGGTTTTTCTCCAGCCTCATCAGTGGCAAATAATGACCATCAAAGCTGCTTCTGTTCTGCAAGTTTCATCACCTTTTACTGCCATAAAGCAAGGCCTAACTATCTCACCTCCTGAGGTAATTTCTTAACCAAAATATTGCCTCTAAGTCGTTCAGGTTGAGGCTTTTCCAGTGTACCAGAGATATTTATATTTAATCTCACTCAAAGTGTTCACATTTTCCAGTCAGTGCTAAAACTGGCAGTGGCAAGATACTTTTTGGGGGATTTTTATTTTTAAGCTCATTTTTAATCTCTGAATATTAAAAATACAGAATCTGGATTTCGGGAAAAAATGTGTGAAAGTGTTCATCAAGGTTAAGCAAATCCACCCTACTAGAAAGGTGAACTGGAGTTTGGTTTTCCATCGTAACATATAGGGTGGTTTATGCCTAGAATAATATTTGCAGTGATCCTTGTACAAAGAAAATTTGGGAATACTCTTGTAAATGCAAAAGAACAAGAGATTTAAATTTTACAGACTCAGAGTTCATGTCTACCTGCTTAGTCTACAAATCCTATACCTGGCATATTCGTTTAAAATACTCCTGTAATTATAGCTTTGGATCATTACCTCCACATGCTTTTAGGTACTCAGATGACAGACTCTGTCTCAGTGATGAGATGCTGGGACAGGGAATGTGGGGAATGCAAACATGAGCAAAATACTTGGAAGGTCTGGGCTTGTTAAAGAAAACTACATCAATTCATGCACCTCAGAAACAGCTATTTACAAAGCAGCCTGATGAGCTTAAATTGGGATACAAGCTTTAAAAACTCAAACATAACAAGCCTAAAAGAAAATCAAGATAACCCAAGTATACCTGAATTTTTATTATTACAGACTTAAAAAATAATTGCAGTCATTAATTCTCTTAAAAACCATAAAACAACCTTTGCTTATAAATACCAGAATAAATAATTTGAAATGGCTGAAAGCCTTTTAAGACTGCTTCTTCCAAAATGCACTGCATCAAGAAGATGTAAGATCCCTATAAAATGCTGCAACAGAGCATTAGAGGAGCTGCTTTTCCAAGAGATTGTAAAAATACCTTTTCATCTAAATGCCTTGCTGAGCACATCAGTCAAATAAACAGCATCAAAAGAATGGGGTGACCAAAAACAAAGGATGTGTCTGGGCTCTTGGTGCAGGGACCAAAGATAAAGGACCCCTTGCTCACCTTACTTAGCTGACTACTCAGGTTTTCCTTAAATGTTTTCTTCTTCAGGACAGCCTCAAGCTTTTATAAATGCCTCATCTTTAGTGAAACCTTCATTCTGGCTGCTGCTGTGCCTGCTCACTTTCTTACATTGCTTTTCTAAATTCAGCCAGCTAAACTAAGAATTTTTCTGGTTCACTCTAGAGCAAAAAAAATAGGCAAAAAGACACCTCCAGGGGAACTACTGTGCTGAAGGCATTTAACACTAAACTATCACCAAAATGCAGGTGGAAGATACAAATCTAACAAGTGATTATGCCAAAGGAGTACAAGGAATTGCTTAATTTTGAGTCATGGTGATTCAGCTTATCATTTTACATGATAGAAACAGAACATGTTTGCATACCATTTTATATATAGAGAATTATTTATATATGTATATATATTATATATATCTATATTATTTATATATAATTGTATACAATTATATATAATTAAATAACTATATATAAATTATATATTTATACATAAATTTATATATTATATTATATATAAATGTATATATTTGTATATTTTATATATTTATATATTATATATATTTATATATTTATATCATTTATATATTTATATAATTATATATAATTAAATTATATATATAAATTATATATTTCTATATAAAGAGTTATATAATTATTTATATTATTTTTATATTTTTATATTACTTAATTACTATTTATAATTAATATCTTAATTTAGAAAAACATTTTCTATTTTTTTTTAATTTAGTGTTTAGTTATCAGCTATGTTCACAAATAGTACCCTTTTTTGGAGGAATGAATGGCATCCTGAAGGAAATGACTGCAGTTCATAATTTCCTTGATAAATAAGATATATTAAAAAAAAAAAAAAGAATAAAAAACCACAGACTGAGAAAATCCTTCCTGAACACCAGGGACTCCAAAGCAAAGCTGGAACGAGATAGCCTACAATGAAAATATGAATATTTGAATAATGAACTGGTAGAGTGTGTTTGGAATATGAGGGGGGAATAAAGGAAACTTCAGACTACCTTTCTCATAATGTGTCAAGAAAATTCTTAATTCAGGAAGACAATTTCATAAGAGAGCAATTTAACCACGATTAATGAAGACTCCGTTTGGATGTTAGTAAAAGATCTACAAAGTTCTCCTTAAATTTCCTATTAAATACAATAGATTGAAGCGTTTAGACTTGGAGAGATGAATTTGTTTTTCTTTTGGAACACTTCAGAACGGATTGACAAAACATCCACCAAAAATTTCCTTGGAATATTTATCCTACCTCAGAGAACAAGGAAGACAGATGAGATGAGGTTCAGCGCTGCCTTTCTGATATTGTACATTATTTATCAGACCGAATCTATCACCCTGCATGCATATGTTGATTCAAATGGCCTGTACAGACACTCTTCTGCAGTCAGCCAGTGGTGAGTGCCGCCCTGGGGTTTCATTTGCCTTCCAAACGATTTGCAGACTGTTGCTAAACATTACAAAAGAGAGGGATCAGCAGTCTGCATGACAAGAGCTGGGAATGGTTTGTGTAAAGAGGCCAATGGGACAGATACCCAAAGCTTTCAGAGGGCCTCACTGAGCTGTGCAATTACTGCTGGCATAAGTAGTATTTCCTATTCTATATCCCCAGATTTCTGTGGCTGAATTTGGCATCTTGGATTCCCTAGCCATATTTAACTTAGCTATTTAGCACGTGTTTCTGGGAGACAAAGTGATTTATTTTAAGGCTGGATTGTGTCTTGCACTACAAGGACAAAAACCACCAAGGAATTGCATTGAGTAAACAAACAGTAAAATCAGATTTTCAAGTCTCATTTTTCTCAGAGAACAGATTTAGGATGGTGGAGTCCACACCAAACATCTGTAAAGGTCTCAAGTATAGGGGTAACCAGTAAGTGTACAGAAAAAAAAACACCTGTCCAACCACGAATTTTAAGAGCTGTGCTATTTTCAGGATCACAACCCAGCAGCCTGATGATTAATGAAGACTGAGTGTACCTGGTGACCTGCAGAGTGACACAGGAGCAATGAGCCATGAGGAGCTCACAGCAGCTGCTCACAAATGGGCTGCAGCACTGCCCCTGCTCCAGCCGCACTGGGACCCTGGGAACAGTGTAATTCTAAATTCTGGGTGTGCCACATCCACCTCAAAAACTCCATGACAGCCCTTCTTTACCAGCACATGCTCTTTCGCAGATCTTTGAGGCACTGCCCTCCCTGCTGCCCTGACACCAGGGGTTTGGTCCTGAGCAAGGTTTTCTCCAGAAAACCTGCTGTAATTCACAGTTTGAGGCATGTAAATCAAGTGTCTGACGGCTCTAAGTCATGGAAGGAGAGTCTTACTTGGTCAGCTCCCATTTCATGCCATTCTGTGGTCACACCAGGAAGTTTTCTGATGCCAGTGTATCGGCGGAATTTTGCCCGACGGGCGGCAAGAATGATGAGCAGGATTCCATTGTATCAGAGGGCTAATTAATTGCTTTATTATACTATATTATTCTATATTACACTACATCTAAACTGAACAACTGAACAAGAACTAGACTGAACAAAATCTCATTACTGTTTCCTGACTGACCGCCAGGACACAGCTTGATGAAATTGGTCAAGAAAACAAAACACTCACACCAGAATCCAATCACCAAATCCCTTCAGGTAAACAACCTTCCACAATGCACTCCACTTGTGCACAAAAACAGGAGCAGCAAAGGAGATAAGGATTGTTTGGATCATTCTTTTCTCTGCTTCTCCAGGAAAAAACCTGAGAGAGAGAATTGTCTCTCTCTGCTCAGAGAATGTGAATCCCACACCAGTGAAGCACTTGCTTCAAGCAGTGCTCTCTTTTGACCAGGCTCTGAGCAGTGGATGTGTCTCCTCATGGAGGCAGAGGTGCAGTCCAGAAGCAGCATTCAGTCTCATGCCACTGTTAAGGAATTTTCCCTGAGTTCTGCTGCACCGTGTGAGCTGTTGGATGGCATATGCTCCATCTGAACAGAGGGAAAACAGAGCTGCAAGTGGCACCCACGTTACTGTACACACACAGCTTTTCCTTACTCTGCACAGCTGTTCAGCCACCCTTGGCATCCCCACTTTCTAATAAAAACACAGCGCAAACACTTGAAACAAATATTTTTTCTCCTGGTTGCTACCACCCAGCCATGGTACAAGGGACGTCTGTATTTACCACTGCAAGCATTCTTTGAATTCTTAAATGAGAGTCTTACATCTGTATCCACAGAGGCAGAACAGGCAGACACCATCTGAATAAACTTCAGGGAGTTGTGCTAACGTGGGATGAGCATGGCGTTTAAACCAAAGATGTACAAATTTACTTATCGAGAACCTTTGACACTCCCCCCTGCCCATAAGAACACTGAGTTCAGATTGTTTAATTAAGTGCATTGTATGGGTTGCAATCTTCCCTCAACTGAGATCCACTGAGATTTTTTTTATCCATCTATAGACAATTTCCATTTGCTTCCCACTCTGCTAACTTGAAAATGCCTCTGTACTTCACCAAAGCTTAGTGAGTTTCTCAATATGAATTAGAAATAAAGACAAAACTCAGGCCAAATTTTTCCCATTAGCCACAGCCACAGAGATAATAACAACTGAAATGAAGAAATTAATGGTGACAAGCTTCTTTTAAAATAGATGAAACATCACTATTTCTGTTTCTTAGCAGTAGCTGATCCTTCAATACCAGCTTATTCTTTAAAAATCCAACCTTATCAAAAGTACATATTAAAAAGATTTCTCCCAAATAGGAATTTGTTTCATTTTAAGGAAGATGGAGTTATTCCAACTTCAAAGAAGTTCTCACTTATTCTAGATATTCTTACTAAATATATGAAAACCAGACAGAGTCCTCTAAGCAAAATCAGCATTGAAGAAAATTGGGCAATTACTTGAGTTTGCACATCAGATTTGCTACATACAAAAGCCTAGAAGAAATTTAGGAAAATATGTTCATTTCTGGCTCCTTGCAGATGACCAAAATTGAAACTTGAGTATTGCCCTTGCAAACCTTGAAACACAAGGCAAGTGAAATCTTTGCCTAGAAATCACTATCAAAATTATTATCATTATCATTACTCATACTGTAAATTGTAATCAATGCAATTCAACAATATTTATAAGCCTGGAAAGTCAAACAGCAAACAATACCTCATGTGAGAGCCAAACCTACTTCCATAATTTCTACCTTCTTTCATAAACATTATATATACTCCCATTTTCCAGAATTCTCTGCATGGAGTGGCTGAAAATACAAATTTGTGAATCATCCCTCTGGATTCTAATCCTTTTAATAACAAACATTTCATCCCACTGAATGTGTTCATTAAGTAAAGTACTACTGAGCATAAATAAAACAGCAGAATCTAATTTATGAATGATAAAACAGTCATTACAGCCATGGTAAACACTTCTCAGAGTCCTGTTCTACATCTCAATGGACAAAAATATCAAGGCAGAGAAACACAAAGGCCAAAATATGAATAGATCAATCGTGATATTCATTTTGGATAAAAGATCAGGTGTCCTAGGCTCTAGTTCAAATAACTGATGCTCATTTTTAGCCGTAGGAACGAGGGGAGGAAAGCTGCAGTCCAGGTACAGGAGCCTTGACTCCTTGAACACTCATTGTGCCATTGTCATATTTTCTGGAAAAATCCCTTCACCAAGATTTCTTCTCCTGGGAAGCTGGAAAGCCTCAGGGGAAAAAATGAAAACAGTAATTATCTCATTTGCTTCTCCTGCGTTTTGCTGCTTTGGAATGTGGTTGGAGATTGTTTATCCAAAACAGAGGTTCAGGTTTCATTGGTTCCATGTGAATTGTTTTAACTTAATGACCAATCACCATCCAGCTGTGTCAGGGCTCTTAGAGAATCAAGGGTTTTTCATTATTATCATCTTTTAGCCTTCTGTCTGTATCCTTTCTCTATTCTTTAGTATAGGAATAGAATAGAATAGAATAGAATAGAATAGAATAGAATAGAATAGAATAGAATAGAATAGAATAGAATAGAATAGAATAGAATAGAATAGAATAGCATAGCCTTCTAAGAACATGGAGTCAGATTCATAATTTCCTTCCAGCCGCGGGGGACCCTGAAAATGCCGCACGCATGGAATTATAAAATGTGCTGCGCTATCCTCATGTCAACACCCACAAACATTTATGCTTACCAAAACACATTCTGCACTCTGCTGTGCCCATAAAACCTCCCTTTGAGCCAGGCAAACAGTAAGGAAGATTCCCAGGGGTGTAGGTCAGGGAAAGTTCTCTCACCTGGAACGATCCCGCATGGTCTTCCTCTTTGTCTCCTTCTTTCCCTTCCTTGAGGGCGATCAAGGTGAAGCCTCGGAAGTAGGCGGGAGTGGCAGCAGACAGCGTCACTGGGGTGTGATGAGCAGGGAAACAACAAAAACAAGCCGTCAGCTGCGAAATCAGCCACCTGCACGTCGTTTCACAGCTTGAAAGGTGTGTGCTCTGCGTTGGCATCAGCCAAAGTTAGAGCACTGACAACAGGGAGCCAAGCCAGACAGAAAACAAAATGTTCAGTCCAAGTTTCCACATCAACTGAGAAACACTGGCATGAAATAACTCAGCTCTTTTCTCTTTCCCTCCACTTTTTTTTTTAAACCAGATTGATAATCTGCTCTGATCTACAGAAGGGTTGTTTTGGTGGTGGGGATAAACGTACATGGGGTTTTTCTACTTTGGGTTTTTTTCTTTGTGATGGTTTTTTTGTTTGTTTTGGGGGTGTGAGGGGAAGTTAGATGTAAAGGAGCATCCCTAAACATTTGATTTCGTGCTTTTTGTCCAGTTCTGAGCCCAGACCAAGTACTTTAGTGCACAGAAAGTCTCTCTATCTGTAATGCCAGATGACCGCATTGCCTGCTCCAGCTCAGCTACACTCAACACAATACCCCAGCTTCTGGAAATGGGGGAATCTCAAAATGCCCTTCCTCTGCTTCATCCTCAGGGCAAAACAGGCCACAAAATTAAACTCCTGGCTGAAACTGACCCCCAAAGGTTGTGCTGCCAGCCATGATTGCCAAAGCAATCCCAGAGAGCAGCAAACACCCTCCTCCTTCACACACCTGTCCTGGGCAGGAAGGCAGCCCTGGATCCACCAGCAGAGCACAGGGAATGTGGGGCTGACTAATCTGATTTCACCATGCCCAGCAGCAGGATTAAATCCCTGATTGGATGCCAGTGCAAGACAGCTTTGTTCTGTCTGCTCACTATCAGCAGCACCCAAGCAACACCTGAGTTCACAGAATTCCGGGATATTCTGGGCTGGAAGGCACCAACAAGGATCTCCAAACCCAGCTCTGAAGGGAACGGCCCCTACAGGGATTGAAGGCACATTTTTAGCACCAGGCTCCAACCAGCTGAGATAATCTCAGAGTCCTCAGCTGAGGCTCTTCTGAGCACTATCAGAAAGAGAGAATGAGGCAGAATTTTGAGGCAGAACTTTTGAAATTACCAAACTCTCTTCAACAATTTATAAGCAATCCTTTCCTGAAACAGGGGTAAATTTTAGGGGAAAAAATGTTATTTTAGAATTAAACTAAAAGAGACAGAAAATTGAACTCTTAATGTTGTAAGCAGCTTTTACTTTAAGCATAAATTGCAGAGTCACTCATGGTACTTTATTGTCACACTCTCCAACCCTGACAGGCACAATAAAAACTGAAGACCACCCACAGTTTTCAGAGCAAATTACAACTACCAGGGCTGCTCCATAGAAGAGTATCCACAAGAGACTCTCTCTCACACAATTAGGCTGCAAGAGGTTGAATCACACTGCTAAAAATTACAGATTGCTCTTAAAAGATATGGATTTCAAAATATGCCCCAGAGTTCATTTGGAACATATGGAGAGCTCTTTGATCCAGAAATTCAGTAGCAGGAAAATATAAAATAGGCTAATTGAAAATATATAGCATTATTCAGCAGTATTTTGGTTAAAACTCATGGTTTCTGTACAAATATCTAACTTTTCTGACTATATGTGGAAAAAGAAAGGATTGGAGAGATTGATTTCAATTTTTAATCTTTTTTATAAGTGCCATTTCTTTGACCTATAACCTGCAAACACCTGTACAAATCTGGGGTAGTGATGGGCAGAATAGGAAGTCCCCCAACTCTCCAGATTTTCATTCCATGGAACCTTATGATGAGTTGAAATGTCATGGTTTTAGGGGAGAAATAAGATTTCACATATTTTATTCCAAAATGGGATAGCAGCATAATGTCATTAAAATTTCTGCTTACTTTACGAAGTATTGCTCCAATCCATTAATTCATTTCCTGCCCAATAATTAGCATGATTAGTCCAGTTTTGCAAACTTCTGCAGCTCTGGCTAAATGAAAACCCACAGGCAGCCTCTGAGCTGCAATAACTGAGAGCAGCACACTGCTGAACTCAACAGAGATGAACACATTACTGCTGCTTGAGCAGTGATTCTTAGAAATTAAACTGCCATAAAGGCCTTTTACATGCAACAAATTTTTCCATATCATATGCAATTAAAGACTCTGAGTCACTGTGAGTTAAAGGTTACACCAGAAACACTCAAATATGTGCGCAAGCAAGCAGAGAATCCAGCTGCGAGTTGACTCAAAAAGTTTTCATTTTCCTCACCAAGTCACAAACAGCTTTCCAAATTCTAAACACCTACCTATAAAACAGAGAGAAGACATGAAACGCTACAGAAACATCAGAAAGGAAGGCGATTCCAAAGCCTGACTCATAGTTTTTGAATGCCTGGGGTGAGCAGTGCCCCCGCTGCGGTTTGCAGTGATTTTAACCCCGGATAAATGGGAGGGAAGGATGCGCCCACCTCCAGCCTGCGCTGCTCACTCAGCAGCCTCATCCAGGCAGCTGGGCTCGGGAACTCACCCAGCCCCAAGCCAAACAAACCAAATCCAGCCCCAAACCCCAACAATCCGAGCCCAGCCCCGGGGTTCAGGCGGGTCCGTCCGTGCGCGGCTGCTCCGGAGCGCGGTGCGGCGCACGGATGGAGCGGGAGCGCACGGAGCGGAGCGGTCCTGGGGATTCAGGGTCTGTGCTTTGGGATTTGCACCTTCGGGGTGTGTGCTTTGGGATCTACACCTTCGGGGTGTGTGCTTTGCTAGGCCAGAACGCCGGGGAACACCTGGGCTGGGAAGGGTTCCGTCGGTGCTCGGAACCAGGTGCGCTCAGGCAGCACCACAGCACACGGGGATTTATCCCCAAATCCGGAGCTGTTCTGGAGTCTCTGCCCCTGCACTGGGTGTTCCTGCACGGGCAGCGCTGGGAAGCTGTCAGAGCACATCTGTTTTTTACAAGGGAGCGGCTCTTTGTTGCATAAGAGCCGAGAGTTCTTGGGCTGAACTCCGGCGTTTTGAGCAGCAGCTGTGTCCTGCGCACACCGCCTTCACACTAATTAACTTTCACTGAACGATAGGAACTTCCTGCATGCATCGGAGTTAAGGATTTCACTTTAAAGGGAAGATTACAAATCAGCAGTTACTTTTGTCTGCTTCCATCCCTCTGGCAAGTCTCTAATTACTTTACAAGTTGAACTTTGGCACACGCCTTCAACAAGCTCCTCTTTCCCCAGCGTCCCAAGCTGAAGGTGGGGTGATCAAACAACTTGCTCCTTTGGTTTCAGGCAGGAAATCTGATTATTCTTATCCTACACATCCTGTGTTGTACACTGCACAAGTACCAACAAACACGCGTTCCAAATTTCACCCATATTTTGTGAAACGTGGGAATGGCTAATGTAGCTACAGAATGAGTGCTTGCTTGCAAAGTGTTTGCAAGAAGAAAGAAATGGAAAGAAAAAGACTCAACTCAACATTGTTTGGAAGAGAAGTCCCCAAACCCATGCAATGGAGCACGACATCTTAAGTGATCCCTTCCTCAAAAACTGAGAAAGTGAACTGACCTACAAGTGGAAATTCCATTAAAACCAGAAACAGCATGCACGCAGAAGGTATATGTAAGGGTTATAACTATTCTAGTACTCCTTTTCTTCTTCAGAATAGTCACTTCATGATATCATAGCAGAAAGTAGGTCTACTGCATGTTAGCATGTGAAATGGGCACACTACTGCCTTTTCATAGGAGGAAGTTTATTTACATTTCAATAGCACGAAACTCACCTCATTTTTTCATGGAAATCCCATGCAATCATTAATCTAAGTCTACAATCAATAAAGCCAGGACTGAGTGTTTTCAAGGATCGTTACCCTGCACCACCATCCAGATTCAGGCTCATCTGTGCCTCTGATGGAGCAGCTCCATCCAGGTGGAAGGTGACCAGCAGGGAGGAGAGGACCTCGACCCTGGGATGGTGTGCCCACAAACCTGGTCCTGCAGGGAGACATTTTTAATGGTCTGGCAGGAGAACGTGCCCTTATTCAGTGCTGACAGGCAGAAGAGGAGAATGCCCACCCAGAGAAGCCACACAGTGCCCAGGGCTGCTGTTTTCTACCACAGCTCCAGAGGTGGAAAACTGAGGCTTCACAGCTCCCCCTCAGGGCAAACAGATTCTGATTAATCTAAAGGTGAATAACTGCAGGGGAGCCATAAAAACTCCCTCAAACAGTGTGGAATCCTGATTCCCACACTGCAAGTGCACTGAGATATTTCCTCCTTGAGAGCCTCAAGTGTCACATCCACTGATGGCATGAAGATCAATGGGTGTCCCTACACTGAGGCTTTTGTGGAGCGCACTTGCATGCACAGATTATTCCTGGGTTATCCACCTTGAAAATACCAGTTTGTTCCAAGAGCCCACTAAGGAATGTGCCAAGGATCCAGATGCATCCATTCAGGCAGAGGCCATGGAAACAGGAATATCTGGCTCCAGTGCTAAGGAGGTTGTGCAAGTCGTCTGCTATGTTGCATTTAGAGTAATTTGCAAATGAATAAATACAAACAAACAAAACCCAACAGACCTTTCATGATGTCTCATTTTTTTAATCATCAGTTGGATTTTCCATCCTCTACATAAAATAGTAATAAAGTTCCAGTTGGACTGTAGAAATGGCTTTGAAAGCAAGCTCTCAAAACTTTCTGTATATTGCCAGTTTTAACTACTGCTATGTTATAACAACATTTATTTGTGTTCTTCCAAGAATAATTTATTTGTGTCCTTAAAGAATAATCTACACACCCCAAAGTGTCACCTGAGTACTTCAGTCCTAAGGATCAGAAATGCAGGCACATATTCTGTGCTACATTTTAACTTTTTTACTATTAGCTGTAATTTTCTCACTTCCAAGCAGCTATAATAGCCTAATGTGATTTTATTAATTGACTTCCTAATGCCAAGACCTAATATCTCCAGAAAATTAGTTCTGCTAATTCATCTGGGATTTTCTCCCTACATTTCTATGCAAAAGAAACTTCTTTGGTAGATGACTGAAAATGTCCAGTAACACTTTCACAGAAGAGAATTCCAAAGCTTTTAAAGAACGTTCGCCTTTGTCATTATCAAAAAACTTAGCACATCTTTATCCTGCTTAGTAGATGTACCAAGCTGACAGACCACATGAAATCTTCTAGACTCCAGGTACTGATCCCAATGTTTGGAACAGCTATCCAGCTTGTGGGAAATGTGCATTTCCTCACATCGCGTCAAAATAAAACAGTTTTGGGGGGAAAAAATCAAATCAGTAGCATGCAAAGTTACAGAGTGGTGCTCAAAACAGGTGAACCACTGCTGCAGACGCATTTCCCAGCCTTTGAATGATTATGCTACGTGCACACTTTTTTCTCCCTCTATATACACGGAGATTCCCATGTTTATGCAATGCAAAAACGTTGCTTTTTACCCTGTATCTAAGAAACACTTTGAAGGAGCTCCCAATATCTTTTTTCCTAAAACTGTGTTAGTTATGGTACCTAAAAATTCTCTTTAAAGTGAACTCTCCAAGTTCTCTTTAAAGTGCTTTTAGAATACAAGATTAACAGTGCGTTCCAAGCAGGTTTATTTCTGAAGGCATTATAGAGTGAGGCAGGAAAAGTGACCAAAACCTGTCTTTCTTTGCCTGTTAATTAGTAAAATACACCCAAATGTGCTTTGGAAGTTCATTCCAAGGACTGTGTGTGACATGCTCAGGGAAGAAAGAATGCCTCCCTCCATCTCTTATTTACAGTGGTCGTTAGCACTGTCTCTGCCTCTTTCCTGTTTGAACCATCTGTTCATTTGCCCAGAAAAAAAAAAAAGAAATAAAAAAAAAAGAAATGGGGTGGGATAAACGTAAGTGGAAAATGTGGGAAGTTGGCAGCGTGCTGCATCATGTTTGCCCATATGCTAACTCGTTATGTTAACATTCATATTTCAGGGCAGGAACGGTGAGCTCCGAGCTTCCTCTCCTCCCTGCTGAATGCCAAAGCTTCTCCCGTGCCCTGGGTTATATTTAAAGGGATGTAAGGAATCCCACGGGAGGGGGTAAACGGGGGAAGAGCGAGCGCGCTTTGCATCGCTGCAACTTGCGATTCTTGTGCGAGCGCTGAGCCTGTGCAGAGGGCTCGTAAAAGAAGGGAAATTCCTCTTAATGAGGAGGAGTGCTTGGGAGTAAAGTGATCCACCGAAACCCAACTCCTCTCGCTCGCCATGGAAGCAGCATCCCCAGTAAAGTAACGCCTGGGGCGCATCGCCCTGCCTTAACCCGCACACGCCAAGAGGGATGCGGGGATGGCAGGCAGAGCCACGCCACGGCTCCACAGCCCCTCATCCTCACCATTCTCGTCGGCAAGGGATGCGGAGGATGCACAACTTACCCCGGTAACTGTTCCCAGGCTTGTAAAATTCCGGATCGCCCTCCACCCTGAGGCTGAATTCATTGTACCCTTCCCTCCGGGTGCCTTGCGCTCGCAGGATCCGGCTGCAATATCCCTCGGATTTGGCGGCTTTCTCCAGGGTTTCGTCGGGAAAACCCTTGGCCACCAAGGGGAAAGTGAGCGCCAGGAGCCGCAGGGCCAGCGGCTGCAGATGCGCTCCCATCCTCGGCGCTCCGCACAACTTTTGGGGGGCACGGCAGGGCCGGGCAGGGCTGGGCAGGGATGGGCAGCTCGGGCCGAGCGCTCCGGGCAGCCCCGGCCCCGGTGTGAGGCTGCCGGCTCGGCACGGCACGGCTCGGCACGGCTGGGCTGGCTCTGCCGGCGGAGGGAGGGGAAAAGCAGCGAGGGGGCAGAGAGGGAGGGGACGGAGAGAGGAGAGGAGGGGAGGAGGGAGGGAGGGAGGGAGGGAGGGAAGTGTGATCTTGCCCAGAGCCCGGAGTGAAGTGCTGGTTTGTTTTAGCGGCTCGGCCGTGTTTGAATTCACAGGGCTCGCTGGCAGAGGGGCAGGGGACGCTGCTGAGCCCCCAGCGCTGAAATCAATCACCCGCATTCCTGCTAAAGCCTGGAGTTACTGCAGGGATAACGAGGCTCGAAGAATTCCCCCCACATCCCCCTCCAGCCTCCCGTCCTCCTGCGAGGCAGCAGAGGTGATAAACATCACCGGCTGAACAGCGCGGACAGACCGACAGGAGCAGCAGGAGCATCGCTGCGGCTCCTCGGGTACCACGGAGGGGACAGAAGGGGACAGAGGGGACAGGGAGGCGGCTGTGCCACAAACACGAGGTCCATGTCCCCAGCAGAGCACATCCTGCGGCTCTGATGGGGACATGGAGCTCGTGTTTGTGGCACAGCCACCTCCCTGTGCCCCTCTGTGCCCTCCGTGGTACCCAAGGAGCTGCTGTGTACACACACACACCTGCACATCCTGCGGCTCCTCGGGTACCACGGAGGGGACAGAAGGGACAGAGATGGGGGGAGGCGGCTGTGCCACAAACACAAGGTCTAGGGCCCCACCAGAGCCGCAGGATGTGCAGAGGTGTGTGTGTGCTCCTAGCAGCTCCTTGGGTACCACGGAGGGCACAGAGGGGAACAGAGGGGACAGGGAGGTGGCTGTGCCACAAACACGAGCTCCGTGTCCCCACCAGCCTGTCACCATGTCCCCATCAGAGCCGCAGGATGTGCGGGTGTGTGTGTGCTCTGAGCATCTCCTCGGGTACCACGGAGGGCACAGAGGGGACAGGGAGGTGGCTGTGCCACAAACACGAGGTCCGTGCCCCCATCAGAGCCGCAGGGTGCGTGTGTGTGCTCCCAGAGCTGCTCACCTCACCTAGGGCAGTGCGGGAGGTCTGTCCCTCCCAGCCCCCGGGAAATCCCAGCAGATGCACCCAGCAGAGAGCACGGCTCGTTATTTTGCCTTTACACAAGGCACGCTGAGGCTGAGTGACTTGTGTGAATCCACAAAAGATTACAACGGTGGGAGAAAAGAAAGTGAACCTAGACCCCTGGGGTCCCTAACTCCAGGGGTTTGAGCCTAAGATGCTCTTCTCCTCTCTCTCCCTTCCTCCACTGCTTTTTGAGTGGAGGAGAAAGCAGGAAAGGTCTTCAAACAGGACCTGAATACTTTTGAGTATGACAGATGCACAAGAGGGCACAAATCCCTTTCTAACTCCTTTCTCCAGGATAGGACTGTAGCAGATGGATGAACACAACTGCCTTTATGCACAACTTCCAAGAAGCAGGAGAAACAGCAAGCAGTTTGAAGTCTTCCTGGACCCCACTAAGGCATTTGTTAGCATCAGGTTTGCAAATTTTTGCGTTCCAAACTTACCTTTGGAAGTTGATTAGCAACTTCCAAATTGTCTACAAAGCAGCAATGTGCAATGCAATGCTGGGCTACTAAACACCTGATTTTAGAGACCATAGCATCAACCTCACGTTGTGTGTCAAATAAAGGTGCTTATTTAGGTGTCTGTGAGGATGCAGGACCTTTATTTTCTGAAAGATTACTTGCCACCAGCTTTGCTACTGTGTAAGCTTGTTTGTGTTTCAGTGTGTTGCACGCTTATGAAGAACTTACATTGCCACAGCCTCAAATACTTCATTCACTGAAGATTAAATTAACAAAGATGGGATTGGTTGGGTGAGATTTTAGCTTTTGCTGCAGACACAGAGCTACTGGCAATGTCCCTCCAGGTCTGAGAAGGGTGGCAGCCAAGCTCTGGTCCCAAAGTGAGTGGTAAAATCCCATTTGTGAGGACAGGCCTCCTTACACACCTGCTGCAGAGGCTGGGGCTGACTGCAGGGACACCAACTGCTGAGCAAAGAGTTTGATTAGGGAAGGAGAAGAGGTCTTGGCAGCACAAGATGCTTTTCCTGTTCCTCTCATCCTGCTGTGCCGCAGACATTTTTTATGGAAATTCCTTTCCTTAGGATTTTTCCTCCTGAGAAGCTGAGAGATCTCAGGGACAAAATGCAAACATTGCTTATCTACTTCTGTGGAATGCAACAGGTGCATCTGTGATTGGTCTGTATTGGTTGTTTGTAATTAATGGCCAATCACAGCCCAGGTGGCTCGGACTCTCTGTCCGAAACAGAAGCTTTTGTTATCATTCTTTCTTATTTTACTCTTAGCTAGCCTTCTGATGAAATCTTTTCTTCTATTATTTCAGTATAGTTTTAATGTAATATATACCATAAAATAATAAATCAGCCTTCTGAAACATGGAGTCAGATCCTCATCTCTTCCCTCAAGCTGAGACCCCTGTCACACTGCTGGAGGAAGGTGAATGAGTAACCCAATGTCACACACCAGGTTCCATTCAGTCTGCTCCCTCCACCCAGCCTGGCAGCACGAGGGCAAATCAATCCATCACCTTTAAGGCAACAATACTCAGCCTGCTTTTGCTGCTGAAGCCTTGAGTTGGCACAGTAATGCAGGATATTTAGTTTCATGCTTCCCAAGACCCATGTTCATGGAGGTAATTAAGTGACTACAGTTCAGCAATGTCACAAACTCTTGGGGCTCTGTTGCAGGCATCTTTTATGGAAAATCCTTTCCTTAGGATTTTTCCTCCTGAGAAGCTGAGAGGCCTCAGGAACAAAATGCAAATATTGATTATCTGCTGCTGAGGAATGCAACAGATGCATCTGTGATTGGCCCATGTTGGATGTTTGTAATTAATGGCCAATCACAACCCAGCTGGCTCGGACAGAGAGCCCAAGCCACAAACCTTTGTCATCATTCCTTTCTATTCTTATCTAGCCTTCTGATTAAACCTTTTCTTCTATTCTTTTAGTATAGTTTCAATGTAATATATATCATAAAATAATAAATCAAGCCTTCTGCAACATGGAGTCAGATCCTCATCTCTTCCCTCAACCTGAAATCCCTGTGAACACTGCCACAGGTTTAGGGGGTTTTATATGGTAACTGATTCATCAGCATCTATTGACTCTTAGCTTCCAGTAGATTTTATGTCTCTTAGTTTTTAATTCCTGAAATGCCTGGGCTGTTACTTCTGGTAATTTTTTGTTCAAAAGCATTGTAAAGTTTCCTAGAAAGGCAAAGCACAGTGTCTGGCTAAAATGCTTCAACTTATCAACTGATACAGACAAATTAACCTGCACTGCCTACAGCCATGAAATGAGTAATTTGTTGTAGAGACAGTGCAGAGGATGGGCAATGTCATTAAGCACGGGCATCCTCGGGGTTTTCTATTTGTTCTACTAATTAGTGTGTGTTTGCCTGAAGCATCCAGCATGATGTATCAGTCAGAGATGCATGCAGACTGATGAGCCCAACCATCCATGGCAAATGTCACAGAGGAAGCCTTGCATCTGGGAGACTTCCCTTTGTGCACTTTTTAGCATGAATAAAGTTGCTGTCCATGACTATTAGGCATAACAATCATTACTGGGATAATATTGCACCTGATGGAGCTGTAATGGTTGCAGGAAACTCTCTCTCCCTTCCCCCTCACTCCACAAATTGGGCTTTCCTAACAAACAAAACTCATTCCACAGTGTCAGCAGTCTTTCTCACTTTTTGCTTCCCCAGAAAAGGAGCCCATTTTTTCAACTGGCATTTTAGAAGGCTGCTCCAACTACTGCAGAATACCCCAGCATCGACTGGAAGATATGATAGGGGGCATTTAATAGGTATTTTCCCTTCTGCTTCTATGATTTCAGTTAGTTACTTGAAGTCTTGGGAATTGTCTGCAAAGCAACAATGTGCTTGGCTACACAACGCCTGATTTGAGAGACCATAGACCTCAAAGTGAACCAGTGCCTCAGGTAAATATATAAACTGATTACATGAATATTAGACCCCTTAAAAGAGCCAGCTCTCAGAGCAAGAGGCCAAAAAAAACCAGCCAAAATAACACATCAGGGTGGCTGGTGCCCTAAATCTCACAACCATCAGGTGCTTGGTCATTTCACTGGGCTGTAGGATTCACCTCCCTAACCCCAGGAGCTTTATTTTTATTTTTATTTAATTTTTTATTTTTATTTATTTATTTTTATTTATTTTCTATAAATAAAAGTATAAAAATAAACATATATTTTATATATAAAAATAAAAATAGAAAAATATATTAAAATACATTAATAATAATAATAATAATAATAATAATAATAATAATAATAATAATAATAATAATAATAATAATGGGATACATCTCTTTCACAAGATGTCTGGAATGTTACCCACTCTTCCAACAAGAGCTAATGATTAAAATATTCCTGTAGGATGTCAGAGACAAATGGGTTTCAGCTCCTTACTTGGTTTGCAAGTCCTCAGATCCTCATCTCTCAGGAAGCTGCTCATTGTGAAAATTTAAATCTTCTCAAAGCACTCTCAGTCCCTCATAGAAACTGTAGACTTCTAAAGTTGAACTGATGCTGAATGAAAGAAAGGAGATAGAAGGTGTTGTATCAATTAGAATGGATTTTCTGGAGACAGATCCAGGGTGCCTTTTCCTTCTCCTCCTCAGACATTAATTGTATTGGGATCAAAAGCTCTCCAGGGGTTCAGGTGGTCACCTACCATCAAAAGTTTGCACTAAGTGCATTCTGAATACCTCTGCCAAATTAGGAGATGCAAGCTGAGGAAAATGACCAAAAGTGACTTTTAACTCTTCCTCACGAGCAAGACATTCCCTTGCTCCCAGGTGCCAGGGCAGAGGATGCTGCTGTCCAGGCAAAGGAAGGAAGGAGCAGGCTCTGGATGCCTGGGAAACAACACAATCTGCAATAAAACCTTCTGGGATGGCAAGAAAGGCATCTGAGGATTGCACTTTCCAAGGTGCTTATCTCATTTTCAGACCTTTGTGTCTCACTATAGATTTAGCTGTCAGTCTAATTTGCATCTCTCTCCTTTCCCACTGCTCCAGCAGCCACAGTCAGTTTTCCTTAAACAAGACAGAAACTCCCTCTATTGATTCAAATGGAATAATAACCCTGTTGCTATTAAAATCCCCCTGCACCTACAGCAAGAATGAGGCTTTTCTCACACAGTTCATGCTGTCTGGAAGGGCATGAAGGAAAGGGACCCAGAGATATCTGCTGTCCTATTAGACAAAGTAAAGAGCTTGGGAGGCACTTAAAATGATTTCTTACTTCTCCATAGCACTGTTCTCCACTTCTTTTCTCTCCAGAAGCCAAGCAGTGACAAGTAATGACAGTAAATGTTTGCAGAGGTCTGTTTGCCATTTACACCACTTTACACCACTGTCAGTCAATACCATGTATCTCCAAAATTAAACTTCCCAGCAGCTCCTTGTATTTGCCTGTTCAGTCATGCATGCCCTCTGCATATTTTCACACTGACAATGCAGAGAGTTTTCATTTCCAGGGCATTTTATAGAAATATTTTGTGCCTGACACAGTGGGAATAGCATCATGCTTATTACTGAAGGTGCTGAGAGAAACAGAGGCAGAGAGAGCAGCCCTGTGCAGGCTCCTCCTGGGCTCAAATGGGGCAAAACCTCAATGAAACTGGAAAACTGTGGGACAAAACACATGTTCTGAAATAGCAGAGAGGCTGCAAAAGATCTAGAAAAGTCTGTCCAGCACTGTGGATAACAAAGGCAGAATGTGGTTTAAACTAAGGCCGCTCTTGAGTGGATTTTTCAAGATGAGAAGTTGACAGAAGCTTATCCTCCACACAGAGTCTATTTTGGGGAGGAGGCTTGCTAAGGAAAGACCCAGGCTTCTTGGAACATTTAACTCAGGGTTCCTTCCAATATCAGAAAGTAAATATGCTCTTAAAAACTCTCTCCCTTTATCTCACACAGCTACTCAAGATCTATCTTGGGAATCCCTGAAAACTCCCAAGAGCAGAATAAACAACTGGCTCCTCCAAGCCCAGTATCAGCTTCATTTACCCCTAAGGAAATTCACTGCTGCCAGCCTGGAGCATCACCACATTTCTACTTTGTAGGTCACATCCCCTCCAATTACACCCAGCTTTCTCCCTGAGCAGCCTCTGCCTTTAGGAACTTCCCAGTTTCCATGGACAGGGCAGAAAGAAACCATAAAACCTCCCCTTAAATTTCATCTCTGCTCCTTCCAACTAAGCCACACAATAACTCTGCAGGCATTTGTGTTAATTTAAAACCTCAATGCCAACCTAAAATTCAGCATCTTGGTAGTTTACTGAAGCACCTGTCACTGATTTTATGCGACTGCATGTTCTTCGGCATCTGCCTTGACCTCAGTGCCTCTAACCTGACCATATCTGGCTAAAATACTAATAGGCAATAACCAGTTTGAATTCAGCTTTTTGGCATGTTCACTATTCAACTATTCAGTGTTCTCTTATCACCATATTTTCCTCCCTGAATTGTTTAACACCTGCAGACTGGCTGTTGCTTTCACCTGTTCACTCTCTATTTGTATTTCTCCAAGACATGAGGTATGTGATAAAGTTCCTATTTTTTTCAGTAGCTGAGAGCTCTCAAAGTCAGAATATAAATGAAACTTTGCACACAGAAGAAAACCTTTTTTTACCAAGTTTGTGGCTGGATGTTTTGCCAGGAAGAACATAAAAAAAACAACTTACATTGCCTAAGAAAATAAATGGTTTCTATCGAGATAAATAATTTATAAAAACACACTCTCCAAATTTTCTACATGACCATTATTTACTCAATCAATCTATCCTGTTTTCCAAAAAGCATTTTGATAGTGATATAGTAATTAAATCTTCAGTCAACTCTGGTTAGAATAGGTTCTAATTAGACTGCAAATATGGAAGGAATAGGTACAGTAACACATCCCACAGACACAACAGGTCCTAAAGCAAGAATGACATCATCTTCAGACTCAAAAAAACCATCAAAACAGCAAAAAAAAAACCCAACCCAGAAAGTAAAAACAGCATAGACTCACAGCCAGGCAGATAAGGGAAGCATGAAAAATTCTTTGGGATTTCTGGTGCTGAGCATGAAATCAAGACAGAAATAAACAAGAATGAATGATAAATATAAGGTGATACCATCAGTGAACTGGCTGACACATTTGGGAACAGGGGCTGCACTTCAAGCTGATATTGCAGAATAGGATTTTCTCCCAAAGCAAACTCTCTACAACAACCTCCTGCTAGGTAATATGAATTTCATTTGCCCCTGTTCTCCTGCTGTATTCAGCAGCCATTACTTTTAAGGAAATATTTACTGTACCATACTAGACCACTGCATTTTCTTTCATCATGAGCTGGCAGGTTTATTTGAGCCTCAGGCTGCCAAGTGCAGCACTCCTGTGGTTTATGGACTGCTGACACTTCCCTTACAAGACCCATTGTCCCTGGAATCTGAATCAGCTACTCCTACCTCCAGCCTGATGGGAATTTAAATATTTGGAAGTACAATGAATTCTAAAGGGGGGAAGTGTTCATCTGGCACAAGGTCCTACCAAAGACAGAGCATGGGCAAGCTGAGAATGCAGGACTGAGAGGAGACTCTTGGAATTCCAGAATTCATCCTGCCACCACATCTCTCTGTAGCTCAGGTCCTTCTCAGACAGGGTAGCAGAACATCTCCAGGTAAAAACATCACCTAAGAACAGACAATACCTATTATTATTGCAATTTGTTAAAGCTTTACAAGTATCAGAACATGGTTTCAAAGCAGCTTTGGCACAATGAAAGGTTTTTTTGTAAGTTTTCTTTCAGTTTATTTGTGAAATTCAAATTATGCCAAGTATTGCTAAATATTCTTGTGGATCACCAGGAGCTCAGACAAAGGGACTGCCCAGAGAACCCCTGCAGTTGGGGATATTGGAAAAAAAAACCCCAATAGTTCTCCAAGAAAGTTTCTTAAATCTCAGATTTCCAGCTCAAATATTAAAGGAGCTTTGGGAAATCTTCTGAAGATTTGCAGCCCCACATCATTTTTATATCAAAGGAAGTTTTGTGTCTGTAATTTAAAAAGAAATCTAAACTATCTGACAGCAAGTGGGTGAAATATACATATATGAAGACATTTCAAATACGGATATTCATATACATGGGGGAAAAATCATTACACATTAAAAACTTGCCATTTCTTGCTTGGTAAAGGGATGGAAGATCAAATAGGCAGAGGTATTTTAAAAATGCACTTCATTGTGTGTTCTGTGGACATATTTTAATTGTCATCAGCATACAAGGCTAAAATTGCAAGCTGGTAATGCAGAACAGGGTTTGTGGGAGGAGGAAGTATCTTTTCCCAGAGCAGCTGGTATGGCTGAAAAAAAAATCTCCAAGCTTTCAAACACAGCAGCCCATCTGCAGGGTCTGAGAATGAGCTATTTTACAAAGCCAAGTGCACCTTCACAAGCATCTCTCAGAGTTCAGCTGGGCACACACTCATCAGGAGATCTCTGAGGACAGAGAGAATTGGTACCTGTGAAGTAAAGAGGATGAGGAAGGGGATGAAGAGAGGAAGACAGTGATGAGGGAGATATTTTATAGCCTGCAGAATAAAGGGAACTTCGTGTGGGAGAGCAATTCTGGAGAATGCCATAAAACAACATCTCCAGCAAGCTCCTGGGTCTTGGTGTCCCAAATTCTGCTACAGTTTAGTTTGCAAGCTCAGCTTTGGGAAGTATTTCCCGAATTTTCCTTAATGGCACGAACAGAGAGAGACAGGGAAGCACTTTGCTGGGAAATGCTTGGGAATGGCAGCTGGGAGTGGTGTCCTTGATGGATCTCTGGCATTTTCAGGGAGGAAATGATGAATCTGACTCCATGTTCTCAGAAGGTATATTATATTATATTATATTATATTATATTATATTATATTATATTATATTATATTATATTATATTATATTATATTATATTATATTATATTATATTATATTATATTATATTATATTATATTATATTATATTATATTATATTATATTATATTATATTATATTATATTATATTATATTATATTATATTATATTATATTATGCTATACTAAAGAATAAAGGATACACACAGAAGGCTAAAAGATACTAATGAAAAACTAATGACTCCTTCCAGAGTCCTGACACAGCTGGCTGTGATTGGTCATTAAGACAAAACAATTCACATTAAACCAATTAAACAATCACCTGTTGGTAAACAATGTTGTCTTGGTTTGGAAAGACAGGAGTCTGCTAAAGAAGGCAGGAGCCTCCCCTGAAATGGAGAATGTAAACCCCCCCTACCCCTCCCAATTGCTATAAATTTTAAATTAAGGGGCTCTCAGGCAAAAAATATGGGAGCAGGAAATAACAGTTCTTTAATAGGGAAGGAAAAATAGAAGGATAAAATAAACAATGCAGTGAACTAGAACAACACTGCCAGAGTCAGAACCCAACCTGACACCCTGTGGGTCAGGGTGTTGGTGGCAGTCCCATTGGAATTGTGGCTCAGCCCTCCTGCAGTGTCAGGGGCAGTTCTGCTGGAGCAGGGATCCTGTAGAGAAGGATGTATTCTTCCTCTGAAGATCCAGTGGAAGGAGAGGCAGCTGCTGCTCCTCTGGGGAATCCAGTGGAGAAGCCGCTGGATTATATCTGGGTAGCAATGCTTGGCTCCTCCCTCTGGGCTCACATCTCCCAGTGGGATGTTATAGTTCTTATCAGCCATGCAGTGACATTCAATAGCTGTTATCAGCAGATATCCCCTCCCAAGGGAGGAGTAAATGTGGTCACTCAGAGAGAGAGAGATAAGGCAAAAGATAATCTGCCCTACAGATGGTAATAGAACACATCTTGCCTTGCAATCTGGAACAAATGTCCAAACCACATTCCAAAGCAGCAAAACACAGGAGAAGAAAATCAGATAATTATTGTTTTCCTTTTTCTCTGAGGCTTCACATCTTCCCAGAAGAGAAATCCTGGCAAAGGGATTTTTCAGAAAATATGACTGTGACAGATCTCCCCAGAGGTTCCCTGGGAGAGGACGTCCCATTCCCTGACACACAAGCCACCAGTCCCCACAAGCACAGCCAGGACAGCAAGGTATCAGCAATTACTTCTATTTCTAATTTTTTTTCACTATCTGTTTCCCAGGTCAGGTTTTTGCCTGAGCAGATGAAGTCCGACAGGCTCCATCCAGATTTTGGTTCTGAAAACTGACAGAAATTCACTTGGAATGGTTCTGGATGAACCAGAGGAGTTACCAAGGGGAATTCTGGACACAGAATTATTTATGTTGCTCTTACCCCACTGTACAAAACAAGCCTAGAATCCAACACATTTACAAAACATATATGTCTTTTTTTTCCTTTTTAAAATTAAATCACAGAAACAATGACAGGACATGGATTTCTCAAACTACCTCGTGTCCTGCCTTGCCCTGCCCAAAGTATAACATAATATCACATTTCACCAGTCCCCTTCAGCCATTCTGATTTTTTTCATTACTTTGCACTGTCACATAAGAAAGTCAAGTGTAAAATATCAGTGTCCTAAAAAACCAAGTTTTATACCAATATATTTTCTTTTCTATGCAGATAACTAAAAGTTTCTGCTGTTAGTAAAATATGCTTAATTTGCTTCTTATCCTTCAAAACGCTGTTTCATTTCCCTTCTGACTCTCTTTCATTTCACTTCTAATCTCTCATATAATGTCAATTAATATAATTCAGAAGCATTGTACTCTCCCTTAAGAACAAGTTAAACTACCTTTTAAATATTTGTTCTTTTTTTTGGTTAAAGTCAAGATTTTCTTAGAGTAAAACAATTCCACAAGAAGGTTATGATGAAAGGGTCTATGAGAAATAAGCAGTCCTTTACTCTCAAGTGTAAGGATATGAAGAAATTGCATTGGGGAACTGAACTACACTAATAACAGCATTAAAAATATTTCATAATCAATAAATATACAAGTAATAAATGTCAATAATAAATAATTGGTTATTATGTAATATAATAATATATTATAGATGTACATTATATAATGATGTATAATTTTTATTAATTAATAACATTAGTGCTAATAGGAAATTTAAAATAATTAATCACTAATAGTTAATTTTTAATAATTAATAATTAATAAATGCAGTTAAAGTTACCAAATTACATTAATAAGAGCAGTTAAAATTACAAAAAAAAGAAAGAAAAAATTACTGCAATTAAAATTACTGCAGACTAAAAATGGCAGAGGCTCAATTTGCTAATTTTATTATTTTAGTCAGAACAAACTTAAGGGAAATGGGCCTGAAACAGTTGTCGTAGAAACTGCTCTTCCAAAGTCCTTATAAATGTCAGAAATCTTATCCAAAATTACCAGTCTAGTAAATTTGTCCTAAAATAAATATCATAACATGGCAGCTGCCCAAAGTATTTGAATGAAGACCTTGAAAATTCTGAATTGCCTTTAAGGTTAACAAACAATGACATTATCACGGGGATGAAATACATTTACAGTTGGGTTGGTGCATCCTTCTCCCTTCCTTGACAGTTAAAGGATTTTATTAGTAAAATGTGTGAAAAAAAATTATTTTCATAGAGAAAAGTTTGGTTAGTTCATATATACATATAAAAAATATATAAATATATATTTATATATATTTAAATACATAAATTTATATCTAATTTATATATAAAATATATAATATAATAAATATATATGATATAATAAATATAAATAAATAGAAATAAACATGTATTTATAAATAAATTATATTTATATTTATAAATTATTTTTATTTATATATTAGATATAAATTATATAATATGTTATATATAATTTATATATTTATATATAAATAAATAAATATATGTATCCTACTTCTTTGTCCACTCATTAGGTCCATTATTAAGAATGACTTGACAGCAGTCCAGAAGCCATAAAGTGAAATTTTTAGTATTTTTTGAAAAGAAAGTCTTCATGTTCTTTCAGTCATTGATAGAAATCATGTTATTGCTCACTCAGTTCCACAGGAGACCCATGTATGAAAAATTAATCCTAAAAACAACTATTGGCATTGGATCACAGGAGCAATCCTGTGAAACTTCAGAGTAAAGAATGCACGTATAGTTCAGGCTATAAAACTTCTATCTGATTATTTAGCAAGGTTAAGGTTTATAATAACATGCACAGAAGCACCTCTCTTGGTTTGTCACAACTAAATTCCAGCCTGATAGGTCATTTTTGTTTTCCACTGTTTGATAAGGAAAAATAAACCCACATACAGTCTGTTCACTACAAGTTCTAGATAAGAGTTTTTGAAAATTAAAAAACATTTTAAAAAGAAAATACATTTTAGCTTGTCCTCAGAAATTATTTGAAAATTGAAGCTGTCTAAAAACATAGCAAGATACTTTTGTAAGGTATGTGCACAAAGGTAGTGGCATCAAAGGTGATTTAAACTTGTAACTATGGAAACCATATCCTTTTTTAAAAAGCCAAAGCCTGAGATTACTGAAATTGAGAGAAAAATAGTGAAATAAGCTGTCTTCTTGACCTGGACATTTCATCAAAGGACAAATCACCACACAGGAAGGTCACTCACAACCTCTGAGGCAAAAACTGTCCCACACCCTGAAAATGCAGGCAGAACTTTTTTTGAGATTCAAAATGAATTCCTGCACCTTCCAAACTCACTCATCCCACTGAACAGGGATGATGTCTCTAATAGAACAACAAATTATTGAAGGAGGAATATCTCACACACCAGAAAAATCTAAATTGTACTTGATGAAATAGGACATTTTTGCAAAATTACTGTGAAATATTTAGAAAAATCTGCTCATGAGAAAAGTACCTTGCAACACGAAGAGCAGCTGGAGACAAAATGGGTCACTTATAAATGGTTTTCCATGAGAAAATTAGATCTGAAATTACTGCCTGGAGTGGCAAATTCTTAGAGTTATTTCCTTTGATTGCAAGAATTTATGGTCCCATGCAGGTCCTCACAATTTAATTTATTCAGTGTGCGAGGGCTCATAGGAAACACAAAGTAGGCTTGAATTACAACTGTATGTTGAAACATACTGAGGAAAAGATAAATATGAGTAGGATTTTCCAGAAATAGTGAAAATCCAGCACTTGATGATTTCTAGAGGAATAGACAATCAAAAATAAGGAACTGGAAGCTAAGAGTAAAAAACACCCACCTGTGTACCTGGAGCTAAGTGATCTAGTGCTCAAATATACCTTTAAAATTACATATTAAAAGAATTTCAGCTTTTTGAAGCCCATAGCCTGGTCATGAAAGGTATCGGGGTAAGACTTGAGCACTTGAAGCTGCAAAGTCATCAGCAGGATCTCCTGAAAGAATTTAGAACCTAGCTGTGCTGCATTTTTAAAATAATCTCATTTCTTCAGTGTTTTCTTTGTGCAACCTGACACAGATGCTAAATTATGCACTCTTACACACACAAAATCTTAACTGCTTTGTGAAAATAGACAAGATAATTTACCTTCCCTTTGTAAAGGCGTCAGCATTTGCTACAGCAAGGGCAGGACATTACAACAGCTGATCATTAATGCCTAAGCATTCATTTAATTACCAAGAAAATAAATAAATTTAGCATTTAGGAACAGTTTGGATGGTTTTTTCTTTTCATCATTTCAATTTTTGTTCAAAGACAGAAATAAATGTCACACTTTGATTTTACCACAAATAACACACTAAATAATAAAGGGTAGTACCTCTGAGGGTGCACATTAACCATTTAAAAATTCAACAGGCAAAAACATCACTCTGGAAAAAAACCTAGAAACCCTTACAAGTTGGGGAAATATGTTTTTTAAGCAGCACCTCATTACTGTGTGCTCCTCAAAGTCTCATGCCAATCTGGCAAACACAGAACAAGAACTTGATGGACCATATTTATAACTGATCTACAAAATGATTGTCACAGCCAAACAAAATTCAGTATAGACTGTAGGAACCAATGGCAATGTGAGTAAAAGAAATAAAAAAATACAGCAGCCCTGAATATTTATTTGCAGGACTCATTTGCAGTATCTGAGTGTTTCTGGTGGTTTTTTGGGCAAGTCAGATATGAAATAAAGGAAGACATGATTTTTACATTATCAAACTCAGTGACTGTAGCTGTGAAGGCAGAAGATTCTAAGAAAAGAGGAGGCATTTGTGTCCAAGTTTCTTTGGGATAATTTTTAGGTCACTGTGGTCTCAGAGCCCCTCAGAGAAAGAACAGATTAATAATCTGCAATAATCTGAAAACGATGAAGAAAGAGTGCAGATCTGTGGCTGAAGCATATCCCATTCTGGGATGTGGAGCAGCCAGAAATGACCCCAAGATTATGGCCAAACCCCCTTCATATGGGGACATTTTAAGGAGCTGTGTTCAGGAGCCTGGGTTTGTGGAGACATAAGTCTTAGGTGGTAAAATAAGCCCAGTAAAAATTCCATCGTCACTTTTTAAGAGGTTTCTGACGATTCAGCTGTTGCAGAATTGCATTTGAGCTACAAAAGATATCAAGACATCTCTTACTACTGCCTGTTCCCAAAGCTAAGGAAAATAACATTTTTCAGAAAAGGTGAGAATTAAAGGTCACAAAATGACTGTGACTCAGTAGAGATGGTGAAGCAACAGACCCGTGTCCAAATCATCACTCTTTGCATATGATCATCTTTCTTCTGATTTTTTCTCACAGATTGCAATAAACAGCTGGACAACAGTAAAAATAAAAAGAAGACGACACTTATAGCTTGTGCTAAAGAAACCTTAGCCAGTCCTGACCTAATTAAGGATATTTTTCAGGAGTACTCCCTCATAATGAAAATATAAGCCTTCCCCTGAAATGCTGCCAGGGAAACCTTCCTCTGGGATTATAATTGTCTGCAGCAGTAGAGAATTAGACTAACTGGTGCCTCAAGTGGTTTGCCACTAATGAATCTGTGCTGCTTTGTTTCACTTCTTGTTTAGGTGTTTGGATTTCTGTAGGTCTTCACCACTGTCCCTCCCCTAGAACATATGCTCTGCCAAATGAAAAAAAAATGCATTTTGGGTTGTAATGGCAGGCAAATGCTCCATTATGTAAGTTAGCTCTTAAAACATTTAGTCTTGTTGCAAAGAGAACTTGAAGTGCACACTGAATGCTTAGAGAAGGCAGAAAACAACACTGAATGTTGTCGAAACACTGAGGCAACAGAACTTTGGAAAGGATCAGATATTTTCATTCCAAAAGTATGTGCAAGAAACTAATCAAATTATTTATACCAAACTACAGAATGGAATGTTGTGCACAGCTTTGCTAAAAGTAGGATTTCCTCAGTGTTTTAAGGCTCCTCCTTCATGCCTAGCATGAAGAGGTGACTTGGAAAACACTTGAGCCCAGAGCTGTCCACCACCTCAGCCAGAGGCAACAGGGTTGGGAAAGTGTAAATCAAAGTTAGAGGCATGATGAGCATGGCACCTGCAAGAGAAAATTGTCAAGATATTTTTAAATGCTCTGACAAGTTCACCAGCAGTCCCTAATTAACCAGAGAAAGCTGAAACATCTCCAGTCCAAAGGGGAATGCTGTCATCAGATTAAGAGGGATTTTACCTATTATTTTAAAAATCTACCTTCTAGCATCAGATTTTTTTTTTAATCAAATTACACCCTTTGGTAGGTGTATCTTAGGTCATGGCTAAGCAGAAATGCACATGCATCTGTGAGCCAATCTCTAATTTCACAATTGCACTTTTTCGGATATCTCCTTCTCATTATTTTTTTTTTAAATACTAACAGGAGGCATAGCTTTGTATCCTTCTGTTGTAATGTACAGCTCTGTACATTATTTATGGGTTCTGTCACTTCAGCCTCCTGTACAGAAACGGTGCTAAATCCACAGGGTAACTCTGGTGCCAGAATTACAGAGAGTCTCAAAATCCTCAGTCAATGCCACCCACCCACCAGATGCTTAAAAGATGTCTGGTTATGAGAAACAACACAGAATAATAAACAACCTTAATAGCACAACAGATTCTCAAAAACAGGGCAATTCCAGGAGGAATTCATGCAGGAAAGCTCCTAATCAGAAAGGCTGGCACTTGTCTCCCAAGACACTTGGAATATGTGTGCCACATGCTTTGCACAGTTACTAGACACCAGGAAAGGCTCAGCTTCATCAGAATATATTTCTGTTCAGTGTTGTTAAGTGCATATGGCAGCAGCCTCCTGGCTGGGTGGTGCATGGACAGGAATATGTCATAATTAAAGCAAACCAGTCTGAGGAGGGGGAATTAAAAGCAGCACCACTTGATGGATTCCACAGGGTCTGTTTGAGGGGGTGTTGGTTTTTTTAAACTCCTATGAACCTTTAATACACATCAGTTTTACAAAAGGTCATGAACACGGTCGAAAATGTCTCCACCAGGTTTTTTTTTTTTTCCTTCTAATACAAATCGGTATTGAAATGAAAGAATATATTCACCTTTGTGAACAAGGTAAATGTATAAAAACACTTCTGCAAGATCTCTGCATTTTGCTTAGTGTCCCTTTCCCCTTTTTTTAGAAATCCTCCAACATTTTAATTCCAGGCAAAGTTGGAAGATGCTTGAAGTAACAACATTTAGAGCAGTGACCAAACTTTATGCTAACTTCCTTCAGTGACTTTATAAAATGTGATTGTCACACACACAAACACACACCAAAGGGAAAAACAGGGATCACAAAACATCATTTAGAAATTGTGTTTCAGTTCCAGAATTCACCTGATTCCAGAGAATCTCTTAATAAGATTCTGTAGGCTTCAGTCTGTGATCTCTTTTGGGCAACCCCAAATTCATTTCTGCAGCTCAAAGCAGTGCTGGGGCAAGCCAGGTCATGTGCAAAGTGGGATTTGATTTCACTCTGATGGAGTTTGTGCTTAGCATGAGAAACACAAGATTTGTTTGAGGCAGTGCTTTAATTTCTAGGAACCAGAACAAACTTTCAAACTTTCTATCTAATCTTTGGTCTTTCCAGATGAAGGTGTTCCATATTGCCTGAATTATTAATTTTGCCAAGATAGAGCCCATAGTTCCTGTATTATAAGTCTTAGGCTACAGAAAGGATTTTTGAGCCCCTACCCAGGATACCGCATTAGTTTTATTCCAATATATCTGTTTAAGCATGGGCTTGTCACTTAGGCTGACTTTGACTTTAAGTTCTTTCAACAGCAGGATGAGATACCAAGAAGAAGCCAATTTACAATGTTTAGAAATACTTTATGACAATCTTATTATATATTTGCATCAGAAGTCAGTATTTCCACAAAAGTGGGCATAATTTCAAATAAATGAGCTGTTATAGCAATAATAATTATTTTTCCTTTTTTTTTGCACTTCTATTGTTATTTTTAAATTACAATTAAAAAATTGTTACAATTACTGTTAGATAAAAATAACTACATTTGTTCTCAATGTCAGGATTTGTAGGTTTCTGATGTTATAAGAACAACATAATTTATGTTTTCCCACTCATCAAAAAAATACCTTGACAATAATCACTCATTTCAACCACGAGTATGAGCCACATGCATGAACATTTAACTCACAGGCAAACAAGACTCAGCTGGCAGATTGTCACCATGGTGTTTTCCCTTTGCTCTGATTCTGTTTCTCACCAAAGGGAGAACAAGGACTCCCTGCATTTCTGTTGATTTGTGCATCACAGAAATGTGCTCAGGGTGGTGTTTCAGGTGCCTGTGCTCACAGGGAGGGGCTGGAGAAGAGCATTATTTGCCTCATTCAGATTCTGAATATAAAATGCAATAAGTAGACACACAACATTATGGAGGGATGCCAAGTGAGAGAAGTGAGAGGCAATAAAGAGCAATTCTCTGGCTCATCTCACCCTGGAGCCTGTAAAATTAGTGTGGATTTGTGTTGGAAATCCTTTACTGAGGATTACTGAGGATCACTGAGAATTTCAGGCTTTCTGTGCTGTCAGGCACTGACCCCCAAAGAGAACACTGCATTTGACCTGAGAAAGCTTCCAAAATTAAATTATAGAACTGGGATTATGGGTGTGAAGTTTGAGTAAAAGTGTGTAATATCACATGGTGGAAAAGTTTTAGAATATAATAATACATATAAGATAGAAGTTTGAAGGCAGAAACTAATCCTCCTTCTTCACCTTCTCCTTCATAAATTTAAGTAGCATTGTGTAAATAGACAAAAAGTCTGCATTGTGGCCCGTGAATAGTTGCTACATTAAAAATAAAAATAATTTAGGTGGTATTTCTTAATTGGATAGCTTATCCTTAGAAAAACCTTGTAAAAAGAGAAATACAACTCCATTCTTAGTCTGTCAAAGTACTGTAGAACTCCTAGTTTGTAAGTCTATAATATAAATAAGAACTAATAAACATCTGAATCCAAACAAAAAACAGCATCTTACATGTTTAATCCCAACCTTAACAAAAAAACCAAAAAATCCTTTAGATTTGCTTTTAAATAATCCCAGTTTTTGTTCAGGACCACACTACACACAGCAGTAACTCCTTGCAGAGCATCCCTGCATTTGTGCTTTCAGCTGCAGCTAGGCAGTGCAGGAACAACCAGGACAAGGCAACAAAGTTATCCAACTTTAAGAAAAATTCACTCCAGCTTCAAAACCCACTCTAACTCCTACTGGAGCTGATGAAAATTATACCAGAACCAAAACAGAGCTTTTTTTCTTTTAAACCCTCATTTCCTGTTCTCACTCAGAGGTTGCCTTAATGCCAGAGACAGTTGGTGGCTCTGGTAATTGTGCAGAGCTCCACAGAGTTCATTCCAGATTTTTATCTGCTTTGCTTGACAAGGAAAGCAATGGCATTGTCTGTTCTTTGTCAGCTCATCAAATCTAGAATTTCACAGTGAATTTTTAGAAGCAAGATTAATGTTTAAAGAAACCACTCCTGAAAATCAGCAGCACAGGAGTGTAACTAGATAATGGCATAATAAACTAGCTGGGTTCCAGTGGAACCCGGACCAATAAATTAATCCAGGCTGTAATGCTGAGTAGGCTGCATTGATCTCCAGTTTTTTCTCATAATACATACTCTTCCCTGCTTTATGCATAGGTACATTAAATAGAAACCAAGATCATGGACCCAGGGACTCCAAGTATCAACCAAGCATCACAAAAACCCCACACTTTTAAAGCAAAGAACTGATAGACTTGAAGAATCTGGTGTATTTGAAATAAAGTTAACAATGTTATATATATATATATACACATAACTATGCCATAAACATAATTGACTCATTCTTTCTATAATCATAATTGAACAATTTTCTCTATAAAACACTATGTTTCATCAATTTGTCCCACTAAGTTATATTTTCTTGATATCAGGAACTCCAAGTATTAACCAAGCATCACAAACCCCCCCACTTTTAAAGCAAAAAACTGATAGACTTGAAACATCTTATGTATTTGAAATAAAGTTAACAATGTTATGTATATATACAACTATGCCATAATCGGAATTGAATCATTCTCTCTATAAATTATTGTGTTTCATCAATTTGTCCCACTAAATTATATTTTCTTGATACATGATTTATCCTCTTTACTTTTTTGTTGTTGCTGTCATGCATTGGCCTGAAACATTTAGGCATAAATGCAACCTGACTCCATTCCAAGAGCAGCCACTGCCCAGAGTTTTTGCCATGGTGGATTGGGATTCTTTGATGGCATCCTGCACTGGGAAAAGACTAAATTCTGTAGGTTTTTAAAAATAAATCTATTGCCAGACTCAACCACAGAACATGATCAACTGTCAGGAAAGGAATAAAAGTAAATGTCACCATCATATTTTCTGGAAAAATCTCTTTGCTAAGATTTCTTCTCCTGGGAGGCAGAGAAGCCTCAGAGAAAAAAATGAAAACAATAATTACCTGATTTGCTTCTCCGGTGTTTTTGCTGCTTTGGAATGTGGTTTGACATTGTTTACCAACTGGTCATTGTTTGATGGGTTTCATGTGAATTGTTTTGACTTAATGACCAATCACTGTCCAGCTCTGTTGAGGCTCTGGAAGCAGTCACAAAAGTTTTTCATTATTAAAGTTTAAAGTTTTTCATTATAATCTTGTTAAGCCTTCTGTCTGTATCCTTTTTCTATTCTTTAGATAGTTTTAGTATAGCATAGCATAACATGTAACATGCCTTCTAAGAACATGGAGTCAGATTCACCAATTCCTCCTCCCTCTGGGAACCCTGCAAATACCACAGGTAAAAACAAATGTATTTTGATTTTATGTTAGATTATACGCTTAGCTCATGCACCTCTACAAATTTTTCCTGATTGAACTGTTAAAAGCATCTCCACAGTGACCTTCACTGCTGTATTGTCACAGAACCTAGCAATGATTAATTTTGTCACATGAATAATGTAATTTCTTATGGATAGCAAATCTTCTACCTGATAATCACTTCTAGTGATCGAGGATTTATGTTTTACAGTGCATCAATCAGAAAATGGCAGAAAAAGGGGTTTAGTTCAATCCAAGAAAAAGCAGTCAAGTCTTCCTAAGTCTACTGCATTTCTCATTGATATCTCTATAAAGGAGATAGGTGTGAGGTATTTAAACAAATTTTAATAAATTCAGGTCAGTCCTGGATTGAATACTAAAATGTTGTGTCACTTTTTGAGAAAATTCTTGGGGAAATTATTTTGGGAGATTTATTACTCAAAGAATTCAATATTTAATGCTTAATATTACTTCTATTTTTGCTTGTCAAAGTAATCTTGAAATAACAAGGAACAAATACTCTTCTAATTACATTTAACTTCTGATTATTCTTCCTTTGATCAGAGAACAAGGAGGGACCCAAACTCCTTCAGTGGTTTTATGATTCAGGATTTAGCACAAATTGCCTGCTGGCTTAGAATTTAACTTCTCTGACTTTCCCAGTTCCTAGAAAGGGCATTTATTCAGGAGCTGATTAAGTAATTTTTCCTTAATTGTTATATCAAAACTATAAAACACAAGAGCTAAAGCAGCAGCTTATTTACATACCAAAAGCTGGAGGCTGGTCTGTTGAAAAGTGTGTTAAATTCCCCAAAGCTTTCAACAAAGACGAGGCTGCAGCCTGAGAAACGTCTGAATCTATTTAGCACTTTCAGAGGAAAGCATAAGGAGCAAAGAAGAACCAAGGAAAATGTTTGGATTTCAACTTCCAGTATTTGGGGTTTGCAAATAACTTATTCTAGAGAGCAAGTGCAGCTCTAGAGCACAAATGCTCCTAAAGCATAAAAATGCTGGGCTTTGTTTTGATTCCCAAGATGAAAAGCCAAGCTCAGATTTAAATGTGCAAATATTGAACACAATCAAAGCATTTCTATTTACTTGAAAATTCAATTCCCTGAGGAAATATTACAGCTTTAGGGATATATGCTAATTCTAATTGCATCTATAAGCCAATTGAACAAAACCAAACTCCCCAAAATAAATTCTGATGAAAAAATCCACTCAGACCATACTAAAGTTTCAGCTCAATTAACATGCAGGCCTCAATTAACACAAGGCAGTCTTAGCTAATTCTGTGGAGTGGGATGCAGCAGGAAATCTGCATTTTTAGGTGAATGTCAGAAAAAGTATTTTAACAACAATTAGTCTTAGTGCCTGAAGTTTCCAGGAGGTTTGGGGAGCACTGACAGAGTTCCATACCCTTGTCCCACAGTGGGAAGAGGATCTCCATCATTAAGGCTTCTCAGGGATAATTAAAGCTCCTCCAGGGAGTACTGAAAATCGAGAAATTCTGATGCAGACATTTAGGACAGGAATACATTCTGTCCTAAATTCTGATGCCAGATTTCACACTTCCTTAGGGCTGACCTAGAAAAATTGTCATTGTGAATTGAGGAGCTGGGATTGAATAAATATTATCGAAGCATGGAGACGACAACATTTAGGCAATGCCAGCAAGTCATGCCCAAACACACACACAATTCTGCAATTTTCTATTTCAATCACAGCACAAAGATATTTAGACAGGTCACAGATAACAACCTATTACTGCTTTTTTCCTTAGCCCCATAGTCATATCTACCATTATTTGACCTGACTGTCTTCATTCAACCTGATCTTCACCTGATTTCAGACTTCAGTGTTAGTATTTTTCTTTTGTAAAATTTATAATGAGCCCAAAAAAAAAAAAACAATTAAAAATAAAAGAAGATTTATTACCTGTCTAGAGACTCCCCAAGTTTCTCTAATCTCTCTCTTATCACCCAGGGCCTGACAGAACATGAAAAGGATTCTCAAATTTTAAGATAACACTTATGGGTGTGAGGAGGGGACACTTCTACCGGCCCCAAATCTGTTGACAGGAATCAAGCCCACCAATGCTTGAGGTATTCAATGATTCCAAAACAAGCTTTTATTTCTGGCTAAAGAATTCTGTGCCAGAACCTGACAGCCTCCAGCAGCTCCAGCATTCTGCTTAGCAGAGATAAATCTACTGCACAAAAATGAAAGGAATCCGCTGCACTTAAAAATATTTCAGTGACGCAGCAACCAGGAATCAGACACTTGCACTTGGAATTTTCCCCTCTTTGATGCCTTAACACATTGTACCCAGGAAATCAGATAAATAAGCAGCTCAGTGAGAATCATTTCAGCAAATCTGCCCATAAAATAGTGAAAGCTGAATTCCAGGTCAGGTGCAATACTTGGAAATGGGATATTTGAATAAGTCTATCATACCAAGATTAAAACTGGAAGATATTAAAATTAGGCTTGTTTTCAAACAGTTTGATTGCCATTTTCATCCTTTGCCTCCAATTCTGGACACCTTTTTAAAATATCAATCAATTCTTCTGACACATTTCTAAGGGGCAGGTAAAACAATCTGGATTAAAAAAAACAACCAGAATTATATTTCATGACTAAATATAATCAGTTTGGGAGACTTAGTCAAGATTTCCACATCTCCAAAAAAATTGATTATTTATATCCATCAAACATAAAGGATCTATTCTTTTTATGATTTATATAAATTGAGCACTTGCTTCAAGTAGATGACAGTGTTTTGTGTCTTTTACACAGGACTGAGGTCAGATGACAGATGATAGAAGTGCAAAGTAATTCATCAGAAAGACATACAACCATTTTTGCCAGATTTTTTTCCAGTCACCTCTTAGATTAAAACCCCTTATGCCTGTATACTAGAAGAGATTTTTATCATTCTTACCCTGAAAAACAGCCTTATGCTTATTACTGCACTTGATATGGAAATTTTTACCAACATTTGTGTAAAATCCCAAATTTTCATGACAGCACTTTGTTCTCTAGTAAATATCTTGTATAAATAGTACAGCTGTAAAACTCTTCAAAGAAAAACTTCTTAAGTTTAGTTGTTTTGTTTTGTTGTGGATTTTTTTCAACAAGACTGAATTTTTGGTTGCTCACACCAAAAAAAATAAGGCTTTCTGAAGCAGACCACCTATTCCCACAGATTAGACATGTCAGTTTTACTGAGTAATCCCAAGAGGCTGGGAATGGATAGCATTTATCCAAATCTCTTCTCCTTATTGCTGCAGCTCTCCATTAAAGTCAGAGGCCAATTCCCCAAAGTCATCTATTTCTAATGTATTAATTAAGTGCAGGAATACCTTTGAGGATCTGGAGGGTCAGACTTCTGCCACCCTCACATGTATTTATGTCCAACACGACAGCATTTTCCTCTCCCTCAATCCCCAGCTCCACAAAGCATCACCCAGCAGCATCACTCTGCAATGGCATCGGCGGCGAGGCCAGCTTTTCAATCTGTAGCAAACCAGGGGAAAATAAAACGGAAGGGACATCAATTAATATTTGTTAATGAAGCATTTTTAGGAGGAAAAGCTGTTCTTGCTGGTTTTCCCTCAGCTGACAAACCCGGGGCTCGCCGGGGCTGGATTCTGGATTTGGGGAGGCGCCCGGGACCGGCAGTGGCGGGGTTTGGCCAGCAGGTGGCGCTGCCCGTTCCCAGCGCTGGGGGAACGGCAGGGATCGGCAGGACGGACGGACAGAAGGACAGACAGACAAACCGCCCCCCCTGCAGCTCCTACAAACCCGGTCACAAAGCCCGTTTGTTTAGGAATAATAATAATGATAATTTTAAAAAAGAGGGGAAAAAAAAGGAAAAAAGGGTACGGGAATCAGAAAAAATAGAAATATCCACAGATGCGGGGGGGTGTGATGTGCAGCCTTGGGAGAAGCTTGGATTGATGTAAAAAAAAAATATACAGATATTAAGCAGAAAAATCATGAACTTACATTTCTGTAGTTTTAAGTGAGAATATGCCTTAAGTTAGTGAGAGACTGCATTGGTAAAATGGTGAAGGGTTTATAGTGTAGCGGTGTGGTCGTATGGAGTAAGCTCAGAGTTTAGAAGTTAGAATAGAAGTGTATGTGTGCCTGTGAGTTAAAAGCCCACTGGGCAAAAGTATCCACAGTGCAGCAGAATTAATTAAATGTGATAGGTTAGAAAAGCAAAATAAACCCTGTGGCAGGTGTCTGTTGGGTTAGGAAGTTCTGTATTGCCTTGTAACAAAGAATCTGTGACTGCTCTGAGCTATGGCCCAGTTCTTGCTCCTCTAAAATCTCACAGCCACTGAGGCTGATGTTTATCTGAGCAATGAATTGTTCTTAACCTGAAAATAGTCCCATGTCTTCATTAAAAGCAGCAACAGTGATAAGAGGGGAAGAAACACACTCAGATTCTGGTCTTCTGCCTTTGGGAATGTAAGATTTAAATATGTGAGGATGCTGTGGTGTTTCCAAAGCTCAAGGGCCTTTGCATACAGTAAAATGAATTCACTAATTGTAAAGAGAGATAAGTTTGTCCTCCATTGATGGGCAAGGTTTGTAGACCTCAGAATTTGTGACCACCAGTCCCTGAGTTTCATTAATTTATCCATCAGAGAGACAAGGAGGAGAAACTCCTGAAGGAAACTGAACCAAACCAGATTGTCTCTGCAGCACCAGTGGGTAAATCCCATCACTTGTAAAACCAGTTTTGCACAACTGGTAAAACCAGAGGCCACAAACTGGTGCCCTGTCACTGACATATTTTATGAAAAATCCCTTTGCCAGGATTTTTTCTCCTGAGAAGCCTCAGCAAAGAAATGTAAACAATAATTACCTGATTGCTTGGAATGTGGTCTGGAGGTTGCTCACCAACAGGCGCATCTTCAATTGGTTCCATGTGAATTGTTTTTAATTAGTGAACAATCCCAGCCCAGCTGTGTCAGGACTCTGGTCAGTCACAGGTTTTATATTACCATTCTTTTCTAGCCTTCTGATGGCTCCTTTTCTCTTTCTTTAGTAATATAATTATAATATAACTATAATATAACTACAATATAACTATAATATGACATGATATAATATAATATAATATAATATAATATAATATAATATAATATAATATAATATAATATAATATAATATAATATAATATAATATAAGCATTATAATAATATTATTCTATAATATATTAATAATTATTATAAATATTATATTATTATTAAATAGATATTGTTAATAAATATATAGTTATATATTATTAATATATTAACTATAAATTATTATATTATATTATATTATACATTATATATTATATTATATATTATATAATATATATTTCTATCATATTATGTATTATATTATATTATATATCATATCAGATCATATCAGCCTTGTGAGAACTTGGAGTCAAATTTTGATCTCTCACCTCGTCCTGGGACCCACAACAACACCCCAACAATTAATAACCACAGTGCCCCAACCCCGTGCAAGTCATCAGCTTCCTTCCTGCTCCTATTCCATCCCACTTCCCAATCCAGCCTTTCTTTTTCCACCCTCAAGACTATTTCTGTTCTTCTGTGTTGCTGAGAAATTTTTGGCTTCCACCTCAAAAGGACACTTAGATAAATTTTAGGTGGTGTGAGTAAGATTAGCAAAAATGTTCAAGTATATGAACATGTCTAAAATGATGTACCACAATTAAATCCTTAGTGGGATGCAGCCTGTTACTTAATCCATTTATAGGATTTTGAATTCTTGCAAATCCAAGTATATCCATGTACTAACCAAGCCCATGTCACTTGCTTGGCTTGACTATTGTCAGAAGATTAATTGCTAAAGAAGAAATATGAATGGCCTTGAAAAATCATAGCATACCTTAAGATTTTGTAATCCATTGCCACATTTCTGACCTGCAGACAGAACAGATCGCAAGAAAGACCTGGGGTGAAAAACCCTGCCAGTCTTACCAGTAAATGTCAGCCCTGGTCTGCTGGCCTCAAACCACATAGGAAGAAATACAAGGTACATGATTCAGTTCTCATGATATTAGTGATTTTTTTATTCATTGGTGAATTTAGACTGGAGGTTCTAGTCATGGAAACACTACACGCCCCTTCACATCCTTCAAATATTTTGAACAGAAGGTCTTAGATTGTGACAAGAACAGGACCTAAGAGATTTCTTGGTCTTTCCAATCAAAAGGGAAGCAAAATCTTAAAGAGTTTCACTTTGTTTTGATCTTGACAGCTATGACTGAAACTTGAAATTAGTAGTGTGCACCAAAAAATAAAAAGTAATGAAAAAAATTCTACATGGCCTAAAAGCTCAAAAAAATTGTTTATTCCCCGTAGATGCCTAGCAAATTAGCTGATTTGATTCTCATGTTGTTAATATGAGTTCACTCAGATAATTTACTCTGAGCAACACATTTTCTGTGAAACAGAAGGGAGACTTTATTATTTTTTTAATCAGCTTTAAAGGAATAGAGCTTTACTCACACAGTCTTCTCACATTCACAATGATAATAAAAGCCAACCCAAATTAAAGTGACTTGGTGATTAAAAAAATGTTGCACTTGACCAGTATAGCTTAAAATGCACTAAAATGTGATCATAGAAATGATGGTGGAGCCCCTCCCTTGCTTTATTCAGTTATTCTTTAAGAAGGAAACATCAACTCTAGACCAAAACATGAAATGAAACATGAAAACATGAAACGAAAGTTTCCACAGAATAGTCTGACCCTAGAAACACAAAGGGTCAGCAAGTTGTGCAGCCTAGAAAGGGAAATTGCAAAAGAAAGGTCATTACAGAAGGGTATGCTAAGGACACCCGGCACAAGTGAAAAATCACAATTTTCCTTTCCAAAAAACCAAATACAACTACCGAAAAAATGATTACTTCAAAGCATAATTCTTCTCAAAAGTCTTCAAAAGGAAAAAATGCAATTTCCAGTATTTTCTTACACGGAAGAGGCAGAAATAAGATCTTTTAAAAAGAACAGGAAAACTTTTGGAAGTGCTGTTATTTTTCGATTCCAGTGGTTAAAAATTGAAAAAGTGCTTGTGAAAGGTAACTGCCCATTTTTTATTGCATTTCAATGCCCTTTCCCAAGAAGTTTTTTATCCAAGGCTGCTCCACAAATGCTCATATACATCCTTGTATATGACTATAAGACTTTCCTTCTTTTTAGCCCTGCATCTCTTAAAAGCCCTCCTAAATTTCCTAATTTTCAGGCAACCTGTCAGCTTGATAAAAGCCTCAGAATGCTGGGAAATGGTTCAGGAGTTGAAGCAAGTAATAATAGAGTTCATAACACCTGCTGGCATTTGCTTATCACTAATCACAGCCTCCACTCAGGGGATTTAGGATTTACCTTCTTGGAGAGGCTGATGCCAGCTGAAAATAAGATGCTGCAGAAAAAGTATTGCAGATCCAAACTAGTTCATTTTTTCTTTTCTTCCCCTCTGAGTTTTTATGTATTTTCTCAGACCACAGTTACATTTCACACTCATTTTCTGAAGCACTTTAGCTCAAACAACCCAAGTTATTCAACTATTCATATGGAACAGAAATTACATTAGACAAAATTACTCATTTAAAAATTAACACCCATTTTTCCTGGTTTTGCTCTTTGTACTCACCTAAACAGAAAAGATATTTAGAACTTGATTGACAGTTAACACACTTTTTTAGCCAATACTAGAACCTTTCATATCTGCTTGTGAATTATTCAACCTATAAGTACCTGCAGTAAAATTAATGTTAAAACATAAAACATATACAACAGACATATTTTGCTCATGTTTCTTGGCCAAACTTTCATAACCACTATGGATACATTGCCTCCAAATTCTTATATTTTTCTCCAATTTCGACAATCTTTGTACAAAAAGAATAATCAGCAAACACAAAAAAGAAAAGGGAGAACCATAAACTTAGGAAATGGTAAAGAACTGAAACCACTTCCTTGTTTAAAAGGGATAAATATCATATATTTTCCACTTGTATTCCATGTATGTCAAAGACTTAAAAACTTTTGCCTGTAAACAAAAATATAAACAAGTGCTGAAATAATTTAATACCAAAAATTAATCTTTATTGGACTTTCTGAAAATTAAATTACAATCATCAATTTATATTTAATATGACTGTAAAGCAAAATTCTGTTTACATAGTCTACAGCAAACATAACTTGTATTATCATTAATTACTCCAAATTAATTCATACAGGCTTCACTGGCTTTTTTCCCCACATCCCTAAAAATTTCACCATCAGTCTCTGACAATGGGCTGCAATTCACTTCTCACTGAAAGATTCTTTCTAGTTTTTACTCCACAGAAACCTGTATTTTCTGTTTATGAAAACTCCAGCCTTAAAAGAGAAAGAATTTGCAAAACCACAGCAGTACCAGTAACTCTTTTCCACCTCACAACACTACAAGAAATATCATAACTGCCGTAAGTGTGATAAGTTTGGTAAAATTTAGAAAACAAATGAAAAACCATCACCCCCAAAAAATTCTAATTTTGACATTTGTTTATAATTGTTAGAAATCCCATAATATAACATTACACAAGAGTCCCTAGAAAGACTAAAGAAAATTTGGAAATTTAAGCTTAGAAATCTTCAAGACTTAAATTTCCTAAGAAACTAGAGGAGTCTTAGAAACCTTGGCAACTGTAGAAATATTTCTGCAGAGCTCTCCCAGCTGTAAAAAAAGAAAAACAAAATTTCATTCAACATTTGGACTCTCGTAAAATATTTTGTGTTTGGGTAAATTCATAACACAAGTACTGATGCTGCACTTTTGCATATTGATCTTGAATTAGAAGAAAATTTCATAGTCATTATTAATTTGTACATTAAAAAAACAAATAACTCTAGTTGTTCATCACAGTGGAAAAGTTCTGCTAAGTTTCAAATTCTTAATAGATTTTTTTTTCCCTTACAAACTTTGATGTAATTAGTTTTCCAAATCACATGGGGGCCATTCACATTCAGAATAATTGAGCATTTGCTTTTGAAGCTTTTCCAACTGCTGCCAGTCTACCGATGCCAATCTACCTCTGCTTCTGAAGCAGGAGAGCTCAGCTAAATCTACTGCAAATTAACAAGAAAAAAATAAGAAGAAAGGCATAAAATCAGAGAGGAAAATGAGATATTAAGTGATTTTTTGCAAGAAATATTTGCACTGGGAACAGTCATTTGCTACAGCATATATGCAACCACGTTTGCTACCAATAAGAAATATTTGCCCTGTTTTTTTAACCTGCAGAACTGCTCATTTGTTGAAATTTCTTTATTTTTACCTGCAGAACTGCTCATTTGTTGAAATTTGTGTTTATTTCAAGCTTTTGTTAAGGCAGGGATTTTGTTCTTCACCTGTGTAGGCCATAAAGAATTTTTATGGCACCTTTTCCTCACCTTCCCAGGTGAGCCTGTATTTCAGCTCTGTGAAGTTATCCCCACCTTGCCTGCAGAAGAAGATGGCTAAGTCCGTTTTCTGCCTTAAATACAACATCATTGATCTGTTTAAAAGCGTTTGAAGGACTGAAGGGTTTTTGAGGGTGATTTTTTTTTTTTTGAGTGGGGATGGTGTTTTATTTGGTGTTGGATTATTATTTTGTAGTTTTGAGGTTTGTTTGAAATTTTGTGAAATCTGAAAATACTTATGCTATTGTTCTGTAGTTGAGCAGTTACCAAATTTCACAATTTTGGAATGAACCAAGCCCATGGAAGTGGTTCTAACAGGATCAGGATTTGGTGCTGTAAAACAACTGGCTGCTGTCCTCCTAAACTCTGTGAGACCCATAATGTCATTTTTTATGTGGCATTAAAACCATGGGTGGTGTAATGTGCATCATTTTCCTGTGTGCCAACTGCAGTTGAACATCCTATGTAGCACAACTCACTGCAGTCAAGTGTCCTGGGAAGGAGCTGCAATATGAAGTAATTAAAATTACAGCAGGATTTGCCTTCTTAAACTTCATAAGCAGTTCTGTAAGTTTACAAAAAGCAACCTCAAGCACATTGACTTAAAAAAAAAAAAAAAAAAAAAAAAAAAAAGTTGGGTATCTGCTTAAAGCTGATTTAATTTTAAGAATAAGAGAAAAAAGTTTGCTTCCATTTGCCTGATTTCTGAGGAACTTTCCCACTGAAGTAACACCAACATTTACCTAAAAATATTCCTGCAGGAAAATCAGATAATTCCCCACACAGGATATACAGTTTAATCTCTGCATTTCAGCAACACTGACAGAAAATTAGAAATGGAGAAAGGCATGAAAGGAAAAAGTTAATTGTATTCATTTCACATGCTTCAATTACAGGGCAACCTCATTCATCCATTCTCTGGCTTCTAAATAGGATCCTGTTTAGATTAAATAAAAATACATTCAGTTTGTAATGAAGCCTTTTGTCCATGTTTTCCCTCAGTGAGAAATTGTAGGGAAAGCCTTTGGGTTTGTAAGTACTGCCTGTAAATGGAACAAAGTTTCCCAGTAGGTACTTTAAAATATTCCAGATAATTCAGAGAAAAAACAGATTGTTTACATACAGCAGACTGAAAGGTTTGTGTGGATGGACCATCCAAAAGGAAGCACAGAATCCAAAACTCAAACCTTATTAATCACACAGTGATTGTGTAGAGTAGCTTTACCAAAGGCTCCTTCCAACCAGGTATACCTTGGAACAAATATAGAGCAACTGGGGAATGGTCTCCTGTGGTTGTTCACAGCCTGTTCTACAAGAAAAATCTTTAAGGTTTACAAGTAATAAATACAGAGAAAAATTTACTGTTGTTCAAATCTCCACCTGAACATCCAAACATGGGGGTCAAGTTCAAACCCAAAGTGTTGCCAAAAATATTGTAAATAAAGAAGCAGCTGATGATGCTGAAGTGCTAAACGCACTAGTCGAATAAAATCTGCAAAATGTTTATTCAGAAGGAAATTTGCAGCTCATACAGGAGAGGAACCACTTTTGTTTTACTGTGAACAGCACTGAATCTGGGAGAAAGCTCCCAGAGTTAAAAGAATTATGACAACAATCCACAGCCTGCTCTACATTTCCATTTTCATGCCCCTTCATGCTTTAAGTGAGTGAAAAGTGCTAATGAGCTCTAATCTCTAATGAACTGATATGCAAAGCTGCAAAATGTCAAAGATTCTGCAAAAACATTGACTGGACACCCTGCACAGCATTTCTTGTGTATTTTATTATATACCTGTAGGAATATACTAATTCTTAATTCATAGCTACCAACAGAAGCAAGAAGAGCAACTCCTACCTAGAAAAGTCAAGACCAAGATCATAAACTACACAAAATTCTGCCTTTTCAGGACACATTTCTGTGCTGGCAGAACTCAGCCCCTACAAGTACAAGAGTCAGCGTCCAGCATAAATTGGCTGCTGTGAGGATTTTACTGAATATTTTCAACAGCAGCATCTTTCTCAGTTTGGCTGAAATCAATCAGTCAAGACTGAATGGTGAGGGGAAAAAAATTAAGATGGGGTAGCAGTTGTGTGGGAAAGAAGCAGCTGAAACCTCAGGCATTGAGGGCAATGCTCTGTTCTGAAAAGCCCTTTCTCCTCTCCCCAGTGACCTTGGTGATCCCTCCAGCTCTGTGGCAAAGAGTATCCACTCCTAACACAAAAAGTCTCATTTGTTTATAGGTTGTGTAAATCTTATCTAACAATTTCTAAGACAGGAATTAAGTATTTAATGTCTGTCTGGCTACCACTTGGTATTTCCTGTGTCATTGAGTGACATTTTCCATCCCAACCCCCTTCCCTTAGAGGCCCACTTTCCACATGCAACACAAAAAAAGCCAATGAATACAGAAGCAGAAATTAGGGAATACACTGCCAAACACTATAGGTGTCTTCCTTCACAGCATCTAGTGTTACATCACCCTAGATATTTTTAAATAAATATATACAACAATCCAGCACTTTTTAATGGGTGAACATTTCACTTATATCCTAAAATCCACCCAGGATTGTTCACAGTCAGAGTTGCTACCCTCTGTTTGAATAGCTTGTTTGAATTACCTGTCCAAACCACAAATTACTCTCTCAGGATTTTTGGTAAGGGGATATGGGTCCAGAAATTATACTGAGCTTCACAAGTTGCTGAACACAGTTTCCATCTCTTCCTTGGGGCCCAAGAAGGATAAATATAGAAAATATCAAATAACTAATGGCACGAGGGATCACACCGAGATCAATACCTATTTATAATTTTTTACTTGAATAATCAAAGCAAATTAAAAAACACCAAGCCCTCAGACACATTCCCATATTTCTGGTTATTTGGGCAAGACAGACCTTCACCTAAACAGCCTGATTTTTATCTACAAGATTCACCTTCTGATACACTCAACCTCTATTTCAGCACAACTTCCAGACATGTGGAAAAAGTATACATCAACTTTTTGGAGACACCAGGATCACTCCCACTACAGTCAGCCTGACTTGAGGAGCACTGAAATCAGAAAGTTCATCAAATAGGTAAATCCCACTTCAGCATGTTCATCAGCCGTGCACTGAAATCCATTTTTTTGGGCAGCCTCAGGACAGTTTTTGCCAGAAAAGCAGCAAGATCAGCTTCTTAGATTAAGATGCTAATTTAAAACTTCATCATGCAGCTGTGTTTACCTACTTTCAGATAAACCTTTCCAGGTTACAGATATGCTATTCCTTAGGTAAGAGCCAGGTTTTTTTAAAGTCAGTCATTGACAGACAGATTTTCCCTAACAAAGTGAATGATTTTAAAGGAATATTTCATGGTACAAAGAACCAAAATAATCTGACAGATGAAGACTAAGGCATTAAAATGTCACACACTCTGAAAAAGGTTCCAGTCTAAAATTCATATTGACACCAGCAAGACAACTGCTGCTCTATAATGACACAGACTTTTAACACATAGGAAGATAAATGATCAGGAAATGCCTGGATTGCAGATTCTTAAAAAATCAGGCTTTGTTGATGAGAAATGAAGTGAAATTTGAGAAACCACGAACAGTGAAGCTCACTCAAACATCATCCATGTCAGTAGGAAGCATGCTATAAAATCCCAGTGAACAAAGCCTTTTAAAAAACTATCAACTACCAATAATTCTTGCATGGCTTTGTTTTCAAACCCTTTAAAACACAGTATGTTCATTAAAAAACATCTGCTCTTATTACAACACATTACAATAACCACTAAGGAAAATATTTTGGTTTAATTATTAGCAGATGCAGCATACTTAGAAATGTTTCTTTGAACATATAATTTCTGAAAAGGTGATTAATTATTGTAACTATTTTCATTCTTTAATCAAAGCAACACAAGCATCAGCAGCAGCAAATTTGTGGCCAGGCAGTTTCAGCACCTGTTATGTTAGGTTATGTTATGTTTTCCAGGACAAGAGCAAGAAAATAGATTTATTTGCCTTCTTGGGCATCACCAGAACAGTTATCCAATGAGTTCTGGTTATCTGTACTTCTGCAAGTCCAGCAGCATAATTTCCCTTGCAGAACTTTTCCAGCATCAGTGAAAATGAATAAAAAAAAGAACAAAAAAATATGCAGCACTACAATCTAGCCTGAGTTTTCAGATATGGGATTTATCAAGCAACACTTTCAACAGTAAATATACTTGACATTTAGTTGCTGAAGTAAAGTAAATATAGGACTCAATAGTGTCATTTTTATGGAGTAGAACTACACTTCAGAGTATATGTCAAAAGTGAAATTCATTTAACTAAACTGAAAAGAACCATCTAAAACTGACAAGGGATATGAAAATAGGTTGATACAAACATTTCAAAGATTCTTTTACAAGGTAAAAGAGGTATCCCTGAGGAGAAGAAACTGTTAGACCATCAAAGAACATTATCCTGCTACGTACAGTGTCTCTTTGTGTAGGATACTACATCTATGCTGCAAAGGCTTCACTGTCCATTAGAACCATTTTGAAACTCATATGTTGTTTCTCCTGTGATATTCTGCACCCCGTGCTTGCTCATTAAATCCCAATATTTGTTTATCAAGAGCATGTCAGCCCACAACAAATCTGGAGTTCACATTTAGACAATGCACATGATCAAGGGGAAAAAAACATCACTGAATTCTCTGTCACCTGGTGTGAACTCATCCCCGTGTGTTTGCATGATCTTGTTTTGGAAGCTGCTGAAATGACACTCTGCTTCTGAACCTGCTGTTTTTAGGAGAGGCTGGGAAAGAGGTGCTGCAGGTGGTGTTAAGGAATGCATAGACTGGGAGGACCAGCCATGTAAGAGCCTGAATGAGAGATGTGGGACTCCAGGGGCCCTCCAAAATGCTGTTTATTCCATCCAAGAGGTTACAGCAGTCCAGGGTGGTGGGTGACAGAGCTGTGCCCACAGCTGTCAGCTCCAGCTGCAGGCAGGCCTGGAGACCCTTTGGTTTTGGTTACATTGCATTATATACTGTTCTTTTGGTTACAATGCATTATAGACTTTTCTTTAGGTTACATTGCATTATATACTTTTCCTTAGGTTACATTGCATTATATACTTCTCTTTGTGAGCATCTTCATAGAGTAGAACCAATCTATACCTTTAACTTTTATCTCTAGCCTATCATAACTACTGTAATTACCATATTCATGTTACTGTTCTCCAATCACTAAAAGTCTGTACATTACAGTTTAAGCTAGAAGTTGTTTTTCAGTTTTCTTGCAGTGGAAAATTCTGAGACCTTTTTTCTACTTGCAGCATTTGCTGACTTGTTTGCCTGTGCTATATTCCTCCTTGGTACAAACATCTTCTTGTTTGGGGTGGGTTTATCCTTTGCTCTAAGCCATAAAAACCCCTTCTAACTAACACACCCTTTGCCTCCTTGGTTATCCAGTGAGACTGGCTCAGCAATTCTTTTCTTCTTTATCAAAACTTGATTCCATCTCTAATCCTTCATCAGACTCCACATTTAAAAATCTTTCTGCTAAGCACACATATCTGTGAGACTTTCTTGTCAAACTCTCATCCTTCCCAACACAGCCACAAACAGGCTGAGAGCCTTTGGGTGAAAATGAAGGATCAGGCACAGCACACCTTGATAAGGGCAAGCTGTCAATGAGGTCTTGCTTTGGCTGCAGGAAGCGTCCCACGCCCAAGCTCTCATCCTGATGTGGGATTTCAACCACCCAGATATCTCCTGGGAAAGAAGTACAGCTGTCCAGGAGAACAAGACAAAGTGTCAGGTATGAGACAAAGCAAAGGGAGTAGAAGCATGGCTGGATGTGGTGTCCAGCAGCATGGAAAAGCTTTTCAGAGGAATTAGGACTTGAGGCAGCCTGGGCTGTGGTGACCATGCCCTGGCTGAGTTCCTGTTCTCAAGGAACACAGATTGGCAAAAAGCAAAGTCAGGACCCTGAATTTTGGAAGGGTAAATTTGTAGTTGTTCAAATGGATGAGATCTCCAGGGAAGCTCTCCTTAGAGCCAGCAGAGCTGATCTGAGCTGGCCACATTTTAGGAGCACTTTCCTTAGGAGCACAAGGACTCTCCCATCCTGGTGCCCAAGAGATCACGCAAAACAGGCCAGAAACTCCTTTTTACCAAGGGAAGAAAGAAATACCTGGGGAAATCTAGACCTCACTCCTGTGAAGATTATGGAGAAGATCCTTCTGGAAGCAGTATTAAGGCCTGTGCAAGACAAGGTGATTAATCCAAAAGGAGCTGCAGTTATAAAGCAAAGCCTTCTTGAGAAGACTTGCAGCAGTAGTTTAAAGGGCTCATTCTGTCCCTCAAAACCACCCCTGCAAATTTCTGCTCTCTGGGGAGGATGTAGCAGAGCAGCTCCATGTCTTTGGGCTGTTTTATTTGAGTATTTTAAACTAGCATGGAATTATATTCCTGGAATTATATTCCTGACCACTATCCATGGATAAGTTAGTGTACAGGAGCCCTTTTTTCCCCAGATCAAAAGAGAAACACCATTATTAGGTTTTGATGCTTTAGTATTTGTTTATTTTCCTCACCTTGGGACAGCAAGGCTGAGAACAGCCGAGACAGAAAGAAGTGAGGGCTGGACTGGGTGGTCTTTGGATTTTACAAGAGTAGCTTGATTTTCCTGCTGAAAGGATGAGTAACAATGTTAACTCACATGACACATGGATGGAACTGGGATTTCCATCTCTAGAAGCCCAAAGAAAACACAACTACTTTATTATGTATGAATTTGTAGAAGGAAAAATTGGTTACTCGTAAACATTCACAAGCAAGCCATGCAGTAAGCTATAAGAATTCAATTATATTCAATATAATGTCTTACTGCAGGAAAAAAATTAATCTTGTATTCAAAAGGATGGAAATGAAATATTTTGTGGAGGAAGCAAACTTTTCAAAAGCCTTTGTAATCATCTCTGTATATAAAAGAGGAAAAAAGAGCAAGAAAAGGAATTCACACCTGGGCTTTCTGGAAAATAGCTGTACAAAATAACTGAATAAACAAAGCTGAACATTTCAGATCTGATAACCTACTTTAAAAACAATTTCTAAAATAAATTCAGCCACCTTTATGAAATCCATTAGCTGATATGCATTGTTATCTCATTTAATTCATAATTTGCAGCAATTTCCTCTTGCTTCATGCCAGGGGGTGAAACTGTAACTTTCTGTACAATCTGGTGTAATTTTCAGTTTTTAATTCCTCTCCCATTTCTCCTACCTTTTCTGAAACTCTGTAGCTCTTATTCTCCTATATTGCTGTCAGTGATTACAAACTCAGCTCTCTCCATCATTCTTCCTCTTTACAGGAAGGAGTTTCCCTGAGCTGGGCAGATTGTGGTGGCTCATAAAACTCACACTTCAAGCTAGCAGGAAGCCAGAAGACCCTGGAGACAGCAAGTCCGGGTTATCACAACCTGTACTCATCAAGGTTCAGCATCTCTACCTCTAACAAATGTTGGCTGTGTGGTTGCCCCTCAGCTCCTTGAATTGAGTTGTTCTGCCTCACCCAGTTTAATCAGACTCCACACCCACAAGGTCTCTTCTAAAACCACCTTTTCAAATGCACCTTATCACCCCAAACAGAATTTTGCTTATTCAAAACAAGAATTGATTAAATGTTCTGGTTCCTTTGCTTCTGCTCGCTTTCTTTCGCTTCTACCATACAACACAGAAGGGTCTCTCATTTTCTGTCCTCCTCTAATTCTTGCCCTTGCTCTGTGATATTGGGCTGAGCTGGTTTCAGCTGGAGTAGAGTTAATGTTCTTTGCAGTGGCTGCTGTGGGGCTGTGTTTGGATTTGTGCTGAACACAGGGCTGGTCACACAGAGATGTTTTTGTTGTGGTTGTTGCACAGAGCCAAGGCCTTCTCTGCTGTCTGTGAGCCCCATGGTGAGGGAGCTGGGGGTGCCTGGGAGGGGACACAGCCAGGACAGGGGACCCCACTGACCACAGGGACATTCCAGACCATGTGGAGTCATGGGCAGTGGATAAAGTGGGGGGAAGAGTAAGGAAAGGGGGACATTTGGGGTGATGGTGTTCATCTTCCCAAGCCACCATTCCCTGTGATGGGGCCCTGCTGTCCTGGAGAAGGCTGAACTCCTGCCTGCCCTTGGGAAGCAGGGAATTAATTCCAATTTTTTTCCTTTCCTTCTGTATGTGTGGCTTTTGCTTGCCCTATTAAACTGTCCTTATCTCAACCCACAAGTTTTGCAGCTTTCACCCTCCCAATTCTCTCCCCAGTGCCACTGGTGGGGGAGTGAGCCAGTGGCTCCATGGGGCTGGGGTTAAACCACAACACAGACCTGCTTATATGGATTTCTCTTCCACCCACCCTCAGGTTCTCTGTTTGTGGAGCAAAGGCTTTGTTCTGCCTGCCCAGCATATGGCACAATGCCTGGCCCATGGTTAGATGACCTTACAGCTATGAAAATAATATCTCATAACTATTAGCGTTATTTAGAAGAGAAATCACTATTTTCTCTGAGACAAAGCAGATGTGGATTTGATTACTGTCTAAGTCTCCTGCAAAAATATTACAGAAAGCCAAGACAAACTAGGGCAGCTCATTCCATGAGTTTCTTGGAAATGTTTAACATAAACTTTTGCAATCAGAAGTCCCACAGAATCCGACACTAATAATTAGCATTAATTTCTCATTTTGTTTTAAATTATGACATCATGTAAAGGAATGTTTTTCTGCATATTTTTAAAGATGTTGAGTGCTTTGTTCTTTTAAAATTATTGATAAAAGAATCTCTCATGTTTAGTTAGGCCAAAATCTGACCTACCTTTGTACCAATTTGTGAGTAGCATGCCTGGAAAATGATCATGTAAAAAAAAGGGGCCACAAATAAATGCCTTAAAATAAAAGAAATATATTTATAAAAGCAAGCAAATGAACTTGATGCAAACAACAGTGGGACTACCAGCTGAGCTCTAATGACCTGGACCATTTAAAGAACAGCAATAAGCTCAAGGTTACTTTACTAACTTATCTGTGACAGAACTATCACACAGTGAGGCAGCCAAACTCTTTCAGCTTCCAGACTCACCCTAAGTCACCTTAGGGGCCTGTTTTGTCTTCCCTGGATCTCATTGATATACAACTGCTGAATTCCAACATATACTATCCCAAATATTCCTCTCATCATTATAAATTTGTTTCCAAAACATACAAGAAACACAGGTGGAGCCGGAAAAGTTTCGCAATTCATCCATTAAAGAGCTTTTGTTTTTCCCCCTTGAAAATCTTGTTTTACAATATTCCAAAATAGACAAATATTATTTCAAAATAATCAGCTGTACTCATATAAAATCCCAGCCACAGCCTGGGAAGTGAGAATTGACATGTGGCATGAAAACTCACACTTATTATGCTGTGTGGTTTATATATAACTGAACAATTTCAGAGTGCTTAACACTGTAACACATTAACCCATTAACCTTTCTCTAAGTCCAGCACAAAATTTTATGCTCATCAACAATCAGATTTTCTTTTTGCTCTTCAAAAAGTCAAAAGTGGTGCACAAGAAGTACTCAGACTAAAAACTAGAAGTAAGAAAGGGTCATCAAGCCATACATCATGTTCCACTCATGACTGTAATTGGAAAGGATGTCTGAGACAGGTTTATTCCATATTTGCACACTGAGCTACTTCCTCCTTTTCTCCACTTTTTTTTTTTTTTCCTGAGAATATCTGAACCAAAGAGATCATTATGGGATTGCAGGTCTATTTTAATATATGAGCACCTTGTTCCACCCATCTCCACCTCCTTCCCAGGGTATAAAAATGGTTGTAAAAATCAAACCTTTCCCACAGAACACCCTTCCTTTTTGAACACAGACATTTGCTGATCTGTTAATTACACCAAACTTCCTCTCCAACACCTGTGCCTTTCACCAGTTATTTATAGAACTCAAAATAACCCTGGTCCAACATTCATTTAGCACCTCAGAACCACACACTTCCTTCTTCAGGCAGTGAAGGATTATTAGGATGTTCTTAGGATGTTCACTGCAGGCTGCAGATAGAAACATTTTATTTCTGAAAGAAAACCATCTCCTGGGCTCTTTCTGAGTCCCTGGCTTCATCCTGCCCCACCAGAAGTCACCAGGTGAGGGACATAGGTGCTTGTGTGCCCCAAGGCAAAGATCACTCACTGCTATTGTTTTTCTCTGCCAGGTGTGTTTGTGTCTCTGCACAATGACAAATAACTCTGTGATGCTTTGCTCTCCCTTCTCAGGCCCTCAAAGTGACCACATGAATGCAATTTAGTTTTGTTTTTTCTCCTTTAAATGATTAGTTCTGTTCTCTCCCACTTGCAACATGTTATTCAGTGAATTAACTTTGCCTCTCCTCCCTTTCAAAAGAGCACCATGAAGGGACATTCCCAGCACAGAATATGTAATTGATTCTTTTCCTTTGACCAATGTGCTGCCATGAGGTGCTGGTTTGCTCTTCTTGTACAGTCTGTTCATTAACAGATAGTCCTAGGAGTGCAAAATATTCAAATATTTAGAAATAGGAATCTATGTGCCCATAATGAGGTATGTGGAGAGAGGTTCTGCTCTTAACTCACTGAGAATCAAAGGTGCTCCAAGATAAGTGATCTGAAATACAAAGACATAAAAAATACAGAGCCAAAACCCAGCAGCCGCCCCAGCTTTTAATTTCTTTGATATTTTATACCAGAAATTTCTTTGATATTTTATACCAGAGCTGAACTTTTGATGCTCTTTTCTTCCACTTCGATTTTCTTGCTCTCAAAAAAATAATTTAGCAATCTTTTTTTTCTAGACATTTTTACATTATTTGAGAAAGTATATGTAAATATATGGGAAATGAAAATAGCAGGCTGATGGGAATACTTTGGTAAAATTGTACATGAATAAAAGATGTGAAATCATACGGTTATAAGTGTCTTCATCCGTTAAGTTTTAGTATCAAGTAAATTTCCAGCCATGCAAAACTGATCTTTTCATCTTTCTTTCTCTATAGAAGTCACAGTTCACATTTGTAATATTATATGTGCTTCATAATTGAAAGAAAATCCTATCAACTCTCAACATTTTCCTCCAAATTAGTAAGTCAAAAGAATTTAATTCCCCTAGCAATAAAATATTTTGTTCATGTATGAACAATGGCAGCTAATAATATATACATTTCCAGAGTTATTTGGAGCTCTGTTGATTATGGAAAAGCATGCTGTCATTATAAACTTTTCTTTCTTTATCCAGTCATGTCATTACTATATGGCTAAACATACTACATTCATAATGAGGATTAGATGACTTGGTACCTTACAGCATACATTCTATACATTGTTTTATCTATTATTTACTGTATAATCATGCAAACATTGAAAACATTTAAACTCTTAATTTGAACTCATCATAATGCATGCTTTAATCACCAGAATAGCCTGAGAGATGAGAAAAATGGAAAATTCAAATGTGAAACAAAAAAGGTTGGAAAACTCTTCTAATATCATCTAGTCCAATCATTAATCCAGCACTGCCAAATCCCAAGTAAACCACATCCCCAGGTGTCACAAACCCCTCCAGGGACAGTGACTCCACCATCTCCCAATGCCTGACCCAAATTTTTCCTAACCCTCAATTCCAGCCTTCCCTAGCACAACTTGAGGCCGTTTCCTCCTGTCCAGTTTCTCGTTACCCAGGAGAGGTGCCCAGGCTTCACCTTGCTTTAACCTCCCTTCAAGAATTTGTGAGGTTCTGTGTCTGCCTAAAAGAGGGTAAATTGGGGAACCTGAATTTCTCCAGAAGCTGCTTTATTCCAATTGCAAAGCTAAGCTCAGGAATGGTTCAGGCTTTGGTTCCCTTGGATCCAGAACCACAGCACCTCGATGTAGCAAAGCTTCAGGGGGGTTTTGAGACACCCCGTCCATCTGAATCAAGGCTGCCATTAAAAGAAAACCAATTCCCATTCTGAACTGGTGCTCAAAAATAACAAAGATAGCCAAGTCTTAGTAAATGGTGAATTTCAGAACCTGAAAGTATATCAAAAAAGGATATTTATAAATGATCAGCAAGACTTCAGTGATGGAGGTGAAGGTACAACCAAATGGCCAACATTTGCAAAAAGCAGGGCCAAAGATGGACAGTGAAAGACATTTTATTCACTGTCAGTCCTTTTTCACTCTTCTAACACCAGCTAGCATGTCCAGATTTTTCTCAGGAGCTGTCCATGTGTTGTAGCAATGATGACAGGCTGGTGAATGCCTCCAGAAAGAGGGAAGAGCACAGAAATTTGGTGAAAAACCCCTTTTACATGCACAGGCATTAATGGACAGGAAAGAGCAGATAAATGGCAGTAAGATGTTTCATTGATCTGCCAGACAAAAACATCAGCGTTCAGAAATTGTTCTCAAGCTGCACAAGAACAAGTTGTTTCTTCCTACACGTTTTACTAACCAGAGAGAAAGAAAGTTGCTAAACTGCAAAGTCTGTTAATGGCAATGTGATAGACTGAGGGGCTGGGAAAGGGGGCTTGTTTTTATTGTAGAGGCAAGAAGATACAAAATTCTTGCATTTGCTGCTGCCAGGTTCTAGGGGAGTTTTGAGCTAAAAGCAAGGTCCATGTGTTTACTGTGTAATAAGGAATTATCAACCATGTACAAACTCATTTTATAAAATTTAAAATACTAACCGTTTCTTCAAAAAGACTGTGTCCTAGCTGGAAGCCAAATTGAGTTCTACCAATTCAGGTCCTTCTTCATAGCAACAAAAAAAGCCATCACAGGTTACATAAAATTTTCCTGTAGAACTTAGGATGGGAAATGCAGAAGAAGAATTTAGATGACGTGGCAATAAAAACACACAACCTACACCCCCAAATGTCTGCATATCACACTCCCAAGTCCTGATATTTTGATTTAAGAAAGCTAAAAATAATTTCCTCCACGTACATCTGTGGTCTTTTAAATTACCTGATCTGCCAAGAAAATAAGATCCTGTCTGTTGCTATTTAGGAATTTCTCACTAATGATTGTTAGATGGAACATTTCAGAGGATTGCCTAAGAGTTCATCACCTGAGAGTTTCTATTAATGACACAGGCAGCAAAGGAAGTTTAGTTTTCCAATCATTTATGTTGTAGAGCACTGCCTAAGTTAATTATTTTAAAGAGTGTATAGTTATGATCCAAGCATAAAACTTTAATGAACTATAAGTTATGACCAGCTGGCAACCACAGTGTCATAAAATATTCCCAACAATAAGGAATATGGACAAAAGAGGGGTTTTGTTTGTTTGCTTTCCAATTTACCTCTTTCAAAGTCCATGGAAGACCTATAAGCCTCCTGCTGCCTTTCCAAGATTAATGTTAGTTTAGGGAAGATCAATGTTTCCTTAGCCACCAGCTAAGGGAAAAAACTTTTCATTTTTATATCCCACTTGTCAGTTTGTCACAGGTAAGAGTGAGTATGTATTTGGGTCCAATAGGCTCATAAATAAAACAAGTAGTGACAAGAGCAATATAGTGGGAACTGCTAAAAATGTTTTATTTTTATGCCTGTTTCTTCCCTCATTCCAATCTCAAAAACACCTCCACAGGATCTATAAATTTCCAAAAGAAGATGTGCAAGACCTCCTATGAGATGATGTGTCTCAGTTGTCATGCTTTGACACAAATTAACCTGGTACACAGCTTCCAAATTTTTTTTTTTTTTTTTTGGCCAATTTTAGTGTTCAGTAGCATTTCAGGACGGTTATACACTGAATTTACCCAGCTGTTCCCTACCTAAGGAAGGAGCAACTTCTCCATTTATTACAAAACAATAATATGAGCAACCTACAGATTTACTTTTAATTAATAGTTAATAATACTTGCATCAGAAGATTTTGTGGTTTTTAAATATTGAAAGTGTGGTGTTGTCTAATGGCAGACAATTCCTAACAGTCACCTAGAAATTAAAAAAAATCATTAAGGCAATAATGTGGGAGTAAAAAGACATGAAATACACAAGAAAAGAAAGAAAAAATGTTTTAAAAAGAAACATAGGTGGATTAAGCCTAGTGACAGAGAGCTCATTGATGATGGTTGAAGAGAAAATTTTTTCCATCACCTGAGATGGAGATTGAGGAGAGAAGCTATTAGAATAGGAGAATAAATGTTAGACAGGTCCTGATATCAATTGTATGATTAATTACTGCTATAAAAATACCTTTATGTTTTCTTTTCCATGGTACATTTTAGGATCTAGCAAAAAAAGGCTTTGATGGTAAATAATATTTTTGGATAAATAAAATTTTGCAGTAAGAACTTTTTCCCACAAAAGTATCACAACAAAATCACAAATATTGTTCACAAAATTGAAAATTTGACAGTGTGTCCTTCAAAAAATTAAAGCTAGATCTCATTTCCAGAGAACCTGTTGGAAATTTCAGTTGAGGCTTTCCATCATTAGCAAATCTGTATTTCTAAATTTTGGATGCCCACCTTATTCAGCTCTAATTCTGCAAATTTTTTGCTACAATTTAATAGTTACACAATTTCTATATATGACAGGATGTAACTTGCTAAAATCCTGTAGTACTATGTGTCTGCAGAGTTTTATCACAATTTGATAAACAAACAAAACCAAACAAAAATCCACAAATGAATGAGTTCCTCTAATGCAACACAAAGAACAAATACAGAAGATTTAATTAGATCATTGATAACAGTCAAGTATCAAACAGCAAAAAAAAAAAAATCACTGCATTAGTCTCTGAATGTAAGTCAGTTAAAGATCAGTGATGAATAAAAAACTTGCATTCTTGAAATCTATAGCAGTCATTACAAACACAGAGTGGAGATAAGGCTGAAAAGCAGAGGTAACTTCCTTCTCCTTGCTATTCTAATTCAGTTTCAACTGCTGAAATACATTAGAAAGTTTACTGATACTCTGTTGGATTTGCAGGCAATCCCAACATGGGAAGAGATGAGAATCTTGACTCCATGTTTCAGAAGGTTGATTTATTATTTTATGATATACATTTTATTAAAAGAAAATGATATATTAAAACGATACTAAAAGAATAGAAGAAAGGATTTCATCAGAAGGCTAGCAAGGAATAGAAGGAATGATAATAAAATCTTGTGACTGCTCACAACCTCCACACAGGTGGCTGTCATTGGTCATCAAGTAAAAACAATTTCACATGCTGGGTAAACAATTCTCCAGATCACATTCCAAAGCAGCAAAACATGGAGAAGCTGAAGTTTCTCAGGAAGAAGGATCCTAAAGGATTTTTCATAAAATATGTCCATGACAATACTCTAAGGGAGTCCAGGGACAAAAAAGAACTTGGACTGAGGGTTTTCTATGGGGAAAAGGGGCAGATCTGAGGGGCAGAGGCAATGGGAACAGTGAAAGTGGTGCAGAGGAGGGGCAGCCAAACAGGGGAACCTGTAGGGCAGCAGGGGTGGAACACTGCAGGAAACTGGGATCAATGGAATCAGGGGAGGGGAGAACATTCTAGGGAATACACAAATGTGGGGAATGAGGGCTGAACTGGGGTGGAACAACTGTACAAGCCAAGAGAATTTATGATATTAATATGCTCCTGCAAAGGCCTGTGGGAGGGAGGCACTACTCACCCTAACCTTACAGTGGAATTTCTCCTTGGCTGCTTTTGCCCTTCCACAGCTGAGACAATACAGGATGAGGAGCAGGTAATTTGGGTCGCTCATTTTGCTGTTTTATTTCAGAGCAGCAAGAGAATTTGCTCTCTCCTTTTGCCCACCTTAGCTACACAGAGGTGAGGAGGGGAGGCCATCTCTCTGTGAACGCAGGTGTTAAACCTAAGGAAGCCAGTCTGTAGGGTGCTAATGCAAATAAACCAGGAACAAGAACATGCTAAGGGAAGGGTGTTGGGAGGGGAAGAGGGCCTTGACTTCATAGCCAGCCCTTCAAGTGCCAGCTCTGGCTGAGCAGGATTCCATCAGGCCTTGGCCCAAGGCAGTGGTGGGATCAGCTGGAAAGCAGGGCTGTGTATTCCCTCTCCCCAGACCATTTGTGAACATCTAGGCCAGGTCTCCATTGTCGGCCTGCAGGCAGCTTGGGGGGCCCTTCCTCTCCTCCTCCTGCTTGAGGCACTGGGCTTGGCTTCTCCTGTCATCCTCCATGCTGAGCTTCTCTCTCCTCAAACCTGGCTGCTCAGGGTTTGTGTCTCTATGTCCCGCACTTTCCTCCTTCCCTCATGCTTCTGGAGCCTCTTTGGGCAGCTGCCTTTGGAACTCGCCCCTCTGGCCTCCAGCCTCTCTGCAGGGCTAGGAAGGATGCCAGAGCTTTCCTTCCAGAGAGGAGCCTCTTTCTCTTCCTGAGGGAACACAGGTGACTCTTGGCTCTTCCCTCCTTTCTTTCTCTCTCTCTATCAGCCACAGGTGCAGGAATCCTGCACATGTGCCTGGTGCTGGTGGCTGTGGTGGGCATCAACCAGCTGCTGCAGCCCTCGGAAAAAAACTGAATTGTTCCCACGGACAGGGAAGAAATGTCACATTCATGTTTTCTGAAAAATTCCTTGGCCTGGGATTTTCTCCTGGGAAGCTGAGAAGCCTCAGAGAAAAAGGAAGACAAATTCTTATCTCATTTGCTTCTCCTGTGTTGTGTGCTCACATGTGGAATGTGTTTGGAGATTGCTTATCCAACAGGTGATAGTTTCATTATTTATTTCATTTATTATTATTGCATTTATATCTAAATATATATATTTATCATATATTATTTCATTTATTCTGCTGTGAGTTGTTTTGACTCATTGTCCAATTACAGCCCAGCTGTGTCAGGGCTCTAGAAAGAGTTACAAGTTTTCATTATCTTTTTAGCCTTCTGTAAGTATCTTTTCTGTATTCTTTAGTATAGTATTTTTTAAATGTAATATAGTACCATAAAATAATAAATTAGCCTTGTGAGAACATGGAGTCAGATGCATCATTCCTTCCTGCCACAGGGCACCCCGCAAATACAATAAGGTAAAATTCCTGAGGATTAAAGTGTGCAAGGTGTGAGACTTTGGCATCACCAGCTGTGCTTGGAGAGGGAAACTGCAGCCCTGGAAGCCCCCCAGGAGGCTTGAGCACAGCCTGCACCACACCTGCACAGAAAAGGCAGCAGCACACAAGCCCAACTCAGGGATATGTTTGGGTAGTTACAGGTAGCCTGCTTCAATTCCCATTCAGTTTGTTTGTTCCACTAACTAAGGCTTTGTGCTTTAATAAGGGTTTCCTTTTTGTATGGATTGTTAGACTCTAATTGTTAGATTTAGTATCTATTGATTGTTAGAAATAGCCTCCAAATTTATTGTTAAAAAATAGTCACTGTATTGATTAAATAGGCTCTGTAATGACTCTTATAATTAATCTGTATAACGGTGTACTCTCAGCTTGGCCATCCCTGCCCTGCTTGTGCTCTGCAGAGAACCAGGACAGGACTCTGGGGGAATATTAGCATTAGCCCCCAGGCTACAGGAACTTTTGTGGGGTAAGGGAACGTGGCATGACACCTTCCCTCGGTTTGCTCTGAAATTCTGCCTTAAAAAAATGAATGGCTGAAGGTGTGCCAAGATTTGCTTATTTGGTTGAAAAAAACACAAAGTCTTCTGGTCAAAACAGAAACATCCTGACCTGGGGCTACTGGGCAAAAGAAAAGAACTTGTGTGGTTGTAAGCAAACAACTCTAAGTTTTTTCTTCTGCTTGAATCTATCTTAACAGAAGCCTAGTAGTTCTGACAAGCAATACAGAGATTATTCCTATCAAGAGAGTACAAAAACCAACATAGATTATTTATAAGAATAAATAATAGATAAAGAAAAAGCCTGGAAGGAGCTGGCCTTCCTGACCAAGCTCATTGTGCTGCTCAGGGCCATTTCCTTCTCCATGGGCCCAACTCAAGGATATCTTTGGGTAGTTGCAGGTAGCCTGCTCCACTTCCCATTCAAATTAGTTCATTCCACTAGCTAAGGCTTTGTGCTTTAATAAGTGTTTTCTTTTTGTATTGATTGTTAGATTTAGTATCTATCAATTGTTAGAAATAGTCTCAGAATTTATTGTTAAAAAATAATCACTGTATTGATTAAATACTCTGTAATGACTCTTATAATTAATCTGTATAATGATGTACTCTATTGTTTGTTAGAAATACCCTCTATTGGTGTAAGAAATACTCTGTATTGTTTGTTACAAATGGTCTCTGCATTGATGGTTAGAAATACCCTCTCGAGTTTTTATACTCTGTTTTTTTTTCCTTACAAATAGTCTCTGTGTTGCTAGAAATACTCTGTGTAGTTTTTACAGTTTCTGTACTGACTGTTAGAAATGGTCCCTGTATTGATTTAAACAAAGAATATTTATTGATTGTTATATTCTCTGTATTAGCTGCTAGAAATACTCTCCATATTGACTCTTATAAATAATATCTATAGTTAGATGATTTATTTCTTCTTATAATTAAGTATCTATTATCTTTATCTATTATTTATTCTTATAAATAATCTATGTTGATTTTTGTACTCTCTTGGTAGGAATAATCTCTGTATTGGTTGTCAGAACTACTAGGCTTCTGTTAAGAAGCTAAGATTCAAGGAAAGGAATAAACTTAGAGTTGTTTGCTTGCAACCACATAAGTTCTTTTCTTTTGCCTCTGGCACTGTCCTTGCACCGCGAGCTCCTCTTACAGCCCAAATACAAACACCAAAGAAATAAACATCCTGTGTGCAAAACACAGCTGGGAGAGTGCACCCATCCACCCTGCACATTCCTGCTCTCTTGGGAGGATATAGCAACACATATATTGAATTTCTGTCATGGTTACATGGCAGTGCTCAATATTCCTGGCCATTTTCTATGCACAGAAGCCCCCCCCCCCCCCCCCCCCCCCAAATAAAAGAGAAAAACATCACTGTTGGGTTCTGATGCTTTGTTTCATTTGTTTGTTCTTCTTACCTTGGGGCAGTAAAGCTGAAAACAGCCAAGAGATAAAGGAGGGCTGGGGGCTGGACTAGATGGTCTTTAAAGGTCCTTTTCAATCCCAAATATTCTGTGGTACTTTGACTCCTCCCTGAGAGGCACCAACCACCCACTCACTGTTTGGACAACCTCTCCCAAGAGGTTTGCTCCCTTTTAACTTCTCCCTTTCCATTTCTGCTCAGCTTCTTAAGTTGGGAAATCTTGCCTGACAACTCTTTTAATTTTTCTCTAGAATGGCAAATGAAAGCATGTGGGACTTTTATAACTTAAGTGACGTGTTTCGTGGAATTTTAAATGACACTGCCCCTCAAGATTTCTTTAAATTGCTCACGTATTTTATACCACCTACAGAATAATGTCTATAAAATCCACTATTATTCTGGCTAAGTATTTATCCTTGACAGATTGCAATGCATAGCACAGCCACAGGAAACAGGAAAAAGGTGTCAAAAGGCATCAAAACCACTCCAAAGCAGGTCTTTAATCATTGCACCAAAAGGTTCCAAAAGATACTGTGGAAGTAGAAAGTGGAAGCTCTATGTATAGCTTTGTACAAAAGAAAATTATTTGTCGTTTAATCAAAGAAATCAACTGACATAAGTTGAAAAGATTACAACAATCACATAATTTACTTTCCAAAAGCTCAATGTGGAATCATTAAATATGAAGTTTTCTTTTTCAGGCAACAAATTTACACAGCTGGACATTTAGAGCAAAATGCTGCTAGATATAATACAAGGGCAGTCATGATGAGATGGAAAGATAAACACTTTTCCTGCCTTATGCAAACATCTCAGATGTTACAGTAAAGCCAAGCTGAGACTTCTTTTAAAAGCTCTTAAGCCTATGTCCACTTAGGTTGTCAAAATTGAGATAATTTTGTTTAGAGTACTCAGGAAAGGGAGGTTTAAGGACTTAAATTTGTGTTTAGAATAGGAAGAGGCCAGCTTTTGTACTGGGGAATATTAGCATTAGCCCCAGCCTACTGTAACTTTTGTGGGGTAAGGGAATGTGGCATGACACCTTCCCTTGTCTTGATCTGAAATTCTGCCTTAAAAAAAATGAATGGTTGAAGGTGTGCCAAGCTTTGCTTATTTGGTTGAAAAAACTCAGTCTCTTGGTCAAAACAGAAAATTTCTTTTCAGCTCCAGCGTTCCTGATATGACAGCAGGAAGAAAAATTCCCAAGCTAAAGCCTAATACAAATGCACCAGTCTGTTCTTTGCTGTTTGCTTATGGATAATACCTGTTACTGCTGCTAGACATTACACAAGCATGTGAAAAGGCTTATTTAGAAATCAGGAGGCAGAAATCCATCATCCCAGGCACCAGTAAGTTAACTAATTTAAAATATAAACCAGCAAGTTAACTAATTTAAAATATAAACCTTAGCACAGAGGCAAATTCCTAAGAGCTTCCCCCAGGAAATGGAATTATTTAGTGACATATGGAAGTCTAATGCCTCCAAATCAGACTCACCACTAGGCAGTCAACAAAGCCAGTGCCTAGAATACAGCAGGGGTTTTGGAGTGCCTACAAAACTTCCAGCAAATCTGCTCCAGCTTTTCTGGCACTGTTAGCACACCTGGATTTTCCATTACCTCCAGCCACCGCTTGAATCACCACATCATCCATTCTACCACCAAGCACTGCTCTGTTTATAAATGCTTCTGGAAGATAATCTGCATAATGTGGATTCAGAACTTTTATGTTAGAGAAAAGACCCAAGGAGTAAAGCAACATATGTTTCCTCTGAACAGGTAAACAGAAAAATCTTTTTATCATCCTTTAGCTATGTAACATTTCCTTTGGTACCATTTCAAAAAATCCATGCACAAGGACAATCTCAATGCTGTCCAAGCATATGTGGGTTTTTCAAACTCAAGGTTTGTGTTCCTTAACACAATGAAAGCCCTGCAAAAAACATTTTCATTTTCTTTTATGCTTTCTTTTTAAAGGTATTTTAAAAATGCTTCCTGCCTCTATCTCCCCAAAAGCATCAGTGTGCTTCATTTACAAGATAAACTGATTTTATCTTACAGTATCCTCTTTGTGTGCAATGGCCATTGAGCCCACGAGATGCATGCTATAGTATGCATTACACAATATATATTCTGCAAAATGAGAGCTGAACACGAGTTCAAGTCCAGGTAAGCAGGCTTTTCAAAACTCAGGACAGTCACCCATCTGAGATGAAAAACTGGTAGCTCCTGAGAGCTGTGGAATTCAGGAGACATTTGCCATGGTGAGGCAATTACTTTATTTGCCCAGATAGGTCTACAAAGTACAAAATACATTCCCACGAGGCTGCATAAATTGCAAATGTTCCAAGCAGTTCTCCTTTCATTAACAGCTCACTAGAGAGACATTATTCCTCTCTGAGAAGAAACTAACCTAAAATCATGCATGCCAATGCCTTCATAACATCAGAAGAGGAAAGCAGATGCAAAACTCATAACAGATTTCCACATATGACATTTTCTAATCAACGCCATATTAAAGTACTGATTTGATGATAAATAATTTGTGTCCAAACTTTGAGAGAATTATTTAAAATATCCAAAGTTTCCTCTGGCTTGGCACCATAAAGCTCCAGCAGTGGCTTTAAAAGATCCAGGTAATACTGAAGAACATGGAAAGTTTACATAACACTCCTTCCTCAAAATACACTCCCCACCCCCAAAAATAACGAGGATTGGAAAAGTATCTTTGGATATGATAATCTTACTTGATTATTATGCTTTAATGTATGAATTGAAAACTAAAGATACCTACTGGATATGTTTATGAAATAAAAATAGACCAGTTTGCTCAGGGCTCCATCCAGCCTGGCCTTGAATTCCTTTGCCTATGTGAATATTTTTGCAAAGGAATAAGCTATAAGGCAGCAAAAAACTACGCTAAAATGAATCATGTGAACAATAAACAGGGAAGCACTGTAATGCCAGAACAGGTGGACAGAAATTCAGTGCAACTCATTCTTTGTAATAGAATATAAAGTGCATTAACTTTCCTAGGTTCCATTTTCAAGAATGCTTATTAATAATGCATCATTTAATTTAAGAGTGCTTTTTAGTCAGAAAAGAAAGGTTAGTGATTACAGATTTAGTGCTCCTAGATTGTGCATGTAAGGAAAATGCTGAAATACCATGTACAGCAAAGTGCTGCAGCTATTAATATAGTCTCTGAAGGGTTACAGATTCTGTCTTTTAAGCAAAAATATCAGTGGCATTTGGAACTGTTTGTTTAAAACTGCAGACTGACAGAATGGGGACATAAAAACCTACAGTGAAAGAGAATAGATGCAGTGAAGTTATACACATCTACTTGCTATATTGATTTTTAAAATATATTCCTTGGTGGTCATACTTTTCTCTGTTTTCACAAATTAGTTTTCTGTGAAGTGCCTGCTGTGATACAAAGAATGATAATTGGATTTATTTTTAGCATGAAAAAATATGCTCTTAAATGTCTCTTCACACTGTGATGGTCTTTTTCTGGTAAATTGTAGAGCTATCTGCCAGTTGTCAAAAGTACTTTAAAGTCTTGAAAAATTAAAGTCATGAACCCAAGACAGTTTAAGAAAGTTTCACATTCCCAAATTTCACTCAGTGTGCCACAAGCTGAGAACATCCTGCTAGTGAACCAGCAGGGAAAATATGGTCATATAAATAAATAAATAAATGTCTGCTCTTGCACAGAGGAATGGCTCAATACCTGCTATTTACTAAGGTTACCACTGTTCACTCTCTTAGCTAGTTCTTGAAACATGAAGTATGCAAAGCCACAGAGATGGATTGTATTGTCACAGCATTCCCTTTCTCCCTACATCCAAGAGCTTGTGGAGGTGTGAGGGTGGTGTAACCTGTGAATTAGACCATCTCAAGCTATGAGCACTCTAAAACCAGCAGAAATAGAAAGCCAAATTTCTCATTAACCCAATTATTTGACATTTCCTGTTTTCTCTCAGTTTACTCAGAATTGCTGAAAGCAATTCTACTCACAAACAACAAGCATGTTGTAATTTCTATTTAACCTTCAGGAAGAATAACCTATGAAATTTTAAAGACAGAACTGAACTAAGGGTCTGCCTTATTGCCAACAAACCTTAATCAAATGCAGATTGTGCAAATGTGAAAGATGCAAATGTGAGCCTGCAGCTTGAGGCCATGTTTCCTTTCTCCTGATGATTTTCCTTGTGGTTTCACTGGACAGCCACATCCTGCACTGGCATTGACACTACAGCTGATAGTGCCTGCAATCTTTTAGGAAAGGTTTAAGGTGCATTTTGCATTCATTTTTAGCTTTTTTTTTTAATTTTTGGGGAGTTTGCCTTTTCCCTCTAAGAGCAATATCTCAGAAGCTCAGAAAATCCCTTATCATAGGACAGGTTTGTGAGGGTTGTCAGGGAAGCTGAAAGAACACAAAGTTGAGAAAAAGAAAATGCAGCTAAATGCTGTAACACCATCTGACTCCGGTAAACACAAGTAAAAGACCAATTGCAATTGTTATAAAGATCAAAGGAAGAAGGGATTTACAATAAAGCAGTACAGAAGCACTTAAAATAAATATTTGAAATTTTTGATTTACCAAAGAAAGGCACAATCACAGACTCGAAGCCACAAGACTAGTAGAAAGACTCATAGAATTATCACTACTCTTGCCTTTGGAGACATCCATTATTGTTTCAAGAAATCCTAGTTGATAACAATAAAAATAAGAACATCCCCAGCTGTCAGGTAGCCTCTTTATTAAAGATCCTAGATTAAGGGGAAGCTGGGATGCAACAGAAATATCTATCAAACAGCAATTGATTCCACCTAGGCATATCTCATTCCATTTTTTTGGCTGCTGCAGATGCTTGACAGCAAATGCATCTTGATCCCTGCTACACAGTGTGTTGTACAAAGTAATATCTCCCAGATTAATTGGCTTAATTTACTTGTTTACTGCAGTCTTCATCTGTAAAACGGGGCATCCAGATGAAATGTAATGGACTGTGAGATGCAAAAAGTCACGTTGGATAAATCTAATGCCTCTTTCTGCTTCTGAGCTAGAAAAAGAGGCACTGTCTAATCAGCACTGTTTGCAGGGCTTATGTAACAATAGTTTGACATATTTCAGACTACTGGAAAAGTTACAGTTGTTAAAGGTAAGGTATAAACTAACAATAAATACTACAAGTTCAGGAGTCTAAATGAATATTAAACCCTTTCAAACAGGCAGTGCAGATGCTGGCAGGATTGTCATGACCTGAAAGTAGGAAAACCTGTATATAGCTCATCATCACTCTCTTTCCCTTTTGAATTGTCTCTTAAAACACCTTCTCTTGGGCATATTTCTTTTATTTTTGTCATCTCATCTATTTTCTTCCTGATTTCCTCTGACTAGTCCTTAGCAGCCACTGGGGTATTTATCTAAGAGAATGTAATTTTTGCTTCTGTCCTCACATCACCCCACCTGGAGAATGTCTCTCAGGCACAGAATTTGTTTCTGCACATTCATAAAAGTGAGATAGACTTGATAAGGATCTGCAGTGATGTAAATAAGGTGTTCATCCTGTGCCTCAATAATTTATTTAAAACTACAGCCATATTTCTTTTATCCCAGTGGACTTTATATACATATTCTATAAGTATACATATTCTTTAAACCTCTACTCTAATTTGCTTATGCTCAATCATCACATCTGAAACAAGGATGTAATTATGAAAAGTTAGCATTTGGATTTACAAAAAAACCAAGCAAAAAACTACTAACTGAAGAAAAATTACCTTAATTGAGTACCACTTTTTTGAAGTAACAAGCAGTACAAATGTTTTTCCGGAATTTCTGTGAGACTGTTTAAAAATTCATTAAAGCACTTCCACACAAAGTTGGGCTTTGAAATATATAATCAAACTCAGTGTAAGTACAGACTTCCCTGCTCATTTTGAGCTTGATTGCCTAAGGAAGCACAGAAAACATGACCATCCTCTATGCCAGTCTATGCTCCCTCCTCCAGCCCTTACATTTCCAAAACTGTTGACCAGTTTCCTTCAAAGACACAAAAGCATTAAAAAGGCTCAAAAATAAGAGTATTTCCTCAAGCTGAAAAAATGTTTCTAGTTATAGAACAGAGATTAATGCTGTAGACTGAATCACATCCTGCCATGTAAATACCTTTTAGCTCCAGTTGTCTGTACCTGAAGTATCTATGCCTCTTCATGTTTGTTCTGTTGGACATTTAATTGAAACCTTAAATATGTACAGAACAAAGCAATCCACTTTATGCATGGCAAAAATAACCCTTCATGAAAAGGGTACCAAAAACAAATTAAATACTGAAGGACAAAAACCCCAGTCCTGTTTCCACAAATCAATACAGTGAAAAACTCTCCACATTGCAGATGAGCTCTCGTAAACTATGCAGCTCAGCAACCACATATTAGATTTTCTGTGCAGGAATATACCGAAGCAAACACTTGAAGGCAAGTGCAGCTGCCTTGGATATTGGAAAAACAAGTTTCTTTAGCAGGACAGGAGGAAAGGTATATTTTAAATTGCAATTGACAGTTCCTTTACTCTGAAGGTGCTCTCAAAGTCTGAGAAATTTTGAGAGATTTTGAACATCATCTACCTAGTTTTTATTGAGAAGAAAGACTACTGAATAATCTTTTAGAGCCCTTTATCTTTTTCCTTTTTCCATAGGTCTGATGAAAACTCAACAACAGGAATAACCTGTGGTTCAAATTGAAAGCTACCACAGAGAGGATTCTCCGCTGTAATAAAGGGGAAGAACTGAAGAGGTTGATACTCTCATTGTCCAACACTTAGCACAGCTGTAATGCTTAACAGCCTGATGCAATTAATCACATCCACATTTTCAGAATCAGGTTCCTGACTGTGTTCAGAGGTGCTTGGGTTTCACCTTTAATATTCACTCCCTGCTAATTTTAAAAACAATTCTTTAACCTGCAAAAACTTACAAATCAGCTTTCGGCCGGAAATTGCACAGGTTGGATTTCTGTATAATTCATGTTCCACTGCAGTTGGATTCTCACAGAAGCTCCCTGAAACTATTTACCAGGGGATGGTTTGTCTTGGAACTGGCAGCTGCCTTTGCTGGGACACAGGTGAAGCAATAAAGATGAAAGGTAAATGAAAGGTGTACAGAGGAAGTACTCCTTTGGTTCTGATTTTCTTCCTTGAATTTCATGCTTTCAGGGACCAAATATTATGGAAAAAAAAAAAAAAAAGAAAAAAATAAAAAAAAAAAAAACACACACACAAAAAAAAAAAAACCACAAAAACAAACAAAAAAAAACCCAGAGAACCCCAAACAACCACCAATGGCTTGATAAAACCTGTCTACCTCTACCAACTTCTATTTCAAGTTGCTCCAGAGCTGTGTCCACTGACACCACAAGCCTGCACAGACTGGAACTCGTGGCCAGGGTGACATTGCTACATGACAGAGCTCTCCTAACCAACCAGAGATTTCCACAGCATGCTGGTTAGGGAGGAAGGCACTGCCAATCAGTTCTGAAAAGTTTCTCCAGACATAGCACTGCTGACAAGAACATGGGGAAATATTTTCACCCTCAGGAACTTGCCTGTGACCGTCAGCTGATGATAAGACTTTGTGAGAATCACTGAAGCAACATGTACTCCATGCGGCAATCTGTCCCCTCGTGTTGTACTGAAATAAAACAAGCACTCAGTAGGTTTTCACAGAACATGTTATATTTTATGAATTTTTTTTAATCTGTTAAGCTTAGATTCTTTAGCAACAGGCTTATGCAACTTCTCTGACAACAAGCTTTGTTAAGTTTTAAGAGTACACTTCCATGTCCAAGGTCTTGAAGTGAAAATAAAACGATGCAGTACTTTCTGTCACCTCCTCCTGACAATTCTTTACTTTGACTTGGCAGAACAACCCCAGCAAACTGCGATTGCTGGTGTACAAAATGAGAGCATTTGTTCCATGAACAAAGGGAAAACAGAGTCCTGCAAGCTCCCTACACTGCTGAGCTGTTCTCTGGGTACTACCCAGAAAAAAAGTAACAGGACATTTCAAGAGCATCTCAAATGAATAGTTTTTATTTGAAACGATGTCATCTATTTCTGTCAGAGGGAGTCATTTAGAGCTTTCACAGCCTGCCTCAGGGTACTCCAGTTCTGAAGACCCTACCCAGGCAAACCAGGATTCTGTTTGAATAAGGACTTTATCATTCACCCTGAAGCACTGGGTCCCACTGCTGCAGTCCCTGGATATGGTTATTCCATGAAAAATACATTCTGCTGCACTAGGCTGTCTTACTGCCTCCTGTGAGTGAAGCTGCAGGTCTAGGCCATTTGTATTTTGCCCTGCCCTACTTCAAAAGATTTCAATCAGAACTTGAATATTGCCTTCTGATACAGACATGGAAAAATGCCTAAAGCTATCTGGATTAAATTTGGCACAAAACAGCCCTCTGAAAGTATTATTTAACTACTTTTAGCCTACAGCAAGGGCTTTACAGCCAAGCTATAAACTCCTTAATAATAAGATGCCTAATAAAAGTGCTGACAGACCATTCAGAGCTTCAGCAGTGCTCATTAAAATGCACTAGAAGAGAACATTCTCAGGATGACGGATTCTCAGTGCCCAGGAACACCCAATACCTTAACAAATACCCACATTTCTCAGCATGTGCACCACAGACTCACTCCTTCTCTCTGGACAGCTTGGAATTACATTACTTGCTGGAAAATAATGACTTTGGCACTGAATATTAATGACCTGTTTAACAACTAACATAAAACCATATCCTACCTTTCTGGAAAGTACATGCAACTTTAACCAATATTTCCATAAAAATTAACATCAAAGGAATATTTTCATTGAAGGATTTCATAATGGATTGCTTTGCTTCAAGGCTTTATTTTTTCAGGGCTGTTTGCCCTGAAAAAAAGAAATACTGTTTGCTCTTCTAAAAGTCACGTGTTCAAGCATTTAGGATACACAAAAGTATTTTGGTACTTGCTCCCATGAACAGCAAAAATAGCATCCAGACTTGGATTAGTAGTCTGTAAACACAAGGGCTGGGAGGATTTTTAGTTCCTATGGAGGGAACTCCCAAGAAGCAGCAAAACAGAAACCTCACAGATGCTGATGAGATTTTTATTAAATTATTATGAAATTACAAATTCACAGTGGAATTTATGCTTTTGCTTATTGTTATCTCCTCCTCAGAGCATGGATAACTTCAACAATAAATTAAGGGTAGCATGAAGGATGAGTCAGCTTGCTTATTACAGTCTTGTCTCATTAAATTTTGGGTTAGACTAGAGATCCCTTCCAACCCCAACTATTCTGTGATTCTGTGAATTTTGAGTGTCTCAAGGAAGGAGGTGCTATATCTGCATTTTCCCAGAAGACACAGAGGTGCTCTTACTCCTCTTGGAAGTATCTTTGTCATACATGTAATCACTAAATCTTTACTGAGCTCTAGGGTAAGGGCTCCATCCTCCTGGTTCCAGTGACTCTGAGCAGTTGGTATGAATCACAGTTAATAAAACGTCAAATTAATGCTGAAGCAAGAAATCCCAACCTAAGTCCAGGAATGACCTGCCACTGGAGCCATGCTTAATCTTTTCATACTCTTGTTAGTCCATGCAGAGCAGGACAGAAAGCAAGTCTCACTGACTCCTTCAGTCAAAACCTCCCCCAGGCAATGATTACCTTAAAACACAAATGGAATTTTGACACAAAGCCTCATTGGCAGGACTGGGCAGCAGAATGTTTCAATGCGATAATATGAAAGGTGCAAAGAACAATAAAGAATATTGGCTAGAGAGCACACATAATACTTGACTACTTAAATCTCAACAAAATTAAATGAATTATTTAATTCAAATGTATAAAACCAAATATATGTCTTGTTATAAATCTTTTCTGTTTTAAAAAATAAAAAGGCTTCACTTTTTCTAATTGTCTATAGAGCATCTGTTTTCCAGCACAAAAACATGACTTTTCATAGCACTTATTGATCTCTACAGAGCCTCTAATGGGACTGGCAATCACAGAACCACAAAATTTTCAACATCATAATGCAGCCACAGGCAATATTTCTGCTTTTACAAGGCACTCGAGCCTGAAGTACCAGGTTATTTGAAACATCATTTCTTCGTGGGAAATAACTGTAACACACAAGGATCCAAGTTGTTGACAACTCTTTTTTTTCATTTTATAACTGAGTGACATGTACAACACGTTCCTTTTAACCAACAAGGTTTCTTTGCTGCTCAGTAATGGCTTCTGGAAGCCTGGAACCAGCAGTGCCCTATGCTCCTGCTGCCACAGAAAGTTCAGAAAGTTCTCCATACATGAACTACTCCTCTTTTATGGTGACCCACCCATTCAAGCTCTTATTTAGCTAGACAGTGTATCAGCTGAGAAAAACCAGACAGCAATTACAGAAAATTAAAAAATGCTATTAATAGGTGTGCTACAGAATAGTCAGAGAAATTACGCCCTCATTCCATCTCATGAAAGACTTCAGGAATGGAGGGGTGTAAGAACAGATCTTCAGCCACAATTGTGGGTCTTCTCACCATACACATTTCTTCTCATAATCTTAAACTCTTGGATGTTTCTAAGACACAGAGATATCTTTGCCAGTGTGTCCAGAACAGTATTTTATGCCCTTTCTCTGCTTTGTGAGAGAGCTCATGCATTCTGTTCTATTTCTGACTATTACAATATTCTTCGTTAGAAACCAGAATTTTTCCTATAAAAAAAATCAGATACTTAAGAATTTATCCCCTTATTACCCTATCCATTACCTCATTACGGAATTAGTTCCTCTTCATGTTTTTTCTAAAAAACTTCCCACTTCATTCTCAGAAATCCTTCACCAGGAAAAAATATGGGACTTCAGATGGACTGTCTGCTTTTTGCAGCCTGAGATCTCAACCACAAGAGATTCAATGTTCAGCAGACTCAGATTTGTGCTACAGCTGTCAATTGTTCTCTGGTCCAAGCAATCCATTCAGGTTTTACTTGCAGCCAGAATCACTGATTCAAGGTCAGAAATCTTTCTGTCACAGCTGAAAAATATTACAGCTGCAGCTGATCAAAGCTAGAGAACCAGAAGTTTCTTATGCCCTATGAGAAAATGGCGGATAAAGGAAAAAAAATTTAGGCTGTTCATGCATTCCATAAATAAAGTTCATTAAAATCTCCCACAACAAGGGATCATCTGTTTTTCACATTAATGAAAACCTAACAATTCAATTAAAAAAATATTTGCAACTGCAATTTAACCACCTTTTTCTTTCATCATGAATTCCTGATTCTTAACACACTTTTTGATGCCACAGGACCACCTCTTTTGTTATAAAAGGAAACAACAAGAAAACCCAAGTTCATGGCATACAGTGAATCCCAAGAAGCTGCAATTTTCCCCTCATCTGCACACTTTATCATGTGGCAAGGTCACAAAAAACAACTGCTTGATTTATCAGAGAGATTTCAAATCAGGGAAAAAAAAAAAAAAAACAACCTAAAACAAACAACCCAAAAAACTCTGACTCAAATCAATTTCCAGTTGATGCAGTGCTGTTCTATCTGACCCAGTGTTTCAGAGCATCAGATAATGAACCAAAGTCACTGCACAAAATCTCTTTAATAGCCTAGTAAAAAAGGAGTTGTAAATTAGGATGCCTTAGGGATAGATAAAAGTACAGCACAGAAAAGAAAAGCAGAGGACTATGACAAGCTGATCAGGTTCGCTTGAAGTTTTCCAAGACTGGACAGGCCCTCACTTTTACAGAGGTTAGGTTAAAGTCAGAGAAGAAAACACCACAGAAACTTTGATAAGACCTGTCAAACTCTAAGGATGCATTGTCTAGAAAACTAACAAAATCAGATAGTAAGTATTAAAACATAGAGCACTTTTGTGAATCTAATCTCTGCTATCTTGAGAGCCCCCTCCAGGACACTTGTTTCAGAGCTGTCACCATTTCAGGGCATCCAGAGACAAATGTCCATTATGAGACTCAGTCAGACACTAACCCTTTTTATGAAGTGGTACTGGACATGTGAGAACACTGAAATTTTCCTGTTGCAGTCACACAACAGCTCATGGTCCCACAGGGGCAGGTGTTTGTTACAAGCTCACCTTGACACTGAGATGTCTCCTCCACGATTGTTCTGCTGCCAAACACACACAGCTCCTGTTTGATTATGCAAAAATGTCTGTTCCAAGATAATACCCCCTGCCCCAGCCACCAGAACACCCCATCTAGCTCAGCTGCAAGGTACTTTGTATTTCAAGTGTCCTGTTTTGGGGACAGCAAGAGTAAAGCAGCAAGATGGTAGGATACCATGCCAACACACTGTCATATTTAGATTCACCAAAAATTTACCTCAGAATTTCTTAGCATTGCTTTGTTGATCCACATACAATATGCTGAAGAATTACTGAATGGTGGATTTCTGCTGCACTTTCAGATTGAAACCACCCCTCTTGAAAGACCTTCCTATTATTCTACTCCTGAAATAACAAAGCATTAATCCAGCTGAAATGAAAATCTCCCTTCAAATCCTAGGGTCTATCTATAGGTATAGTTTTAATATACAGAAGATTACAAATGCAGGAACACAAGTATATCCCTGTTGGGATGTTGCACTGGTATTTTATTAGGTGAAAGATATTGGAAAGAACACCCTTGCCTATTCTCTCAGTGTCTTTGTGTGGACTTGTTGGCCACAGATTTGAATCTGCCTCCACATCTTCCTTTGGCAGTAAATCTCAGAATTCCAAGTGCTTTCTCCTAAGCTTTAAACCAAACTCCTAACAGTTTCATCAATCCACTGCAGCTGAAACACTGCAGGATAGGGAAATAACTCTGTATTCATTTTACCCATGACCTTCATGATTTTGTGAACACTGATCATATCAACTTTCAGCCTTATTATCTCCTAGCTGCCTTTTTCCCCAGCCTTGTCTCTTCCTTATAAAGTGACTGCTCTGTTTCCATTAATCATTTTGACTCCTGTACACAAATACATTGTGAAAATCATCCTCCACACAGACTGACATAAATAATGCATGAATTTCCTCAATACCTCTTGATCAAAACTCAACTTTGGCGCTTGGTAAAAACGGAGATGAATTCTGCTGAATCTAGCCCCCATCCTGTGGCAGGATTTTATCATTGATTTGCCAGATAAGGCATAGCAAGAAGTATGACAGGATCATGCCACAGGTCAGGAGAACCCTGGAAATTCTAAGTGTGATACAGACCTTTGTCACTGTTGTCAGCAGGAAAAATTTAAAAGTATCTCATGACAAATGCCACCTGGCTCTTCCCTTTCCCACCAGACATTTGTTTGGGTAGTTCCCCAGATAAATCACCACCAAACCAAGGAATTCTTATAGAAATAAAAGATATGCTTGTGTGAGCAAAGACAGTTTTGTAGGGGAGCTACACATGCACAGACTTCATTGTTTAATCAAGTGTTTCCCATTCTTTTTCTACTACTTTTCTGAGATTTCCCTCATTCAATGTCCTGAAGGAATCCAAAAGGGCAGCGGACACTTCTCAGAAGTACCTTTTACTGAGAATCATTTCTAAACAGAAGTGAGGTTTACTGCAGTTCAAAGCATTTGCAAAATTAGAGCCTGGCTCCAGGAGTATTGATGCAAAATAACCCCAACAGGTGCACAGGAGCTGTAAGGAAAGATGGGCATCTCCGGAAGTTTTTGGTATTGGAATTTACAAGATTGCAATTTCCCTGCGCTTTAAATAACAAAAGCTTTAGGCCTACTTCAAGTGCAGCACTGCATTATGTGATACAGTGTCCCTATACACTTCCTCCAGACTTCAAGAGTGGGATGTTGCCCCCATCATCAATATTTTACTGAAAAAAAGGAAAAAATTGGAGTTTCTTGTCTTACAGAATTTAAATCACAGCAGAAGATCTTGCCTTTCTTTTTTTCCTTGATATATGTAATTTTCTAACAGTTTTACATAACATAAATCTGAAGAGTAGCTCTGGCTCACTTCAAAATAAATAAGGTATCATTTGAACTGCCAAAAAGAAAATGCAAAACATTACTTTCTTTCAAGCCTGTAAATTGGATTTTCTTAACAGTAGAGCTGCATGTTGGTTTGAGTCACAAATATCTTTGCAAAAATATATAGACACACAGAATTTTGGAGTTTAGATTCAGATGAATATACCACTAATGATGGTGCTTAGACAGGGGATCACAGCACTCATCTTTCTGAGAATGTCTCTTCAGAAACAGAAGCAGAGCACACACAGTTATGTTATGTTCACCACCCTGCAAACATTGTCTCCATTTCGTAAGAAGCAGTCACTGAAAATTAAAATTATGACACATGAAAGAAAATAAACTTTTGTGAAATAAAAAACATCAACTAGAAACATGTAGAATGTCAACTGAAGCAATTATTTCCATTTTGCTTGCATTTCAGATTACCTGTTTGTACATTCTTGCTTACCAAACACCACCAACTCAATCAGCAAAAGGAATGGAGCTACTTATAACTGGGAAAAGGTGCCATTCTCATGTACTTTGGAAGTGTTCTTGCACAAATTCTGCTTGCAGCAACCAGTTTCCTGCAAAACCTCCTTGCCAAAAGATCAAACTGCATAGTTTCACTCAAACAAAATCCCTGCGAGAATTCTGCTTGATTAAGGACAGATTAAAGGCAGATTAACACCCAAAGACTAAATTTTTTCAAAACACGCAGATAATTTAGAAACCCTTTTCCCATCGGTTTTAATCAATGATCTGCTTTGAAAACCTCAGTCCAACTGTTTATTGGATTAAAACAGAAGAGCCAGCTCCTGAGGTAATTCATAAGTGCATCAACAGATTTAAACAATGCCAAGTAGATAAGGAACTGGCATCAAGGGACAGGGCTTTCAGGAGTGTTTATTCTTGTTTTTCCTTGGATCTGATCACAACATTTCCATTTATTTTAACAAAGAAGAGTTCAGACAACATCTACTGTGCTTCTCCACTATTAACTGATTTATAATGGCTATCTATCCCTTGTAGGTTACATCTTCTAGCTTGTCATTCCAATCCACCCCTCTCCTTGCTTTACAGCATCTTACAGGCTCCCAGACCAAATCTGTGTCATGGCTTAGAACTGCTAACAGCAGAGCAGGATGAATCCCTAGCCAGTTATTGCCTCAATCAGAGCTGGCTTTGGTGCAAAGCCATTGCTTGCACAACCACCACGAGCTGAACAACACCAATAATGGCTAAGAATCTGAGAACAGTCAAGTTTGGCAAGAGTTGTTTTTTTTTTACTGGTGTCCCACACAGTCACCTAGACCTGTGCTACCCTAAAAGAAGCACAGTGCTCCAAATCCTGTTTTGAATCTTTTTTAATGTATTCTTTCATCCAGCTGTGAAATAACACAAGTTAAGCCAAGGCTTTGGCTCCAAGTGTTACCACGGTAGACAAACAGCACGTCCTTGTTCCATTTTGTACCCAAGAGGCAAGATCTAGCCCAGTATCTTTTAAAAACTCTTATTTCCTGGCCTTCTAGGTTCATATAGGTTAAAAAAAGCAGCAGATTCTCAGTCAGAGCTATCAAAAGCTGAAGAGAACTTGGTAAAATTTGCTTTTCCAGAAAACATTACCATACTTTCCTTCTACAGGAATTTTCTTGTTTTAAGATGGTTCACAAGAGTTTACAGGCAAAAACTTTAGCACTTAGACAATAAGCAAAGTACCTAATCCCACCCAGCTGTTTATGAAAGGCAAATCACATTCCTCCAACCATCCAAACGTGGAGAACTGCAACCAGCATTCCTCACTAACCTCCCAAATGCAGAGTGCTGCTCTGGAGTACTTGGGCCTCATCTGTTTGTTGTGTCACACACACATGTGGGTGCCAGAGCTGCGGCAGGTGTTACTGAGAGAGGGATATTCCTACAGCTGTGGGAGAGGCACACGTGGCATTCCTGAGCTGCTCCCACAATAAAGGAACTGATAAAACTTCTAAAAAGCCCACAGATTGTACACAATGTTCTACTCAGAGCAACACACAAGCAAACCTAAAGACTAGATAAATATTTCCACATTTTCTACCAGTCATAAGCAGTTATTGGGACAATCATATTCTCTCCTTAAGATCTTGATGAATGTGATTCCTATTAGGTTTTTTTTTTTTTTTTTTGTTGCTTTTTGGGTTGTGATTGCAGCTGGTATAATTATCTCTTTTTTTTTTTTAATCATTACCTTGCAGAGAGAAAATGAATTGGTTCTCATACCTAAATGTGTTAAAATCAGTCAGTGGAGCACACTTCAGAATGAAGGGCCCTTGAGGAAATGGATAAGAAAAAGATTTTTTAAAAGGGTTTAGTATCTAGATTACAGTTCTAAAAAGCAAGAAGTTTGAAAAGTTTCCTGTGAACTATTTAGGTTCCATGACATCAGCTTCAACTCAAGATTTTACAAGACCTGGCTCACTTGAGCACAACTTTAAATAAGTTTTTTTGGTGACTTCAGCAGTTTTTGGTCAGTCATTCCATAGCTACTTAGGAGGAAAAACCACAAACTGTGGCCAAAAGTCTGTGAATAAGCCCTGAGATACAGGCACAGAGATAAAAAAGTAATTTCACCAGTGTACATCCTAACATGCAGCATCATATACATCCTTACAGACAGCTTTCAGAGTCACACAGAGCTTTACACCACTTAAAGACACTGCTGCCTTCTGGGGCTTTTCCTTTCTGTAGCTGAAGTGGCGTGAAGTAACTTTCATTCATACACAGCTGCACCAACCACCCAGGAAGTACAAAAAAAGAGAAAATTCTTCACACAACCTTCTTTTATAAACATTTGAAAAACACACTTGGCTAAAAATTACTCATTTTCCAATGTAGAGCTGTTATGTTTTGGGGGTTTTTAAAATCATTATCAGTGACTTCAATTTCTTTCAGAAACATACTGATTTCAGTGCTTCTTTATATCAGCAAGTCAGTTTCAATACACATTTGTATCAACCTTGATGAGACTAGGTTGAAATATCTCTATATCACATCTAGCTCCAGTCAGTGACAAAATAGCACAATTTCCTTTTTATCTGCTCTACTCTATTTATTAAAGAGTTTGTCTAAACAGCTGTTTCACCATATTTATGTATTAAGAATTATCTCCTTCATCATTCTTTTCTTCTCTCTTGTACTACTCCTAAAGTGGTCTGTGGTTTCTCTTCACAAAGTTTATAGAGACACTCAAAGATGAAACTTGCTTATCTCACAAACTGCAAGCTTTTAGTGCTTCCTTTCTGCAAGCTTTCTTCCTTTGTGCATTCTAATAGCATGCATTCCCTTGGTGTTTTGAGAAAAGACAACATACTAAATCAAACTCCCAGCTTTGGAACTTGATCATGTCCCCAGATCACTTGTTTGTCCTGAACTGCTCCCTCCAAGCAAAACAAGGAAAGTTTTGAAGGAAATAATTTCTCTTGTCTTCCCTATTCCTCTGTACGCTGCCACCCTGGCAGGCTTGCAGAAGCATTTGTGTGACCACTCCTAAAGCACTTGCAATGAAACACTTTACAAGAGGCTATTTCAGCTGTACTTGTGCTTCTGACATTCATGTTAGCACCCAAGTGTTCCCTGGAAGTTTCTGAATATTTAATAGCAAGAAAAGGGTATTTGGTCCTGGGGATTTGAGAAGGTCTACACATAAGAGGGAAGCATGACAGCAGTTATCTATGAGCAACTGGTAAATGGTCAAGTCTTTTCCTTGTCTGTTACTTTTCCTATTTGGGCTCAAGGACACAAGACACTGGATATTTTAATAATGTATTTACAAAGACAAGAGGTGATCTCTCTCTAAATGTATAAATACATGTGATTGGCTTGTTAAAAAACAACAATTACCCATTGACAGTGGCTTTTTAACCAAAACCAGGACACATTAGCAATCACAGCTGACACAAAAACATCACAGTTAAATCTTACTAAGTTCAAAGTAGTTAAGAACTCTCTTGCCTTGCCTTAAACACTCTCAAACTCTCTTTTAGCAATAACTCTAAAAAATGGTTCTTCATGCCACAGATATCAATGCATGAAAGGAGAAAAGACGTTAAGAATAGATGGATTCAAATACAGGGAAAACAGATTCAAATTAGGTTGAGAACACCTCATTCCAGGCACACCAGGAAAGCACCCTGAGAGAGACATGAAACCAACACACAGATTTTTCTTTCACATTTGAAGCTGATCAAAGCTAAACCGTACAAAGCTCTATGCAAGCTAAGTGCCAGAAGATTAAACAACACCCAGAACAAAAGGAAACACTTTTTTTCCTGAGCTGCTTTGTCTGACCAGAACATTATTTCATTAGGCCTTTTTCCACCTCTTAGTTCAATCACCCCATGGCCAGAGTAACTACCTGAAGCTGTGCCTTCCTGGCAGCATGAAGAGACTGATGCCCTTTTTACAGCTCAGCTGCAAATCATGCACCTAAGACAGCTTTATGATTAGGTGTGAGGGAATGAGGAGGAAAGACAGCTAATATATCCACATTTTAATATGGATCTGAAGTGCCTAATGATAACAACATGTTGATTTGAACAGCTACTTGCTTCAATCTTCTAATTTACTGATGGAAGAACTAATTTATTTTATGCAAAAATTCAAAGGAAAGTTCAAGAAGACAGCCTGAGAAGCCTTCTATAAAAAGATTCTTTCAAATGATTGACATTGCTGCAGCTATCTGCAAGGCATTTCCAGCAGATATTGATTTTGTTGATGTAAGTGCAATTCATAGATAAATATTGCTCCACAGAACACCCTGTTTACAGAATTTTCTATGAGACTAAGGAGAAGGAACTTTTTTTGATCAAGTAAATGACTTAGGAACAAATGTTGCTTTGGAAAAACAGAGAATTTTTTCCCTGTGTCTAATGAAAACACGAAACTGGTTAGCAAAATATAAATAAAGTAAATGCATTTTCAGGCCAAGTCAAGATGAACACTGATTCCCCCCCCCCCCCCCCATACTATATGAAAGCTAAGATATCCCAAAATTCTGGGAGGGAGTGAGGTGAATAGCATACATATTTAAATGATGTATTTGGTTCTGGGTTTTTTATTTGATTTTTTAGTGTTTGCTTCAGTTTTTTGAAGATGAAAAAGGAAGCACCCAACGAGAATGTTGGTTTTCTGTGGATATCCCAATATTGTTTCTGTCACGAGGAGGGAGAGGTGATGCACACCGAGGCCTCATCATTTCTATCAGAAACACAGCAATCCCAGAGACTGATAAGATTAAGATTGATATTAAGATTAGGATTGATATCTTAATCATAAAATATCACAGCTTTTTCCCTGCAGCCTCAGCGCAGACAGAAAACAGGGAGCACAAGCAATTGCTCCCTTTCGTAGGAAAAGCTGTTAATTTCAGCACTTTTAAGAGATAAGGCCTAAAAAATGAATAGGAATATGTGATATGAAAAGACAAAAAAAGAAAAAAGAAAAAAAGAAAAGGAAAATTGTCTTTGAAAGGTCTCAATTAGCAGGTGTACAGAGGATTGCTGTGTTTTTATAACCGCGCCCCGTGCTAGGCCACGCCCATGTGAGGGGAGGCACGGCCTGGCCCTGCGGGCTCAGCTGGCAGCGCCTCGGGGGGGAAAAAAAACAGCCAGAAAACAAAAACCACTTAAAAATGGGCACCCGGGGTGAGGGACAAGTGTGACAAGTGGCTGTGACATCGGAGGAGCCGGAGGAGAAGGGACAAGGCGTGACTGAGCGTGACCGTCCCTGCGGCCAGCGCTGGGAGAGCCTGAAGGAGGAGCTGCCACTCCTCATCCCCTCACTGCTCGGAATTAGCGCTTTAATTTTTTACCTTGCTGTACAAATCCATTTTCATTGGAAATAGCTTAACCTAGCCAAGCTGAGCCTGTTTTGCCCTCTACAGAAATGGGTGCATCCTGTCCCTGGCCGTAATATGAGCTAGAAGCTTTTCCCGTATCACCAGCTGGGGGCTGTGTACAAATCACAAACAGGACGGGACTGCTGGGAACGTGCCTTGAGCTGTTTGATTTTCCAGCATCAGCCTCATTACATGGTTATGACAATGGGAAGATGCCATTAGCTCACATCCCAGGCAGCAGACCAAGAACTTAATGTTACAACTCACTTTAGAAGTTTTTTGCCCAATCACACAAAGCAAAAGCATATCGACAGCAGTTGCATCCAACCACTTTACACACAGGTACCTTTGGTTAAAACAATGCTTGCTTATTTTGACTACAATACCTGTTTGTAAGCCTTAAAACAAAATGCACAGAGCTCCATTATTAAGCTTAGAACTTCCTAATATCTCACAAGATAAACTTTTCTGTAGCTTAGGGAGTTATTCTAGACAAGTGTTAATACACAGACCATTGTTCTATTTGTCCTTACTTTTCTACTTATTACATAATTTTTCTGCTGACCAATCTTATAGCTACTGCTTAGCTCTAATCACAGTTCTGCTGTCTCTGAGGCCTGCCTTTTGCAGCTTTCCCAAAACCCTCTGATTTTAGGATTCCCACATTCCCCCCATCTTTTCTCCCCAGTTGCTCTGCTGAAGAGGAGGGTAAGAGCAGTGGGGTGGGCGCCAGGCAGCCAGCCAAGGATGCCCTCCACACACAGCCTGCACTTGTGCTTCGGGTAAAAAGGAACCTTAAATCCACAGGAAGCAAAAAATGTAACAGAAAAGAGCGTAAATGCTAACAATAGTGTGAGAGCTCTCTACCTGCCCAGAAGTGTAACCCCAAATAACCTGATCCTCCCACTGCGCTCAGGCATGACTCATGTAATTGTCCATCTCACACATTGCTTGAAAACGCTGCTGTTCCAGCAACAGGGCTTCCAAAAAACTTCTTGGGGTTTTTGTTTGCTTTTTCTTTTTTTTTAAACAGCATGTTCATCTTTGTTAGGAAGTCTGCAAAGTCACAGCTTCTAGGAGTAAAGAAAATTATGAATCTCCCTCATGAACAAACTTCATTTTAACATCTCTACTATGTCTTCTAAAAGTGGAAATTTATTGAACATTCAGAATGATATGCTGAGAATTAATGAGAGCTCTAGTTAAAAGCAGAGCCTTACATTTGATTTATTCTGTTTGTGATTTTTTTTCCCCCTCACATAAAACAGACCCATGTTAAGGGTACTGTGCACATACCACTTCTGTTCAATTTGCTTCCTTCAAACAATATTTTATATAATATTACAGTTGTACATAATTACTCTTTATTATTCCAAAGCACTTAACCTTTGTATTGCTTTAGAATTTGATGTAGAAGCTCCCACTGATATTTCTATCAGCAGAGTTAGGACAGGGCTAGCCAAGGTTTGAAATGTCTGCTCTTACTTATCCAGAAGTTCATTTTCTGTCATGGTGCACAGCAATTAGGAGAAATACCTGTTCTGAAGGATGAATTAATAACTCCATTAGCCCTGATTTAATTCCAGGGAGAGTGACCACTATCTCTCTCCTTCGAGAGGCAGCAGCAAATTGGGCAGGAGGTAGGAACACCTCGCCCAGCTCTGTAACTCTGGACATACGGACAGGGAACAGCCTCCAGAGCTGCCACTTTGGGGACAATCTTAACACACACCCAAAGCCATTAAAAACAATTGGGAGTCAAAGTCACTGACCTTCAAAGTTAAGTCTGTGATTAATTTTATTGCCAGTAATTGCATTTTAAAATAATGTTATTAATAAGAAATTGTACTTAAAATTAAGTCCATGTGCAAGTCTGAAGACCTGGAAAAGACCAGTATTTACGTATTTTCACTTTGTTCCTCACTATACATAACTCAGACAAAAAGATAATTCCTCTGAGAGACAAAAAAAAAATAAAAAAGGAATCCAGCCACCTTTATAGGCACAGCTCGTTATTAAAAATGTAAATTGAAACTCAGCTGCCCATGTAACCTTTACCTCCCACTACTGAAGTATCTGTTAAGCTACTGTCTGATGGGATAAGCAAAAGGCTTGCTACTCATTTGCTGGGTGACTGACTAGTAGGGCATACAATTTCAGTCATTATAATGGCAGTGCTGGGGGGTTTGTTATTGTTATTTTGTTGTTGATTTTTTTAAACAAGGCAGAATGATCGATCTGCCAGACACCTTGGAGAGAAAACTCTCATAAAGTAATGCTTGCATGACTGTTTCAAACTCAATTTTGATTAATTGACTATATTATACTTCTTAGAATGACAGCATGAATAAAATATAGAGTATTCTTCTCAGGTAGTTCTTTGAATAAAAAAGTATCAGACAGCAATGGAAGTATCAAATTTCAGAGTTGCACTCAGAGCTTGGAATAGTCCTCTTAGAGGTAACATGGTCCTCAGGGTTTTATTCCTTATAAAATGCAAACTCAAGTAACAAAGCCCATTGTCAGTTCTTTAGTTTATGTATTTAGTCTTGAGGTTATGCTGTCCCTGGGCAACAATCACATTTCATTCTGCCCAGACTGGCAAAATAACACGGGTGTTTTATTTGATTTGATGCTGCAATGGACAATTAATACAGATCAGATGGTTTAAAGCAAAGAACACTTATTTCAGTGATGTACTTATCTGTTGACAAGACACTATTCTAACTATCCTTCCTTGGAAGTCAGCCTACAATGCTGACACATAAAAAACCCTTAAACTTTCTACCTGTGAAAGGGCATTTTACCTTCCAGTTTTTAAATAGCATCTCTGAAGTGTTGTTACACAGATTAATATAATTGCTAAATTCATCACAAAGCAAATTTTACAACTACTAAAAAGCTTGAAGCACATTGTTAGTATAAGATGCTAGGAAAAACAAAATGCATTTTTGAAGAAAAATATTGACTCATTTTATTTTTTACCAATTTGCAAAATAATTTGTCCGCATAGCATGGGTTGGGGTGGAAAAGCTATAAAATAGAAATTTTTTTCTTCTTAATCAATAACTCAAATTGATACTAGGTGATTTAAAGGGTGATTATAATGATAGCAAAGAGTTTTGATTAAAGAGCTTGGGATTTACTCCAGTGGAAAGACACAAAACTAGTGTTGGACACTTCATGTGACAATTATATAGGATGGGGATAAAACAGTGAGAAAAAGGCAAAGCAAATAATTTGCAGTCAAATTCGTCTCCTTGCTAATATGCATCTGTGAAAGGAAGGAGCACAAAGGAGGAGGACAGACATTCAGAGACAGATCCTGTGTGTGAAAGTGGCCTGGGAAACAGACTCTCCTCTTTGTCAGTAGTGTTCCTACTACAAGACAACTTTCCTTCTTGGCTGGCTTCCTCTAGATGAAAACGTGACAAGAAGTGGTTTAATGTGTACAAATGATGTTTGACATCACTGAATTCAAGCCATTCTCTTTAGGACATTCAGGAGGAAAAAACAACAAACCAGGCCATACCATTTATCCATTTAAAAGGGTAGGATGTTGTGACCTATTCCAACAACAAAACAAGAACAGAGAGGATAAATTGCCAGTTTGTCCATATGAAACAAATGTCAGCTGAGATTCAGAACCACTAAAAGTCAATGCTGTAAGGGTGTTTCTTGAAATGACTAAAAGTTGTTTTATAATATAACTGTTTTGAACTAAAAGCTTTGAGATTCTTATGTAAACGTACATTATGCATCTGGAAGGCTTTCAGTTACCAGCTATCTTCATATTGTCAGAGTGATTAGAATATGAGCACTACTTAAAGTTCCAAAGAACAAGGAGGCTTTCTAAGATGATGCTGGGTTCATTTTTTTTCTTGTTGTTGTTGTTCCACATTTGGAAGTCTGTATCTTAAGAGAGCTCACTTGCCTCTGTCTTCTAAACCCATAAAGCTTTTCACAGCCTAGAAGGACTTGTGTACATAAAACAGTATTCTGAAAACACTGAAATTGAAAAAAATTCTTGAAAACACACAGGGAAAAGAACCCTCCCAGAAGTCATGAAAGCATGTTCTTTCACCCTGTTATCCCACCTAAAACTGCCAGCAACATGATAAATATCAATCCTCAAATATTCCTATAATATCAGTTCCTGAAAGGGCAAGTATCATGATCACAGTTTGGATTACTTTTTTAGATAGAGTCATTCTACATTTAACAACTAATCTTTCAAAATGATAATTCAAGGACTACTGCAAAAGACAGACCATTCTGATTCCTCCTCATTTTAGTCAGTGTTATTTTCTTGAAACAGTTCCCTATGAAAAACAGTGCAACATCGGTGAGATTTTGGATTTGTTAATTCTGCCTCCAGGAAAAGACATTGTGTTAGAAAACATATCCCCCATCAGTTAATGTGCTTGTATCAGGGAAAGTCAATTAGCGTGGTCATCTAATTGCAGAGCTTCTATACTGCTGTCTCCTTATCACAAAAGTTCCATACCTTCTTGGTGTTTCTCATGGCCATCTCCTCAGAGCACTGACTCTTTCTCCTTCACAAAGCAGCCAACTGACTCCAGTTCCCCTCTCACCCAGCCACCCCACTCTTTTATAGCACTCTTCTTCTCATTGGGTACAGCTGTGGCCTGTTAAAGTCAGGCCTGCTCCTAATTTTGATAATTGGCCCAGCTGCAACTCCTTAGGGCTAAGATTACTTTCTACACTATCTTTATTTTCTTATGTTGTATCCCCCTACAAATTAGGATTCTGAAAGAGCATTTGCAGTGTGTTCTACTCACATGCAAAACCATCTCAAAGCCTTTTTAGGCTGACTTGTTTCTGTGTTAGCACTCACATTTAGCAACTTGTTGACTAGCATGCTGTGTTATGGGGTAGATTTTCCCTGGAAAAACAGGCTAATGGGTGTTCCTTAAATCTATGTTCTGCACAAAGAACACCTTCTTGGAAAAAGGTGCAATGGGAAAGTCACTTCCTACTGCCTCTTAGGAATGTGGACCATCCTGTCTTTTATGCCTGTACAACATATTTGCTATTTTTTACCCTCCTTTGTAATATATCTAAGAATTAATCCATGGAAATAATGTCATGGGGATTTCAACACTTATTAGAAAGAAGAGGGCTAAGTTCTCACAGATAATAAAGCAATCAGCTGCAGCCGTGCAAACAAACTCTTTTTCATCTATACAAATATGTTCAGCTATTGTTTTCAAACCTTTGTGTTTCTACAAAGTTATTGAGCTTCAAGTCTAAATCTCATTTTGATGTCACTGCTTCTCACAATTTCAGTGCCAACAGTGTCCTAGTGCCTGTTCAGAAATTAAGAGAGAAAACTACAGCAGTGTCTGGGGCAGGCCTGGTTAGGAACTCCTCCCAAAATTCCTTGTAATAGAGACAAGAGTAGTCCTATTTTCACAGAGGAACATGAGGAAGAAGGCAGCCAGAAACTGAAAAAGAAAAGAAAAGGAACTCTGCCATGGCAGCTGAGAGAACAGTACTGTCAGCATTTTGGCCTCTAAGGTGGAAGTCTGAATCCTGCCCTTCCCATCACAAAACAGCTGCACAGCTCTTTTGGAGACAGCCCTGGCAAATTGATATATTAACCCCCACCAGCAGTTAAACTACCACAGGAGATTACACTGAAGACAGCCAGGTTATTTTAAATTGACACTTAAGGTATGCTGTGCTCATCTGTTTTGGTTTTGAATCAAAACAGATTAGAAACATTCAAAGAATCTGTTAACACCAATTTGACTACTCAGAGAACAGAGTCCAGCTCAGTAGCAGACAAGAAAAATTGTTCCAACTATAAATTGAACAAAATTCTGTGAACCCTCAGAAATGGAAAGTAAAAACTAACATGCTGAGCGGAAATGTTCATAATATCAATACTCTGAGCAAGGCGTGTAGTTTAACTGGAAATCAAAATACACAGGAGGAGATAACTTCTGCATTTCCAACTCACTTAAGATACTCTACATTATTATGATGAAGGCCCCTCTGACATTCCAAGGCTAAATCCTAGAAATCTTTCCTAAGGGTGGTCACCATTGACAAGATTTATCATTAAATGAGTGCAGGGTCACTCTTTTACTAAAAGAATTGTCAGAGAAAAACCTGTTGACCCTCTATTTTAAATGCAGTAACAGAGACTATTCAAGATGTGAGAGATATGATCTGGTTGTCTCTTGTCCGACAGGAATAGTATCAAAGGATAATCCAAGTCAGAAAGGACCTTAGGAGATCTCACAGAGTAAGGTCAGCTAGGAGATCAGATCTGGCTGCCCACCACTTGATCCTGTTGGAACACTAAAAACTCGAGAGTGGAGACCACACAACCTCCCTAAAGAATGCATTTCAGTGTTTTCATAGACTCCTTGTGAAGTTGTATCCTTGTGTCCAGAGCCTGTACTGGAGGAGTTGTTCAGAATTCCTGCAGGTGCCTCCCTCACTCAACAGCAGCACTGCTGCAGTTATTTCCTGCAGAGTCAACACAGGGCCAATTTCAGCCTCATTCTCTAAGATATTGTCATTAGCATAAAACAGTCTTTAAATATCCTTTGTCCACAGTTCAAAAATCTCTACTCCAGGATGGAGTAAATTATCTAGGCATCCTGAGAAGAACCAACTTCACAACTTATGGATTCTTTATGACAAGGGTACAGAAATTCCAAATTTACCTTTGGCTACATCTGACGCAAATGTGTGGGTAGAAATGTTATTTAGGTACTTAAAATAGGGAATTCAAAAGCATGCCACTTCACAGGAGTCTTTCTTGCATTCTTTCTCAGCAATTTGTCTAAATGGAATAAATTTTCTCCTTTTATGCTTATGCTTTTTACACAGAGCTTCTTTGATACAGAGGACATGGGTGAGGATGGAAAATGATAATATTTTGTTTGCTCCTTGTACAGAGAAGGAAAATGCTTTCAAGACTTGTAAGTACTAGTCACATTTTACAAGAAAGTATTGTAAACCTTTAGAGAGATTACATGATTTCCCAAAGTCTCCTAGTGAGAGAATGGTTGAAACAAGAACAGAGCTACATTACTTCATCCAGTATATCCAGTTCTAACCCATCCTCTGATTTAACTCCTCTCCTCTAATATAAGATATTAAAAGTTAACAGGCTCAGAGAGCAATGACCATGTTCCTGGAACAGAATCCAACAAAGATGTCTTAATACATAGAAACCATTCCTGGATGAGAAAGGCTCTGAGGATTTGGGAGACAAGGAGAGGGCTCAGGTAAAGCATGGTCAATGTTTCCATTCTTCCCTAGCCTCCTCTGTTTGGATGGGGCTGGATAACCAACACCAGCTGAGATGATCTTTGGCCTGACCAGTACAGCTATTTATAATTTACCTCCAGTATGTGTGCTAAGTGTAGAGAACTGGATAAATCACTGTATCACCAACAAAGGAGATAGTGCTGTAGAAATAACACAATGGGAACGTTTGGCTATTGGGATATTGCAAGAGGCCAACTGTTTAAAGGGTTTTGCCTCAGATTCCTAGACTTTTGGAGTTACTATAACAACACATCAGCACCACCTAAAAAATGTTTTCCCTCCTTTCTTCCTTATATATGCACAAGACTAAAGTGTTTTAGAAAATCTGATCTCATTGAGGAACCTCTGAGCAAAGAATAATGTTGACCAAAGCTGGCAGAAGTTGGCAGTCTCACAGACAGGGCTGTATTGCACTGCTTGGTCACTTAATTTTCATAAAAGGGTTTTAGCCTTGCATCCTATTTCCCAGGATCCTCAACAGCAGTGGAGGTTTCTACCTAGATACAGAGGAATTCACTGATGGACAGCTTTGGACAGTGAAGAAAGAGCATCTTCATTCAGCAGCACTGGGAAAAGCTTGGAGCCAAGAATGGCCCAGAATAACAACTCCATAGGGGCAGGATTTGCATATTAACAAGGGTGGGTGCAGAGGCTTTGCCTTCAGAACAGTTTTGGCCTCTGAGGAACAGTGTCTTACTCTACACATCTCATTACATGTGGAACATATCAATGTGCTAGGGATGGCAATATTCTGCTCTTCAGGGAAATCAAGATGCTACTGAATATGTAATGTGATTATTTTAGGGTGTTTTAAATACAATATTCCAGAAAGTGGCCTGGCTGATCCTACTGGAAATGGGAGAGGAAAGACATAAGGGGCTGCCTACATTATTAAACTGCTGTGGAAACCACAATGAATTGTCAGAATACAAACAGTATTTACCTTCTTCCTTGCCCTCCTCTAATATCCAGTCTCAGCTAGACATTTGTTTAAGCTCCACCGCTTGGCTCTGATGACGGGCATAGAACTCATATAGATGGGAAAAGCCACACTGCTGGAGCAGACACAATGCTGACCTTTCCCTGGGATAGTTCATCCCTGTACTTGTGAGAGCCCTGCTTGTTATTTTCTACTGTCTTAACCTATTGACCAGAAAGAACTTCCACATACTCCATACAGATAAATCAACTGGTGCTTTAAGGGGGAGTTTGCTGCAATATTATTTCATAACAAAAACCTCTAACTGCTCTTAGTACAATTTAACACTCGGGCTAATCGTTTAAGAAAGAGAGAAAGAAAAGAAATAGGCTATAAAATAAGATACATTACTAAAACTCACTGTAAAGTTCTGGTGTTTCTTTTAAAAAAAGATATACTGCACTTGTCTCCTGCCCAGATACCGATCTACCCTCAGAACTGGAAAATGCATTTTTGATACATCTTATTTGATGTCTTGCTGGCTGTGTTATATATTCAGAGCAGATAGTCTGAAGCAAAGAACAAAGGCTGCGTAATTTGAACTTTAACTCATACTTCACAGGTCGATGCCTCACTCAGCCTGCAAGAAAAAGCAATTATTGCACTTGAGCTAACAATATTATAAAAGGGGGTCAGTGACACACCATTTCAATGGCAAAAATATGTGCAGTAAAACGAATTAAACTAAAAATAATTTATTTTCTTAAAAACACCATAATCTCAACCACCTGACTGAAGAACTGTTCAAAAGCATAAAGGAACACACTGACATGACATTAGCTGCTTGAAATCTTACCCTGAAGTACTTCTGAATACAGTTGTGATTGAGCCTTATTTTTAATTTTAATACCGTCCTTTTCCCCTCTGGGTCACTAATTAGATGCTTTTTGGACAAAAATTTTAAACAATGAGAGCTTCAAAACCAACAGGGTGACCCATTCCTAAGTAATGTTAATTTAATTCTGCCCACTTTTGGTTACTTCTATTTTTAACAGTGGCTGCTTTCATGCTTGGCAACAATTGCTGTGCCTTTTGGAACAGGTAAATTGCTGCAGTGAGTGACAAGTTAGTCCTCTTACTGTGAGACTGGAAGCTGTTCTTTCCATCAGAAGTGAGCTGCTTGGAAAGAACAGATTTTATGCTTCACCAAGTTTTTTCCTGCCTGTATACAAGAGGACATTATCTCACTGGTGCCACAGCTATGGAGAAAGGGAAAAAGGCCCTGTGTGACTGATGTGCAAAGTGCTCAGCCAGAACCTGCTGCTTAATGAGGGGGACAGCAAAAGGACAGAAGTCTCCTTTCAGCAGCTCGTGCTTTCTGTGGAGGGAACCACTCCAAAACACAGCACAAAATTTGGTCTTTGGTACAGAAAAGCATCCCCCAGCTGTTCCCATGGGACATTCTTTTCCTTGAAGTCCCTGAATTGGAGCACGTCCTAGAAACATTTATAGATGGTGGAAATACTTGACCTAATATAAGACAGGGGAAAAATTCCCACTCACAATTCCCCAGCTCGGTCTCATTTTGCATTTTCACCTGTTAATCAAAGTGAGGATCAAAACACTTAATTGGAGCCTTTGAACAAAAATCAACTTGTAAGCCAAGGCATTTGCTCATGCTTGCCCAGGTCTGCCCCAGTCTCCCATAAAGCACTGCTGTATTTATCAGGACAGACTAATTAGCTGCTTGTGCTGTGTTCAGCTTTGAGCAAAGCAAAGAATCTGGAGAACTGCTAGAGACACATTGCAGCAAATGGAAAAGCAGCTGGGGCAGCCACACAAATTCATCCACTGTGGGAAAAGAAAAGTTTAAGCCAGTAAATGCAGCATCAGACAGCGCTTGACCTTTGAAACTGTGTGTCAGCCTTGGTGGGAAAACAAATATTCCACTTGTCATTAACAGGCATCTCTTCTGCATGTGAACAACAGGCTATTGTGCCACAGAAAAAAGAAATGTCCTCAACATCTTGCATTAATCCTCCCTCGGGGGAGTACAGGGAGAAATGTGAGGTGGGGGGGCACACGCACAAAAAATAAGTCCCCAAAAGATCAATGCTGCCATTGTTTTCTTTAAATAAAAAAAAATTGCAACATCACTGTAACAAGTTCAGTTTTAGGTTCTATCTTCCGGGAGACTCCAAAAGCAAGGGTGTTTGAAATATTTAAATTTACAACATGTGTATAATCACCTAAAAGCCATGAGTGTGAAACAAGAATAGCTAGGATGCAATGCAAAACCCTGGGCAAGAACAGGACAGAAAAACTATGTAAAAACCAACATTGTCCTTGAATGTCTTCCCCTCCTAACTTTTTTTATTAATTTGCAGTTAATGACCAACATCACAAATGCTAATTTGATTTGAAATATTGTTTTGGAAGGTTCGAGACTGCACACAAATAGCTTAAGGTGCAATAGCATAAGAATGAGAATATAATTCCAGCTCTAATACACCTGCTGAAGCATAGTTAGACACTGCATTGCGTCTTCTCTTTTTAGAGGACACCAAACTGTGTGATGTCAAGATAATTAATCATGTTGTATTATTAATCTAGAATTAAAAAAAAATCTTTTACCTGCATCTTTGTAAGAAAACTACTTTAAAAATTATATTAGCCAATATGTCCCTGTTGTCTTATCATAGGAAATAAAGCAGTTTACTCGTGAAATCAAGCATAAAAGGCAAGTGTCTCAAATGATTAGTTGGCTGTGTATAAAATGGAATGCATGTCTATTTATATTACTTGATAGGTTATATGTATGCACTGCAGAAACCATATTAAGAAATCAAATCAAATCAGAATCTGACAGCTCTTGAACTGATCTTACCTCACACTTCCTAACTGCAGACAGGCCAGTCTGCTTGGTCTAGAACGTTCCAAAGCAAGTGTCTTTCTTAGACCCCTCTAAACCAGCTAAACTAAGGATGACAACCTTGCAAGAGCATTCCTGCACTAAAACACATGGGGAAAAATGAACCTTCTGCCCAGTTTTTACAATAGCTGCAGGAGAAGTATACAAACCCTCCTGAGCTGCCTCAGTATACAAACCCTCCTGAGCACTCACTGCTCTGGTTTGTGTCACTGCAGCTTCTGCAGCACTTTGTGTCAGGGGGTTCCTTGCCTGGCAGTGTTCATTAGGAGACTTTATATCAAGGCACTGATCCTCTCCATCTGTTTTGAGCACATTGCAAGAGTAAATCAGCTTAAAGCAAGTTTATCCACCCCTTGCAAGATTAGGAGAATCCTCATTTGGCACGAAAACATCAATTCTCATGTGGTCCATTTCCAGGGATGCAAAGCAACTTGAAAAGGAGGCCAGCAGATGAGTGCAGAGTGCCAGTGTGCTGCCTCCTGCCCACAATTCTCCAGTAGCTGTAGGTCAGTGGATTCACACCTCTCATCTCTCTGCAAAGAGGAGGTTAAAGTGCTTTTGTTCTTTATCACCAGAATTCTGAATTACTGCTCTCTGAATTGTGTAAGCCATCCATGGAAGAGATGTTACTTGCAGAGTTTTTGTACCTGTACCATACCTGACTTTTGCCCATTTACAAAACCAATTAAATCACACTACACCAGCACACATACCAAAACCTGGCATAAAAATATAACTAGAAAAGACCCCACTTCTAATTTGTTGAATTACAAGAATTCTTGTCCTACCCTACACCTTTTAGATTTTTTGCTTGGTTTTAAACTGAGAGTTGAAGGAAAGAATTGCAGAAAGAAAATCCACATGGAATTGTATGATTTCATTCATATCCATGAAAAAACAAACATTCCAAGGAGTGCTGCCAAGAACAGAGGCTACACCTTAACAGGTAAGGGAAAGGATTCATGTCCACTTTTAATGAAGAGTTGGTTTTAAGGATTCTTTTTAGCTACTTTCTTGTGAAGTTTTGAATTTTTTAAAGGTAAAGGATTATTGAAGACTAGCTAGACTGCTATTAAAGGTTTAGGGACTAAAAATGTGAACATATTTGTCTATCATCATAAAATGTAACCCAAATCAGTTTGTCTGTTTGTTCATCAATTCAGAAAAATGTGTTGAAATAAAATATTCATGGTACAAGCCTCTCAATTGGATTCCTGGATTGAGCATGCATGGCAGAAGTAATCTAAAAACATTTTCAGATTTTTGTGTGTAAACATAGGTTTTATTTTTTTAAATTATGGCATTTTTAAGGAGGAAGGTTTCCTGTTCACTTGAATATTTCTGGATTGTATCCAACTTACTACAAATTCTTTTGATATTTATAAAAGTAAACTGGAAAGATGTCTAATTTCCCTGAAGCTAAAATCAACCACACAAACAGAGCAGGGGTGGGTGTTCTATCTTCTCCCACCCACTGCAGAGGCAGAAGAAAAACCCTCCTTTCCAAAATCTCCAGCCCACATGGATACAAACACTTGAGACTGCACTTCTAACAGCCAGACCATGCTCTGTTTTACAAATAAGCCACTTGTCCCATTCAAGCATCTATTAATTAAAGGCTCCAATATAGATTTTCCTTCAAAGAAAACCTTCACACATCTACTCCACTGGTGCTTACAGAATTCCAATTTAGATTTCAAGATCAAAAAACAAAGCATTGTAAACTTTTTTTCTTTAAAATCCAGTTCCCCTCCATTTATCCTCCTTTGATCAGGTTTTTTGAAACCAAATTTGAATTATTTCTTTTTATATGGTTGAGGGTTGTATATTTATAAGATCAATGTGATTAAGATGATTAATAACCTCAAACAGTTCTCATCCCTGATAGAAGGGCTGAAGAGCAAGGCAGAGATTCAGCAAGAGGCATTCTTAGTTTCCATGTGAGGCCTCAAGTTGGAGTTTAAATATTACTTAATCATTGAGCTATGCCCTGGAAAAAAACACCTTTGTAGGCAACAGACTTCATTTTATAGGGTTTCTTCCCCTGTATATTTTTAGATTTACTTTTTTCCTCTTATCTCACCCTATTTCCTGTAGAATGTTTCGTGAAAGACTTCAGCTCATACTCGTGTCTGAAGTAACCTTTAGTGTTTTCATAGCTTGAGCAATATTTCCATAAGGTGTTTTATGTCCATTGATACCCCATAAACAATGCTGGGTCCTGCTATTCTGTTAGAATAAATCAGCATAAGCTCCTTGCCTACAGAACTAAACTGGCTCACATTTGCTGTAAATTTGGCCAGCTCTTTATTTAGTGATATACAAATCTGAGTCCAGCTGCTAAAACTTGGAGCTGCATAAAATGCAGTGACCATGAGAGGCTCCATGCTTCTCAGAGTTGATATAGTTTAACTCTCCAAGTTTGAAGTCTGAAAGGATCCCAGTGAATTCAGTTAAAATGTAGCAAAAAGGAAAAATTTATAAAAGCAAACTCCACATAACTTTCTGCCAAATGCTATACAAAACTTTGAGTTTAATTCAAGGTCAAGATAAAAATGAGATTCAGAGAATAAGCAGACTGGTAAAAGTCACTATCTCAGTTAAAGAAGAGAGGAAGGGAGACCAAAGCACACAGAAAGCATCCATGATAAAAGCAAGGGACCACCCAGGGAACAGAGCCCTTGGCATCACTCAGCCATGACCCACTACACCTGGAAATACACAGAACAAGGGATGGTGGCAGCTCTTCCCTGGGAATGATACCTGAGAAGAGTAACAGGGCAGAGCAGCCTGTGCTGCCCCACAGCAAAGGACTCAGCTCACAAAGAGCCACCAGAACACAGGAGATATCAGTCTTTCTGTATCAATGACAAGTGCTGCAACAAGCTAGTTTAGAGGAAATGTCACCCACACAGAGCTCTGGATTCCCACAATCTGTCCAGAATAGCAAACACCTCAGTCTTGAGTGCCTCAGAGTAGCACTCAAGTGACTGAGTTTGTAACAGGCTCAGCCAAAGCTGCTTCTCGCCATTGGTGGTTTCATTCTCAGGATTTCAGCTCCTGTTGCTGTGAGGAGCCCTAGGCCAGGAACCAGCACTGAAACTCACACCTACAGAGAGACCAAGTGCAGAACTGATAAACTGGTGGGGTGGTGCCTGGATCCTGGTGTTCTGTGAGCCCAGAAGGACCAGCACCCCAGCTACTTCACAGATCCCACCTGCCCTGTCTGCACTGCTAGCATTTGTCACATCACATGTGGTACCTTCACAGCAAACTTCTGCTCCGAGATAATGCTGAGCATTAACTCTCTCCTGAGTGAGAAACTTAAGGTCCTTTGTGCTTTCATAATCTCTTCAGCAAGGCCAGAGTAAATCAAGGAGGAATTGGAGTCATATTTTTAGATTAGAATAAATACACCAGCTATGGTTCCCCTGGCCTGATCATGCACACAATACCCCCATACATCATATATGATGTAAATAAACAGCTGTAAATAAAGATTTGCACTTTGAGGGAGCTGTGCTTCAGACCTTGAAGCACTATGTTTCCCTGAGCTAGGCAGTGAGCACACAGTTGTGATCTAGCAGCACAATTTTTCAGGATCTGTGTGCATCAGGTCAGCAAATACAGAGGAGGAAGAAACCAAGATGTACTGCAAAGAGGGCAAGCAGAAAAAAGAGTGAAAAACAAAGAAAGCTTTTGGGGAACAAACTTGCAGAAATGGAGATCATATGCACTTGAATGGAAAGGAACAAGTAAAACTTTGGGACCGTAAATGTGCTTCAAAAAGCTCAGTTAATATATAACGCCATAGGATGTAAAGACGTGATTTAAGTAACTGTCCCAATGTTTGCTCTAGATTCCACTCCTCAATTCATATTTCTGCTGATGTAACCTCCCCTTGGCCACCAAAATTGTTTTACTGGATGATCTTCTCTTCATACTGATTTGATGGGTTAAATGCCGTGAAGTTTCTACATATTGCATACTATCTATAAGCTCATATATATGCACAGCATATTGGGTAACAACAATACATGAAAAGCCTACCACTTTGCATTACAGAAATAACTTCTCAGCTCATTCCTGAGTATGTCACTGATGGAACCATATACAGAGACTTTATTGCTTCACTCAGCTCAGTGATTTGTGTGAAAAATTCCCCAATATTTTTTTTTTAAACTTTGTGTATTCTGAATAGCAGCTACTTATTGAAAAGATCCAAACTGACATATGTTGACAAATCTGCCATCAATTTATAGAAAAAAAAGGGCTATCTGCTTCTTCATTTTTTTTTCCTCTAACTCTTAACACTGTTTAATCTCAGGCTTTTTTCAACAGCTGATAATGATAGTGAACATACTTTGCTATGAAGTTCTCAGCTGCAATTTCTTCAAGGTTATTCACAGTGTTTTACTGAATCACCTTTAATATTAGTTGATTAGTGCAGTGTAAAAATTGATTCCTGACAGATCAGTTTCTAAAATGGTCTAGGAATGGTCTAATCAAAGGCAAGGAACCTTCTAGGGCAAGCTCCAATTAAAATCAAAACAATACAATCCTACCTCCATACTTAAATGAAATTACATTTCAGCTTCTCACAAAAGCATGAATTGAAATTACATTTCAGCTTATAAAAAAGAATTATTTGGCAGATCAGTTACTTACAGTGGTTTCATTCCTAAATATTGTGCCATTCTGTGTTCTGCTGCTACCAAACTATCAATAAAATCCTCATCTCTTGTAATTGAATTTAAAAACTCTGTCTAAATGTGATCTTTTTATACCTTGCTCTCAAATGGACTGCAAATGAACTTATCTTAGAGCTCAGTTTGGGTTCAATCAAACCAAAACTTCAAGGACTGTATTTAAGCAGTACCATGATTTAAAAACTCAAGGAAAAATAGCAACAAAATCATCTCTGGCATTTGGAATTCTCCTGACACTAAGGCTTGCATATATGTACTGGCCTAAAAACTGCAGCATCATTTATTTGAACTTTAAAAATAAAAATCTGAGCTTTCTCATGAGAAAAGTTTCATTCAATGCATTTTCTCCTAGCATGAATGGCAGCTTGAAAATAGATGTTATTCAAAGAACACAGGATTACTGGAGCAAAACCAGTTCATCTCACTGAGTTGCTTGCAAGCTTAAGAGAACAGATAGCTGAATTTTCTGCAGAATGTGGACCTCTTCCCCACAAAGAACTGCAACAGGAATGAAGCACTCAGTGAGCATCCCATTCAAGAGGACAAATGTGTCTAAGTAATTCTATGTCATCATTATCTGCAAGGCCTCAATCCTCAACAAAACAGCACCAAAAAAAATAAAATCTTGCCAACTCCAATGCAGATGCAAACTCATTCTTCCTTACCAACAATTCAACAGTGTAGAAAATTTTTTAAATAAGACACAACCCACCTTTGAAATCCTAAAAAACAAATGAAGGGGAAAAGCCACATCCAGCCACAGCAATAAAGTTTGTGGTTTTTTAAGGGGTATTCATTTCACAATGAATTTCTTCTCAACAGAAAGCTCCTTACCTCAGTCCAAAAACAGACAAGGAAAACTGCTTTCTCAAAACCTGCTACTCACTTTGTCACCTACTTGTTACTCCCTTCCTTTTCATGCTCGATTTGAGATTTTGTGCTGTACAAAGGAAGAGCATGTTTCTGGCAACAACCTATCCTCAAATTCTGCAGAGACTCAAACCCTTCTTGTCCTGTGATCGTAATGACAAAGCATCACAGCCTGATGCTGATGGGAAGAGACAAATTCTGTCTACAGAAATATAACTGGCTGCACTATTTGCAAAGAAACTTAGTTAATGTGACAAAGTTTTGGCAGTGGGGGCTGCAGGAGTGACTTCTGTGAGAGGGCAGCAGGAGCTGTCCCACCTTGGGCAGAGCCAGGTCCAGCTGGCTCCAAAATGCACAGCTGAATAAACAGAGCTTGGGCCCATTTTCCCAAGTTTTCTCCATGGTCTGTACACCTTGATACAATCTAGACACATAAATAATTACCTTCTGCATCTCAGAAGAGGCAGTAGCATATTGAAATTCTAATTGTTCAGGGAAGTTCTTTTCCTGACTAAATCCTGGCAAGAGTCAGTGTGGTGTTAAGTGAAAAAGAAGCCTTTGGAGGTTCAAATTGTTATCTCTGGAAAACTGTAGAAGAGTGGCATCAGTAAGAGTAGTGCAGATTTTCAAAGGAGAAAAAAGACCAGAGCCTAGCACAGTTTTACCAAAAAATATATACACACACACATGTAGATTCTATCTCCTTACAAAATTGTTTATTTTCATTCTTTCCAGCAGCAGGGATCACAATGGTGAGCATCCTTCCTCCCACATTAGTGTGAAATCAGCTCTGAGGAGGCAGAGGCAGATGCAGCATTAAAAATGTGAACTCAAGCGCTGGCCCCAAGCTGTCCCTGGGTTGTGCTCTGAGGTCTCCCATAATTAGTGATGAAGCAGCTTTCAGATCTCTGGGAGCGCATCTGCAGCAGAGCAGGTGGGGAAACCAGTCCCATCACTCCTCCCAGGTTTCATATTTACAGCAAAACTCTCCCTCTGCACTGACAAAAACAAACCCAGAAACCCAACACACACACACACCACCACCAAGAAATCCTTAAACACTGCACTCAGTTGGGAATCTCTGCTTTGTAAGTCTTTAAAAGCTCATTCATGCCATGAATTGAAATTCATGCATTGAAATCAGAGTTGAGGCACTGGGGCTCCTGAATCCTCCATGCATTTTGCATGAACACCCTTCCCACAAACAGTAACATTAAAATGAAGACCAAACCAAGAAACCAAAGCTGAATTGGCAATGAATACAAAAGGTCTATTAATGTCATTACCAGGAGAATTTCCAAATCAAATAAAAATATGCCAGAAATCTCACAGCATTTTTGGGTGTAGTTGGTTGTTATCTTGTATGGTAGTTCAGGATTTTTTACAAGTCCCTTTTTATTCCTGAAGAATTTAAGCTTACAATCTGCTGAAACAGTTCCACAGCTTCCAGGTACTGTAACAACAAAGGCATCAGGCTTCCTAACTGGCATAGGAAACTACTGAAGAAGCTGTATCATATCTTAAAGTGCCAATTTTAATGAAAGCTTATCTCACCTCATCATCTTAATGACAGGTTGTATAATTCTATGTCAAACCCCTCAAAATGTTGCCTGGCACTGAAAACACGTCTCAGCTATCACTACCTTCCACTTTTCAGGTAGTGATTTTTATTCTCATGTTTTTTATTTAGTCAAGACTCAGGCTTACATGATTTCCTTTTTATAAAACACAAGACTTTCAACCACCAGCAGATAGTTCCCTGGGCACATGTTCTGGAATAAAACATTTGTGTGATTGTTTTGATTTATTTCCTCTTGCCTCAGTCAGGTTTCAGGAATTGAGCTGCTTGTACTCCTACCCTGTAGGGATTAACTTAATGACTCGCTTTGTTCAATCTGTTTTGTGCATCCCAAAGTCAATGTGATGCAGTGAAAGCCAGATGGGGGTTGAGGAGAGGGGGAAAGTCAATCATTTCACCAATAGCACACAAGCAGAGACTGTACAGAAACTGGTTGGACTGTCTGAAAGCTATTTTATGCTTGTCCAGCCTCTGTCTTCTGAAAATAATCCCCCAGTTTCAGTCCCACTGTTCTGTCACTGCACTTGCTCCTACTAGCATACAAATACACACATTACAAATAATTTCCATTGTATAGCTATATTTTTCTAGAAAACATAATAATGCATCTTGAATTAATTCATCTCCTCCTCACCCCACTTGAGTGAAAAACTTCATTTTTCAGATCATTATTCACTTGATTACAGGTTGGAGCTGGGATATGGGTTTGTAGAGGCCCAGAGAAGCTGACTTTATGCACAGGGTGGACTGTGGAGGTGCATCCTCACCATGAGCTGAGAAATGCTCCTGAGCTCCTCAGAATCACTGTGCCCAGAATTAACAGGTGTCCAAAGAGCACCTGGTTTTTAAACCATCAGCCTTGGAAACTTATTCCCACCACCCTTGCAGCTCCTGGAGAACAGCACAACCCAGCAGAGCACAAGTGCAGGAATGAGGCCAAGAAGTGGCCATGTACTGGAGGGGAGGATTAAGACCCCCAAAGCCTCTGACCCATTTCCAGAAAGACCTCCAAGAACAGACTGTGCATGAGAACTAATTTGCACAGCAAATGAAAAACCTGTCCACAAATATGTGCCAAGCCTGGCCATGGCCCCCAAGACCCTGGCCATCTCCTCAGCCACGCCAGCACAGCTGGATTGATGCTGAAATCAGGACTGGCATCCCTTCAGCTGGAACCTGCACTGGTGATCTCTTTCTCTCTCTCTTCCTATTCTTCTCTCCATTTTCCTCTCTCTTCTTCTCTTTCCCCCTCCCCTTTAATACCTCTCTTCCTTTTTCCAATAACCCAGAACCCACTGCCACGTGCTTGCACAGCAGCTAGGGACTAATACACCAATTTACTTGCAAAGGGTGTAATTTACCAATACAAATCTCTGTTTGTGGCCCCTCTGATTTTTGTTGTTCCTTTCAATCATGAGCATTTCTGAATCCTGCGTGTTTCTTTCCCCTTAAGGGTGGGTGGTCATAGGGATTCAGGAGCTGTTAGCAAATGTACAAAATGTGGCTAGGTGCTGTAAGGAATGGGAAAATAAGGTTTTCTGAGCTTCCCCAAACCTTGCTTTTTTATTCTAAGTATGTGTCAAGGTAGTATGAGAATTGCTGCTCTCCTTACATCAGCCTGAGCTGGGGGAGGGAGGGAGTAATGTGGAAAGGCAAGAATAGTAGAGAAAAAATGAGATAAACTTCCAACAGTAAGCATCTCAAACAGCTGAATGTATCCAGAACTCACATCCAGAGCTGCAACTGTTCTTACTGTATTTCTGAGCCTTTAAAAGAAGGAGCAATAGCTCAGATCCTAAGCCATTCTTAAGTATTAAGAATGTTTATTTCAGCTTTCTGCCTGAAGCAACTCAGAATTAATAGCACTTTTTGCTTGTGGCAATTTCTTTTTTATTTATTTTATTACTTTATGAGTAAATTTGTTCTTAATAATTTTCTCTGCAGGGAACAGGAAGACATTTATTTCCACAGGGAGCATTTCTCTTTCCTGGGGGTTCTAACAGTTAAAAAAAAAATACTGAAAGAAAAAAGAATGAAAAAAAGTTTTAAAAGAAGGATATATACACTCCTCTCGCTGTGAAATACCATCTTTTTTTTTTTCCAAGTACTGACAGTGAATTGGTTCTTTTAATTCCCAGGCATTTCAAGAACAGCATGAGACTTGCAAAGGCAAGAGAAAACAATACAGAATAAAAAGTACTGATTAACTTGTGGTGGCTCATTGAGTCAGAATGTGGTTCCCTACTGAGCTGCCTCTAAAAATCTTAAATCATCCTTCCCTTCCCGAAGCCCAAAGAACAATTTGATCTCTAAAGGTAAAAAAGTTAATTTCTTCAATCCAAAGTCAAAGTTTTTTAAAGGTGAAGGACCTTGAAAAATTTCATTTTTAATTATAAAATCTAATTAAAATGTCCACCAGTGTATTACCAGACATGAGTTTGGGGTTTTTCTTTTTCCTTTTTAAGACAATGAGATACAGCTATTTCTTGCAAAATAGCCCCACAGGTTTATGCTAAGAAAACACATTCTTCTTGGTCCTACTTCATTGCTTTATTACTGGCTCCAGTTTTAATTGCCCAAATGAGAAGGGGTTACCATCCTTGAAGCATCACCACAGAGAAACAACATTCCCCACCAGCTGGCACCTCTGCTATGTTTTTCAGTAGCTATTGGTTTCTTTCACTAGAAGCTGGTAAACTTTCCACCCATTTCTCAAGACCTTTATTCCTTCCAAAAAGTAAGGTGTTACTACTTGAATTACTTTACTACCAGTATAATTATCAGGGATGGGATAACACACAACAGGGATGGACAAAGGACTCAGACACTTCCATTACTTTTTTCCCCCAGAAGCAGTCCCACGATTTTTTTCCTTGTTTCTTGATAACATGCTATGAATTTCTATTTGGAAACCACCAATACAGTCACCATATCATTCTATTCAATAGGGGTTTTTCCATAGCTGTCTCAGCCTTTTCCCCAATTTTAATCTTTCCTCACTACAAAGTTCCTTCTCTTCACCCTCTGTGGTTGTCTTCACTCTCTTTCAGGCATTTGAGCTTTGAGCAGTGTAATGCCAGCTCCTTCCCTATTTATCTGGTAGATGCAAGTGATCTGTCATTTTTTAACTTATACTTTTGTCAGTGCATCTCTTCACACTCCCATTTGTTGTTTTTCAAATCCTCTCTTTTTGCGTCCAGCTGACTCCTCAGCTGATGTGTAAAAACACTCAGCTGATGTGTAAATTCCTTCCTAAGGTTTTATTCACATCCCCTACAGGATGAATAAAGGGGAACAATGCCAGAAATACTAAATAAAAGTTTCTCTGGGCGCCTCCAGTCTTTCCTGCAAGTTAGAGAGATTTTATAATGGATTTTTCTCTTTGCTTTGTGCAGTTACAAACTTGAACAACCAAATCCTGCCTTTTCCATGCTGCAGCTCTCCCTTGCATGTCACACATCATCTCTTGGTGTGCACCCAGCCTTGCTTATCTCAGAGGGTTTACTCACACCATAAGGCTTCACAAACAGGGGCCCTTAACTCAGGCCCTAAAATAACATAACCCCAATTAGCCCAAATGCTGAGGAATGAAAGGAGGGTCTGAACTTAGCTGTCATCAGCCATATCAGGAGAGAGAAATGGCCAACTTTTGTCTTGGGAATCTTGAGATTAAAGTACCAAAATATTAAATTAAACATTGTTGTGCTTTGGTAAATGTCAACAGCTACCTCAGTGGGAGAGTGACAGGCCTCTGGCAGACAAATTCAGTATAAAAGAGCAGATTCCAAAAAGAGCCTGTTTTACTCTTTAAAAGGAAACATCAACTCAAGTCACATAGGATGACAGACAAAAATGACATTAGGAACAGCCTTTTAAAAAGCCTGTCATCCCAGGAAATCAATAGGAAATAATTAACTAATAAATGATAGCCTCTGCTATCTTGGGATTTAGTGCTCTAATGAAAACCTTCTTTCCTAATTTCATTAAAAACAATTAAGATATTTAGCACTTTGGGAAGACACCAAAGCCTCCAATATATATAAAAGAGTAACTTCCAATGTAAATATATCTCAAAACTAAGGATTATCTCAAAGAAAAAGGCATTAATAACACTGTAGTCTTTATCCTTACTATTATCAATACAGCCAGTTTGTGTTCTATGTTAGTGTCTGTACAAACACTATATATATACATAGAAAATAAAATATACATACATATGTGTCAGCAGTGGATTCATGAGTTGTGCATTATACATTATCCAGGTCAAATATCTTCTGTACAAACAGCACAACACAAAGCAATGCAGAATGATAAGTGAAAATTATATATCTAATTTACTTCACTCTTCAAATCAGAACTTACAGCTAATCCCTTTGAGATATTGAAACCACCATAGAACATCAGATTTCTGGACCTTGTTATCATCTTTCCACATTGTAAATCTACAGTGACATCCATAAATCTATAAAAGCTACTGAGCTTGAATCTAATAACCAAAAACTACATAAGGAATTTCTACCTTGTCATTTTACTCTGTATTTACACAAAGACCTTAAAGGCTGATATATCTGAGCTCCCACTATGAACAGACTTGTGCAATCTATTACTGTGGTTAATGAAATAAAGACAGATTAGCTCAAAAATATTCTTTATATATCCCATTAGTAGCTATAATTGAGCCCTGTGTATCACACACATATTTTGTATCACACATTTGTATAAAACAGCCCTGTTCTGATCATGTGCAGATTAAACTATACCAAAGCAAAGATGGTTTGAGACCCAATAAATAAAAGTATCATTTCTTCGTCACTAATTGTCAGTATTTCTGTACACATACTTACCCACCAAATTAAAGCAGCTAGAAAAATAAAATTGAAAAACAGTCAGTGTGTGGACTACAGGTCTGGGTGAACTGAAGAAGACCTTGCACAATCCAGATAATGAAATACCCTGGTTTACTGAAATAAAAAAAAACAAAAGTTGAGAAATCTGAACGCACTAACTAGAGGATCTCAATATATATATATTTGTTGACATATGACTACAGGGGTTCCATACAGCTGTTTCCTTATCACAAAAGTTCCATACCTTCTTGGTGTTTCTCATAGGCATCTCCTCAGAGCACTGCCACTTCCTTCTTCACAAAGCAGCCAAATAACTCCAGTTCCCTTCTCACCCAGCCACCCCACTCTTTTATAGCACTCTTCTTCTCATTGGGTACAGCTGTGGCCTGTTAAAGTCAGGCCTGTTCCTAATCTTTGATAATTAGCCCAGCTGCAACTCCTTAGGGCTAAGATTACTTTCTACACTACCTTTATTTTCTTATATTCTATCCCCCTACAATAGTAGTAGTATATATATAGTATAGTGTACATATATATGTAGCACAAAATAAGGAACATCGATATATATAAGAAATGCATTAACTATATGGAAATAATACACACAAGAAATACAAAACTATAGGAAGGTAATATACACTGTAGAGGCCCTAAATACAAGCGGTTAATGTACACAGGCCCTGTCCAGAGGCCGCACAAGCACAGCCCTGGGCTCCAGCATCTCTGTCAGTGGCTGCAGAGCAGCAGCTGCTGGAGCCCATGCAGCAGGTGAATGCACTCCTGCACAGCCTTCCCGTGGGCAGCGGGATCGCTCGCCAGCTGCTGGAAGAGGTTGGGAGGCTCAGCCAGCCACAAGTTTGAGGGCAAACTGATCTCCCCAGGAAGCCTCTCATTGCCTATGACAAAGTGGTGCAGTTGTTTTGCCTGCAGCGAGCAGAGCAGGTACTCCACGATGTCCATCATCTACCACAGGAAATCCCTGCTGTGCCAGCATGCCAGGGGCATGGTGCTCAGCAGGTGCATCAGCACAGTCTTCAAGGTGTAGCTGGACAAAACTACAGCCAGCAGGCTGTGGCTGAGCAGCTGCAGGCACTTGCAGTGGCAGCTGTCCTGGGGGGCCCGCCTGGAAATGTGCCTGAAGAATTTGGCCTCTGCCACGGCACAAGTTCTCAACCCACGTGGTGCTTGCCGTGCCTACTGCTAATGGCTGGCTGCCCACAAAGATGTCAGAGTCTCCTCTCTGCACCCCAAAGATCATATCAGCCATGAGGCTTTCCTTCTCTTTGCTGAGCTGAACTCGACAGGAGTGCCTGGAGGGCAGCAGCGTTAAACGCCAGTGGCAGGACTGAGGCAACAGCGTCCAGGCTAACCTCACAAAGTGACAGAACCACTGGGCAGTTTTTTCCACATCCAGATAGGAGCCGGTGCACAGGGTGTGCAGGAGGCTGGGCTCCTGTTCCCTTCTCGGCTCCTGCTCAGGGTAGTGGAGGAAACCCAGCATGTCCTCCCTCAGCTGCCCACTGATGCAGGTGCACAGCAGCTCCACACGCACCCAGAAGTTCCTCTGGGCCATGCCTGCAGTGTCCAACTCCAGGTGGAAGGCATGTCCTGGAGGGGGACTCAGAGGTACAAGCACCTGGTCCACAACGTCTTCTGCATGGAGACTCCAGCCTTCAAAGGCACTGCCCACTCCAGTGGCTTCTTGTGGCACTGGGTAGAAGCTGTGTGACAAGCCCTGTCCTAAGACGTCTGTCAGTCTGGCCATCAAGTCACAAATCACCAAGCAGCCTTTGTCCAGCTCCACAACAGGCAACTGGATGTGCTCTGCTGAAAGGCCTCCACGGTTATTATTAACATTGTGATCCTCGTCTGCTTCAGTTGCATTGTGTTTGTCTTCATCATTTCCAGCAGCACTTCCACTCCCTTCTTTTCATTGTTCAAGTATTCCTTTGCATCACTGGAGCCTTGTTTTGCTTCATTTCCACCATGGCCTTTTTCCTTTACATCAACACCACTGCTGCCTTCATTTCCATCCTTGTAGTCATCCCTGTTTCCATCCTTACGTTCTATGTGTGCAACAACATTGTCTTCTTCCTCCTCCAGGCTGCTGCCAGAGCTGTCCTTCAGACCACTGTTGCCTGGATGGTGTCTAAATGCCTGCACTCCAAAGCACAGCGCTGGGAGCAGGACGAGGATTGCCACAAGAGCCCAGAAGTGCCGGGCCAGCAGGGCTCCCCAGGCACCAGGGCCCTGCTCCAGGCTCTGGTGCTCCAGCTCCTGCCTCAGCCGAGCCTTCTCCTGCTCAGCCCGCTGCCCCACGCGCTCCCACACGGCCTCATCCAGCCCCTCGCCCGCCGGCTGCGGCCACTGCACCAGGCCCTGCACAAGCCACAGCAGGAAGGGCGAGGCAAGCATGGCCTCAGCAGGGGACAATGGCAGATGGCAGATTCACTGGGGATGGCAGGGACAGAGGGAGGGGGGCACTGCTAAGGGAAGCGGGGATAGGAGCCTCAGGGATGTGAAGACAGCACAGAGGGCCCAGGCAGCTGGGCTGGCAGGCTTGTGAAGCTGCCCCAGCAGCCCCAGTAGCAGCCCCAGCAGCAGCAGCAGCAGCAGCAGCAGTGTGCCCTGCCAAAGGCTCTCCCACCAGGGACTGGCCCCTGGATGCCCTGTGAGAAGTGAATCTCCAGGATTCACTTCTGGTTTCTGGTTTCTGCCCTGGCCTGGCTCAGCGCTCAGCATGGCTCCTGGCTGCGAGCACGCTGCCCTCAGGCCAGGGCTGCACTGGCGCAGCCTCACCTGCTGCTGCTGCTGCTTCTGTGCCCAGCTGCCCCCACTGTGACACCTATGCTGGCATGTCCCAGGTGCCACAGGGCATCCCGGCCAGGCCAGCCCTGCCCTTCAGCTCCTCCTCACCTCAGGGACTCCCAATGGCCCCCGGCCATCCAATACCTGACACACACCAAGGGTAAGACCCATGGGTCATCTTCCAGCCCCAGGGCTTCCCTGCACCAAACAGGCGGAACCCCCCAGACCCTTTCAATGAAATTGGGTGGCATGGACCCTGAATGCTTTGTTCCTGGAAATCTCCTGCTGTCAGACGCAACTGCTTCCCTTGGTGTGGTGTATTGGAATAAATTATTTTCTTCATGTTGGAAAACACTTATTCTTTAGTCACATAACTCATTTTTATTAAGTTTTGCAGACATCGCGTGTGACTCCTATGGTTTACTAGCTTTCTTGCCAATTACTTTATTGATTAGTAACAAGTTACACTGTATTTACTGGTCATTCAAACTCCCAATGTGGAAGGGCAGGAAAAGTTCTTTGTGAGTCATAATTTTCTTTTTTCAATCTAACTATGTAAAAACAGTTTTTAGTTTAAAAAGTACTAGTTGTTTTTTACCCAGGAATAGATTGCTATGCTAATGGAACTGCTCCCACCAAGATTGCTTTCACATCTGAACTAGCAAAGGGCTAGCCTGACAAGGAGAGCAGGCATGATATTATGAAGCCTTTCTTTATGATATTTCTACCTCACTGCAACGTGGGTACTGACCTCTGTGCTTGTGGGGCTGCTCTTGGCAGCTGAGTGACAGCCCTGGGTGTGCAGTGGTGAATACCATGACTTTGGCATGGGGCTTGTCCATGGCAGGGTCTCTGTTACTGCTGATGCATGGCAAGAGGACCTCGATTGCAAAGGGGCTGATGAGCAAGTGTGGTGCTGATTTCCAGGGGGCAACTCCCACTGCTCATAGAGCACAGTGCTCTGCATGTCCTATGAGTTCATTTGTGCGGTGCCAAAGCCCTGCAGAGCGTCTGGGATGAGCAGAATCTTTAGTTTTTCCTCAGGGAGCACAAGCAGGCACAGCAGTGCTGCCTCTTGCTTGCTCCCTGCCCTACCAGAGCTTCCAGGGACTTGCAGAGCCCATGTGAAATGGCCAGGGTGGCCTGAGAGGGCAAGGGCAACATGGGGCAAAAATCATCTTTGTAACCACTGTGGCTTTTTATAGCAGTGCCACCTCTGAGCCAGTCACAAATTCACAACTACTGGAATTAACCTATACTGCATCTAAAAGTTCTTCTGATTTACACAAAGCATTTAACACTTCCATATTGTTTTCAAAAATGCATTTTTTCCAACTTTTACTATAGATACCTAATTATGAAATAATTTTTTTTCATTTCACTGAATCAAGACTGTTTTGCTGTGATACTTAATTAGGCATTAATTCTTTCAGATTGACCATCAGATCTTTGAGACCCTCGAACTGAAGACAAAGTAACACATGTTTGGGGTAATACCAAATGTCAGCTCCCACCCACCATCAGGTTAGAGTTACCTGGAAGAAAATTCTGCGTGTGCAAGACATTGTGTGAGCACTAACTTGTTCACTTCATTTAAAACTAAATGCTATGGGTTTGGAGGTTTTTTTTTTGCTTTCATTAAGAGCTCTGATTTACTGAGGGATTTTTTCCTTTCATTGTGTTAGGAAGACATCCCATGATATTTTATTTGTGACATCTGTAGGGAGAAGTGACAGCAGGAAGTGCAGTACCAACAATATTATCAATCTATGCAGCTGTTTCTATGTGCAGCCACACAGAAGACCAAATGGCCTTTTTATGCAGCTTAAAGTTGAGCCAGGCTGCACATCTAAATATATTTTACTTTAATTTCCTCAGCTTGTCAACTTTAAAGGATTAACTGAGAGAAACAAAAAGGGACAGCACTAGTGGAAGCCTGTTACATTTCAAAATTCCTCATACACAAGACCTCGAAAAAGGAGTTTCACTCAATGCAAGAGATTGTCTCCTAAATAGCATTGTAATTGCGAATTTGGCAGACATATGGTTTTAATGAGGCTGGAAGAAAAATCCTTTTCTACTGGTGTAGTTGAAAACTATGAGCTGAGAAACAATTACTTAATCTGAAACGAGATTTGATACATAAACCCATATAAAGCCATTGCTAAAGGATTTCTACTTCTTTACCCTCTGTTAGTTCTCTTACATCAGCCTTCTTAGGGAGCTCTTAGAAAAATCATAATGTCAGGCTAATTATCAAATGCCAAGGCCTTGGAAAATGTCCTGCTTCCTCAGATACCACTGATTTCAATTCCTGGGTTTGCTTCCATTTCTCATAAACAATAATCCATTTGCTGAATGAGACCTTTCCTTGTCTTTTCAAATTCCAGAGAATTTTTGCTAATTACAGCATTCTCAATGCAGAGAAATGTGTCTGCACTCTCCAGCCTCGAAGCTCAGCCTGGAAGAGGAGGAAAGAGGAAAAGAGAAGGGGGGCAGAGGGGCTGTGTGAAAGGAGGAAAAAGATGGAAAAATCCTCACAGTATAGAGCCAAGCCAGCACTCCAGCAGAAGCTCTGTGAGAAATACTTCTCCACAAGTGTGAATGCTGCACCCTGATGATAAAATAAAGCTCTTGGAGCCACACAAATTCCAAAAGCTTATGCTGACTCCCTTTGATCCAGACATCTGACAAAATCAGTAGCATCTCTCTTAAATGAAAGTAAATTTTTGCAAGTAATTGCAAAACAATTCCACTTCAACAGTTTCTCTGCTTGGTGGATGAGGAATTGGCTGGGTGCTCACACACAAGGAGTTGTGGTCAGCCAAGTAGGGACCAGTTAAAAGTGGCGTTCCTCAGGGTGTGATATTTGAACTGTCTCTGTTTACATCTCTGTTGTTCTTGTGGCCAGTGGGATGGAGGACACCAAGCTGCCAGCAGCACATTTTGTGTGCAGCCTCTGGAGGGCAGGGATCCATCCAGAGGGACACTGACAGCCTGGAGAGGCTCAGGAGAACCTCATGGAGTTCAGCAGGACCTGGCAGTGCAAGGTCCTGCACCTGGGCTGGGGCAATCCCAGCACAAACACAGCCTGGGCTGAGGATGGATGGATGGATGGATGGATGGATGGATGGATGGATGGATGGATGGATGGATGGATGGATGGATGGATGCAGAGCAGCCCTGAGGAGAAGGGATGGGGGTGTTGGAAGCTCAGCAGGACCTGGCAGTGAGCAGTGAGAGGCCAGAGAGCCAAATGTGCCCAGCAGGGCAGGGAGGGGATCCTGCCCCTCTGGTCTCATGTGCTCTGCTCTGGGGATCCCAGTGGAGCTCTGCATCCAGCCCTGGGCTCCCCAGAATAAACAGAATATGAACCTGTTGGAGCAAGGCCACAATGATCAGGGAGCTGGAGCACCTTGGAGACAGGCTGAGAAAAATGGGCTTGTCTAGTCTAGAGAAGAGAAGGCTCCAGGGAGAGCTCATTGTGGCCTTGCAGTTCCTAAAGGGGGCCTAAAAGCATCTTTTTGCAAGGGCATGCAGTGATAGGACAAGGGGGAATGACTTTAAATAAAATAAAGGAGATTTAGATTAGACATTAAGAAGTTCTTCATGTGAATGGGAGAAGACATTGGAACACAGCCTGGAGCAGCTGTGGCAAACCCATCCCTGGAAATGTTCAAGGCCAGATTGGATGTCACAGACACCTTTTATGAAAACTCCTTTCCTTAGGATTTTTCCTCCTGAGAAGCTGAGAGGCCTCAGGAACAAAATGTAAACAATGGTTATTGTTATTCTTTGTTATTCTATTCTTAGCCAGCCTTCTGATGAAATCCTTTCTCCTATTCTTTTAGTATAGTTTTAATATAATATATATCATAAAATAATAAGCCTTCTGAAACATGGAGTCAGATCCTCATCCTAAGACCCCTGTGAACACAGTCACAGTTGGATAGGACTCTGAGCAGCCTGTTTTAGTTAAAGGTGTCCCTTTAAAGGTTAAAGGTGTCCCTGCCCAAGGTAGGGAGTCTGGAATTGGATGATCCTTAAGGTCCCTTCCAACCCAGGCCATTCTGTGATTCCATGAAATGCAACCTGAGCCATTCCTTGTTTCCTTGAATATTATGCTCAGAGAAGTGCTACCCCTTTTTATGGTATAGGATGGAAAGAGATGAAATGTTCTTGTCAATAAAAATGACATCTTAAAAGGCTGGTGTCGGTGATCTTTAGTCTGTCTCCTGATCTTTTAAGAAATTTTATGAGAGAATGGGGAAATTATTGAACACTCATATAAAGATAAAATTTACAGGGCAAAAGTTGCTCCTGCCTGTTTTGACAGGGGACTAGAATGCCAGGGCAATTTAAAAAATGCCAGGACAGTTGAAGTGGATGTGTACAACCATCTTCCCTGATAGAATCCTGCTAGAGAAAAAGGATCAGCAACAGGGTTTTCAACTGGCAATGCCAGACAAGGAAATTTCTACATATTGCTCTGTGTGTTAGGAAAGAGGCACAAAAAGTTGGTTCCAGGCAATACTGAACTAGAAAGTCAGCTTAGAGAGAATAAAACAATTATCCACCCCCTGTTGTCCCCTCACCCATGTAAAGATACCTGGCATAAATAACCCTTCAAGTCCTTCTAAGCTCAGAGAATTTTGCACAAGCAGCACAAATGTGTCATCCTTTTTTGTGATGGCAAATTGGTGTTTAGCCAACTATCATTACCTAGAGCAGTCTTTTGCAGCAATTTTTCCAGAACTTCACCCTAATTTCAAGTAATTTCTCCCATTTATTACCTTCCTTTTAAGCTATAAGTTAGGAAATTATTAAAAATAACATATTATACCTAGGACAGACCTCTGACCTCATGCATGCGATTTTATTAGAATAACTGGAATAGTAATAGCTAGAATAGTTTGAATAATTCAATAATTAGAATTCAGTAGATGGAATGATTCACTAAATAGTTCAATAGTTAGAAAAACAATTCAATAATTTCATAGTAAGAGTAATTAGAAAGTTTAAGTAACTTTTACCTTCAGTGCATGATCAGATCTAGAAGTGCATCTTGATGTGATTGAGCTAAGCAAGAAACAGGAAAAGCAGCTGCTAAAACTCCTAAAGATAAATGACATTTGTTCAGGGGATCCACTGCACTGATGGGGCCCTGGACTGTGATTTTGACAAATGGCAGGTCCTCACTGCAAAGAACCATGTTGAAGAGGAAAAAAACCCAAAACATCAACAACAAAAACAAAAAAGGTAAGAAGAAAAGTAAAAGTATTCTTTTTGCATATAATTTTTATTGATACTTCTAGCCATAGTTAGGAAAAATAAATAGAACGGCACTAAGCCTAGGGAAAAGAATAATTTCATTTATTTAAAAGTAAATTAATGTTGCTATAGCACCCACAGGTGCTGCAGTAGCTGTATCTCATAGAAAATTACTTTAAATGTCCTGCATATTTCTGCTGTTGCAAATGCACCTTATTTATGATGTTCTATGGATTTTTATTGCATCGCTCTAGCTCAGTGCTTTTCCTGGACTTTAAAATTTTTCTGTATCTTTCCTCAAGTGCAACACAAGCCTAAAGCGAATGAACTGTTCCTATGTGCTCCTTCACCATCTACAAGCATAACACAATAACTACAGCATAAGAAAAATCTTTTTGTCAGTGTCTGTGGGTGACTTCACCACAGCCTTCTCAATGGTCTGAAGGAAGCAGTGCACACGTTCCACGGCCAAAGCTGAGTCTGACATTCCACTATCTTTGCCCAAAAGTAATTTCCTGCTTTGTTTCATTCAAGTTGATTTTTGAGGGGCCAATTTTCAATATGGAGCTTCAAATGAATAAAAATTATCTCCTTCACATATAGCTGTTTTCTCTTTTTTCTCCATTGTTTTTCCCTCTTCTGATAAGAAAACTAATTAAAATAGATTATTTCTTCAAAAAGAAGAGCTGGAAAGTTCTAAATACAATGAACTCCACTAATTGCAAACTTTGAAGTCAAAAATATTTTTGAAATGTATGAAAAGAGCAAAATGGTTGATTATAGTTCTTAAGCCAACATGAAGCAGCCATAGATGCAAGATGGAAAATCTGAATAGAACATCAGCATGGCCTTGATCCTATGCAATATTGTCCACTGAGCTAAAGAAAAACGTGACTTGGGGGAGAAAACATTTTCTGCCATTCCAAGGATAGATACATAGTTAAAGAGCAATGTGCCAAGCAAAGATGGCACAATACAGAGTTTTTAGAACATAAAACCCAAGATAAACAAAAGTTCAGACACACACTTTGATGCTCTTTCTTTGCCATACTTTAAAAAAATCTTTATATGTTGTGAAGAATAAATAATAAAATGCTGCTTGTTTAAAAAAAAAAAAAAAGTTACTGAAAAGAAAACTTTCTCCCCATTCTCCAAAAATGTCAGGCAACCTGTTGTGGCCTGTGCACAATCTGTAACACACAATCACTAATGACTGGTGAGTGGTTCCATATCCTCACTAATTTTTTGCAAAGTATCAAAGAAATTACTGAACTGAGAAGAAAGAGATTAAACTAAAAATTAACTTCATCCATCACTCTTTATGAGCCATGAAAAAAGTCTTCAGAGGGAATAAATCTTTGTACAAGAGACTACTGCTGTTGAGAACTCTCTGTGCTTGAAAAGCGTGAATACCTTAAAGCTTGTCAGCTGTTCTGTTGACATTTTGCTCTTTTGATTAAATTTCCTGTGCTGTTATGTATAATATGAAATGGTGGTGAGTTGCTGTTGCATTTCAGAAATACCTGTGCTGTACAAACACTTTAGCAGTCGATTTAAATTCTTAGATATATTATTACTGGCCCGGAGCTCTTCTGAACAGCAGTAATAAGCTTGAGAAGCATGTTTATTAGCAGTGCTAACATACAGCAGTAATTAGCAATTACAGCACTCTCCTCAGGTTCCAAATGTTCTAGGAGTCTCAAGGAAGGCCTTTTTTTTTTTTTTTTCAAAGCACAAAGAGGAGTTTGGTGTTTTTCTTATTTGTAAAAGGCATGACACAGAAGATTAGAGGATAAACAGGGGTGTTTTACAACCGTAGATTTGCTAAGGCCACAGCTAGAATCACCAGGACAGTGAGGTCTGAATTCCCAGTTTTCAGTTCCAGTGTCAAGAGTGATTTCAAAGGATACAAATAAATGAATAAATAAATAAATAAACAAGCATTATTTTTATTATCCTCTTGACCAGAAATCTTCATGCACGCAGTCAAGCATTCTTCACAGGTCGGGTGACCTGTAAAGCTGACAATAATTGAGGATACTCCGAATCTTTACCTGCACACACAATCTCTGTTCTCACCGAAAAATCAGATTTTGGAACAACAGTGATTCTGGACAGAAAAGGCATCCTAAGCATTCATTTCCGTGGTTGTCAAAGCAGCCAGCCGAGTTTCCTAAGAAAAACTCAGCTAATCCCTTTTCAGAAGCGCAATTCACACCTCCTCCCCCTCTTTTTGTCGGAGCTTCATTGGGATGTGTTTAGCAGGGTGAAATGGGCCCATTTCCCGACTTCAGAGCCTGGCCTTTAACATCCTGTGCATCTCCAGCTCTGACTGAGGTCAGGAACAGATTAAAGACTTCCACAGAGTATCACCACCCACACTTTCAGCAGGACTCATATTGTCCATGTGAAAGTCTGAAATGAAGACTATCACATCCATGGAAATGCTGAATTCAGCTTTCCTCAACTGAAACATGAAAGTTAGAGGGCTTTGGACCCTTTCCAAACAGGAGTTCCACTCTTTGTACACACTGTTAATTTCTTTCCCCTTGAACCCGAAGGAAAAGGTTACTCTAAAGACAAATATTTGTTTAATAAGGCTGCAAGATTAAATTTAATGATTTATCTAAGAACAGGTGCAGGCTTTGGGCACTTACTGTCAAAACAGAAGTGGGGAGATGTTCTTGAGCAGTAGCTTGTTTTGCACAAAGTTGAAAAATTAACTTTAGCCGAAGATATTGGGTTTTTTTAACAGCATTTGGCTAAACAAGTGCCTCATATACAAAAGCAGATGAAGAACCACTACAGCACTGCTCCTGGCTTGTTTAAACCCCAAATGAATGACAAAACAAGCCACAGGATAAGTCCTTCAGATGCTTCATGTTTTAAGGTGCTCAGGACTGTGGTGACAGGACATAAATATTTGACCAAGCCAGTCTGGGATTATGCATAAATCTCAAGGAAACCATGACTTTACAGATATAACAATCTGGTTTTGTCAGTTCTCAAAAGAAATTCTTCTCCTGAATTACATCTCCTGGCAGAAATATGCCCCAAAGCAAAACTACTGCACACTGCACATCCAGGTGGAAGAAATGTGGTTGTGGATGAAGGGATGGCTGTTGTAAGCTGATGTGTGAGAAAAGCATACTTGAATCTAAAGTGTCTGTATAATCTTATTTTATTCAGCATTTTGAGCCCACATCCTAGAATTAAGCGTTCCAAATTGCACCAGGGTTTACAGGTGACTGAGGTATGAGGGAAGTACTGTGCTAAAAATATATAAAATAAATTTTATAAAGATTCCTTTTTCACAAACTACAGTAGTAAATTACAGATATTTACAGCAATTTCTCCTCCCACCTTCTTTCAGCTGTAAAGTCTGAATGGGGATGACAAACATATCTGAACAAAACCTTAAGAACAACAGAATCAGCACTTGGTGACACTGTTCCTCCCTTCATACACCAGGAGGCTTTGTGGTGATCCATTTCTGACATTTTCAGCAATAAAGAAGAAAGGAAAAGATGCTGCCTGCAGCCCTTTGCAAACTTTCAATTGATGGCCAAGAATGATAAGGGCTGACCTCTAACTCCTGTGTCTGACAGGCAACTCTCCGGTTAGGAGGGGTGAGGTTCATTCCTGTCAAGCACAAACGAGGAAGGATTGGAAAGAAAGAGGCTGCTGTGTGTCACTTTAGAATCCTTTCTGCTGCTGTGTATCAGCTTTAGAGTCCTCTCTGCCTTCCTCAAGAGCCTGGATTTTCCAGCACTTCCAGGCAAGAGGCATTACCAGGAGGGAACACGAAAATCTGAGCCTGCACGCTCACAATGTAATTCCCCTGTACCAAAAAAAAAAGAATAAAGAGTTCTCTTGAGTTTAAGGGATTGAATAGAGTGTAGTCTAGAGACCCATGCAGGAATTTTCTCTGCCTGTACGCTCACAATGTAATTCCCCTGTACCAAAAAAAAAAGAATAAAGAGTTCTCTTGAGTTTAAGGGATTGAATAGGGTGTAGTCTAGAGACCCATGCAGGAATTTTCTCTTTCTCCCAAAATTTAACAGAGCAGCAGTCCAACTGAGATGTCACAGCAAAGGGCAGTTGCACATTTATCAAAATATCAGGAGTCAGTGGTTTTGCTGTATTTGAATTCAGTAAATCCTGCCACAACCTGCAGTGCAATAAGAGAAGCAGATGTACAGAATTAATTATGGAAGAACTTTGCAAAAGTAGTGGAATGAGATATGTTAGGTGCTATTTTTCCATTAAACGTTAAGAAATCTTCCAATTCCAGCGTCTTATTCACTCAGCACCTTCTCAAATATGCTTCTGGTTTCACAGTAATAGAAAATAAATTTTCCTAGCATTTTAATTTTTAAAAATGTCATTAAAAAAATCTATACAACATAGTGTTTGAACCTATATATCTACATGGTGTAGATGTCACTGACTATTGTTCTTTAATAATTTTGGTTTTATGCTACATTCAAAAAGCATCTTACTACTTACCACAGACAAAGAGAGAAGGGGTGAAGAATAGTGACAAGAAAATCAGAAAAATAAATACAAGGAAAAAAACCAAAACTGCTTTAAATATAAATTTGTACTTCGTGTCACACTATTTAGCTCGCAATATAAACCCTATAAAAAACAAATTATATCTTGTTCTTCACCAATCAACAGCAGAGAGAAGGGAAAACTTCTTGCCATCAGACCAGAAGAAAGTAAAAATGGGGACTGTGCTCTGCACAGGTGATTTTTGTTTCACAGTGGTAAAAATTAAGCATAAAACTGCAGAGTATGTGCCTAGCTCAACAATGCTCTGCCACACAAACGTGGCTTCAGGTGGAGCAGAATAAATTAAAGAACAGAATGTTTGGAAAGCATCATTTCAGAAAAAAAGAAAAGTCATAAATGAGTATTGTTGCTGTCTGCAGGAAAATAGAAATAATTCTTCTGAATAGCTGACATTCTGGTAATAAAATACAAGGTTTCTCAAAATTATATGCTGCTTAGTTGATTTCGGAGTTTTTAAAATATTTTCTGGAAATTATCCTTGTGCAACAAACATTTTATCCATCCAGTTGATAGATACAAACTAATATTCTAATTAAATTATTGGTGTATTTTTGGTTAAGATTAAGATTTATTAATAAGAGTACAATTCCTCCCTGTTTATCAGTGTATTAACTTCTGATTTATTTGTGTTTTAAGCTGGCCTTTTATTATATTCAGTAGCAACACAGTCTGTAAACTTAAAAATTGAAAAAGCAAATCATGTAGGCTGATGTTCCTTTAGCACCAGCTCACTTGGTTCCACATCAGGTTTTGGTTATAAATAAACATCTCTTCAGAAAATCCAAGCAGCAGTAAATTATTTGTTTCAGTAGACTTTTATAAAACAAGATTTTCCAACCCATTGTATTAACACACATTCTAAACTGAAGCTCAGTTTTTAGGATAAGTGACAAGAAGAGAGAGTAAAAAATATGTGAACTATCAAAATATCATAATACTGAATCAGAAATGAGTTGAAATTCTGAAAACAAAACAAAAAAACCCAACAAGTTTCTTCCAGAGCAGCCTGTGTGGGCTGTTGGTATTTGTGAGAATCAAGCCTAGAGCTGCTTTAATATTTGCATCCAAATTCTCATTAGACAGAGCAGAAATCCAATTTTGAACAACCAATCCTCCCCTGCTCAATTCCAGTAAAAACTAGAAGTCATAGAGAAACCTTTGCTATATCCCACTTCCATAAAACCACTCAGGTTTTTTTTTTCAGGAAAAAAGTCATCACAGTGAGCTTCCTTCCCCATGTCATCACCTGCTGTGCCTGCTCCTGCTTTAGGAGAGAGGGATTTCCCAGGAGCACACACAGGGATTTTCCCTGGAGCACTGAATGCAGGGGGAGAGGGGGCCATAAATGGTACATAAAAATGGTAAATGGTGGACAAACCCATTGCCAAGGACAGCATAAACCCAGTTTTGCTGTTGAAGTGAAACACTGATGATGTTCATGGGAGTGAGAGACAACTTAAAACCATCAGAGGAACAACAAGCTTATGACACTCAGGCAAATTTAAGCCCAAGTAAAGCCAAAACTCCCAAAACTAAACTCTAAATAAACTCTGTCCTGTATGAAGACATTACTTTCCTCCTGTGCCTCAATCTATTAATTGCTGGCAGTGTAGCACTTTGTTCCCCTTTCTTTTTTATTGACAATTTGCATTATAAGGTCTTCAAGCCAGCAAATGATTCTTATCATGTGTCAACTTATTTAAGATTTTGAGTGCATATGCAATACATCTTCAAATGAAAGGGCTCTTCTCCTCACCTCAGGAGAGCCTCTGTCCTCAGAAAACCTCAAGTAACCACAGGGAACAGTAGGGAGGGAAAACAAGGGGAAGAACAAAAGGAAAACATCTCCATCACTCAGATATTCATAAGCAACGACCAACTAACAAAACACAAAGCACAATAAGATAAATTTCTGCAGACAAAGTTAATTCTGCAAAAGCCCTTCTGCACTATTGAAAATCTATGTAGCAAATTGATCTGGCTGAAAAGATCAAGCTGTAGGCTGATGAACAAGGAGTCCCCCCCTCCTCACATGAACAAACAAGTTCATTGTTTTACTGAACACACTTGTCATTGGGAACACTCACAGGGTGAGATTTAAAAACATTTGGATGTGTACAAATAACTGACATTCCCATTAATTTTATTTTTTTAAGAGAAAAAGCTGTTACTCTTCACTGCTTCCTGCAGCATTCTAACTATTGCCACATTTCATCAATTTTGGCTATTTCAGAAATTTTGCCAACAACATGGTGGGCTAAAAAAAAACACCTTAGCAGAAATATTTTCAAAAGATAATCAGGTTGTTGTAGTTCTCATGATCATTCAGCTGCAAGCTGAAAAAGGGCCCTTTTTCTTCTGCTTAATGCAGCTGGGCAAGCTCCTGTCTAAGAACTAAAATTAACAATTCCAGAACTCGGGCAGCACACATGGGAATGAATGAGGAGCAGGTCACAGGATCATCAGAAAAGAATATCTGCTGCTCTTATTTTAGATTTAGGATGCACCACTCAAGCGCTAGGATTCTTTTTCATCCCCTTGAAGTAAAATGCAGTTATTCCTCCTGGCACAAAGCAAGTAATTGAGACCGCAATGAGTACAATTAAAAAGACTGAAAGATGTTGCTCCAGGTTCTCCCCACAGCTCTTAGAGTGACAAAGCCAGGCAAAAATTTGCTTTACATAGTTCTGTGGCTGCAAATTGGGCCAATTCTTCTACCTTTGAAATGAATCTCAGCAGACTATAGCAGAGAAAGGAGCCCCAAGGACAATGTGAGCCTTTTCACAGCAGTGGGGTGGGGTGGCAGCAGATGCCAGGCAGGAGTCAAAAGGGAAGAGGTTCAGAATGGCCATCAAGAAACAGCTCAGCATTTTACCAGCAGAGCAGAGGACCCTTCCAACCTCAATTATCCTGTCACCCCCTGGAATGGATCATGATTCTTCACCTGGTATTTTTGGGGTTTAGTTTCATTTGTGACCTTGCATGCTTTTGATCTTACACCAAACATAGCACTCAAGAAAGAAAAATTGGTTTCTTTGAGGGTTTTGGACTTAGATCCTTGCTTCAGGGTGTACATTTCAAATTTTTTTTCTGTATTTGACAAATGGATGCACTAAGATGCAGTAAGAAAGACTAAAACATAAACTATGAATTGGAAACACCTAATCACATTGCAATAAGACCTAATTTTATCAAGACAAACAAGTTTGCTGTATACATGTTATTTTATTTGCAACTACATCTATAATTGTCTCAGTACACTTCTAATTGCAACTATAACTGCAAGTCCAGAATGGATCTGAGGAGCCACAAAGTAAATATGCAGGAAAGGAAGGCCACAGAGTGGCTAACTGTGAAAACTGTGGGTTTGGTACTGCATAGTGATCAAGGCAATAAAGAAGAAATTTGAATGAATTCAGAATTCTTTGTTTTGAATCCAAATTGTTGTGTAGGCTGGCTCTGAAAGTCTCAGTACCTGCATTTAGCATAAAAGGCCAGGCTTGGCATCCTGTCATGAGCTACTCTGAGCCACCACTGGACAAAATCCAGCCCCACCACGTTTTACCACTAGGCCACATTTAATCTTTTAAATCCTTGCCTCATTTACTCTATGTCCAACTTCTTCAATTGTGTTGCTGTCCCACAGATGACAGCTTTCTTCCCCACTCCTGATTGAAACCCAAGGCATGTTCCCAGCCCTGATTTAGCTGCAAGGCACCCCAGCAGACAGCACTTTGGTGGGAATGCAGTGCATGCTAGTTCAATTACAGGCAGTATCATACTGCACATGGACAGGAGAGCTAATTTGACATTGAACAAACAACAGGAAAGGAGAAGCCTGTGCATAATCTTCTTTTTTAAAGACTATGAATTACGGAGATTTAATTGCATCATGTCATATCTATATGCATGTAGATCATCAACAGGGCTGCTCCAGACAGCATTCCACCAGATACATTAAAGATGTATTTTATCTCATGCAATAAAAGCAGTAGCTTGTCAAGTTCCTTGTGAAATAACCCTGCCAAGAGTGTTATATTCTGGCTGGAGGTTGTCACAGGTATTTCCTGTCTAGACTGGAAAGAAGGGAAGAGGATTCCTAATGCCAATCCACCTCTCAAATAAATTTTCTTTAATATGTTCATTTTTTCACCCCAGCAAAATAATTTCTCTGTCTTTGCAGCCAACACGTCCCTAATGCACTTCTCTTTTTTCTTTGTTCTAATCTCATTTTCTTCTGCAGATTTATTATTTCTATTGTACTTTCACTCTCCTTATCCAAGCACTACTGAAGTTTTCTCTCCAGAACATTCAATACCTTAAAGTTATCAGTCCCTCCTACTCAAATCAGCCAGCAAAAATGTATCCCTTATTTATTCATTTCCTCTTTCCTCCTCCCTCTGCTTCTCCCAGCCCATCAACATTTTTATAATTCCCATCAATTAAAGGAATTTTGCATCTATAAAGCACAAAATTATCTCTAACGTGCACATGAGACAGCAACAGCATGGGATGAGCCATGGAAGCACACAAGGGACCAACATTTTGAAATATTTTGTCTCTCATGACAAAATGTCTCTCATGAACATCTAGGTTTCATTCCCTATTTACCAGAATTCAAACTTGGTGGGGTTTTTTTTAAATTAAAACCAGATTTACCTGTGAAATTCACTGTATTATCTATGGTTCCTGTAAACTATGATAGAAGGAAAAGCAAGAAAGAGGCACTCAATAAAGCAGAACTTGTTCTTTAATTAATTCATGCTTACAAATTTCAAAGTTCTTTTACACATCGACCATCCAGATGGTCTTGTAAATAAGTAAGAGCTTGGGATGCCATTTTTAGAAAATAGTGGTATGAAAGATGTAAAATAGAACGTGCACTGAGATGGGTGACATAATTTATTTGCAATGCTGTGGAGAGAATCTTTTTTGATGCAAGTCACAAACTAACCTACATTAATTCCAACACAGTTACACCTTAATATTTGATGGGGAGCCAGAGAAAGATAATGCCATCTAGGACTGGCAAGACTATTAAATACATGCGGAATTTTAGGCTTGAATGTATTTTTCCTAATTAAAATAAAATATTAAGATGATATAGCTTTTTTAATATGGGAAATATATTTTTTTCTTGTGCAGGCCACACTGCTCAGATGAGCTTCTCTTCCTGGAAGAGCTATCAGAAGAAAATACTTCTATTATTTCTTACATAATAAAGAAGGTCAATCACTTGATAAAACCATGCAAAGAACCACCAGCAAAGCAAAGTTATTAGAGAGTACTTTACATGGCAGAAGAGAAAATGCCCCATCTTACCCATGTCATAGCTCACAAATCAAAGTTAGAACACTTTGCATGCTTCAAAGAGCTGCTTTCCAACAATCCACACATCTCACAAGGAGGGTAGAATTTTCCTGATCTTGTTTAACAAGAATTCGGTCAGCAAAGGACCTCAGCATACCTACAGAGTTATTTTTTTTTTAGAGCGAGCTTGCTAAATCACAAACTGTGAGGTTCAAAACAGATGCTCCATAAGCAATTTGTTTCAACAATGTAAGAGCTGCTTATTTTGGTGACAAAACATAAGGGACTCTGTATTTCAAATCTTTGAATGTCTCTGCCTCCATATCTCCTGTTTCTAGTGGAGCTCAACTTTTGGTTAATTTGCAAAGGCATTCATTACTGGAAAGGGGAGATTGATTTACTCTACAGTGGAAATTGGCTGCTATTTTGGCTGTATTTTCACTATCTTGGCTGCTGTGCCCTGGCCCTCGTGGCAGTGCACCTGAACATGTACTACCAGCTCATCAATGAGGTGGTGAACATTTATCATGTATAATGTTGGATTTATGCTCTCTAGAAGGGCCTGATACTAAACATCCATCAACAGCACAAAGGGGATACAGTTCATGAGAAAAGCACCAGAGAAATAATACATTTTCTACATTTGTGCAATAGCAAGGGAGCTCTCAGACACGAATGCTCAGGTGACCTTTGGGAAACAAGTACAAGGAATGAGTTCATTATTTCCCATACGCAGAATTCTGTGGGAGATTGGGCACAGAAATCCCCAGCCCTCGGGAAAAGAGATCATCCCTTTGACAAGACACTGACACAAGTGGATCGAATTCCCTCTTTGGCCTGTGCACATCATTACAGGACACTGCCCTGCCTAAAGGTGAGTGACTCTGGGAATACCTGACATCATCACTCTGTGCCCTACATCTATCACTGCCCTCCATGGCAATGATAAAAACAGAATGGGAATGTTTGCTGAACATGAGGATCTGAAGTATATTTATCACCTTATTCTCTCTCGTTGCTTTGGGGTTTTTTTCACTACACAAGGAATTACTCTGTGGGAGGAGAAGGGAATTGAGACACAGCACAGCCTCTGGGTAAAAGCCTTTCCAACAACTATTCATTCAAAGGTATAAAAATTTATTTCTATTACAGCTATTTTCTAATAAGATGGGTTTTGTTTGTTCTAAAGTGTTAAAATCTTGCACAGTCACAGGCTGTGGGAATAAACATAGTCCTAATTCACAAGGCTTCATGCAGGATTTTGCTTGTCTGGGATAGTGTAGATGGATATCTGTCCAGTTATTCCTTTGGACAACAAACATTCTCACCAGGTTTTACCCTTCTGAAGTTTGAGGATCATTTGCTTCATATAGTCATGCTTGTAAGTATATGCAATGGATAACTTAAGGAGGTGAAAATCATTAATTTATAAAGAAAAGTGGATGACAATTTTTCCTTATTTTCTTTTGCCTTCAGCAGTGTTGATCATAGGACCAGAACAGCCTCAGTTGCTGATGTCTTAATGTAAATGAAACAACTCTGCACTATGTGCTGTTTTCAGCAAGGATTCTGTGTTTTACAGGAGTCCTCTGTCAAATCAAAATCTCAGTGACAATCTCACTGCCCCTGTTCCAGGTGATGAACACACTGTGTGACTCATTATCAACACGTCTATTTAATTTTTATCCAACAGAAGGCTGACTGAACTTAGGTAAGCAGCTGGCACCAGTGAAAAGCAAAACACTGACATTTCTCTTGCTGAAATAGTGGAGAGCTGAATTGGTAATTACAGCTTTTGAAGCAGAAAAAACTGCTGTGGCTTCAGACAAATTTTAACAGGGAAAAAAAAACTGAGGCTTCTTGGGATTGAAAGGGAAAGATGGACCTTAAGTGTACACAATAGTATTGGGAATTACATAAAAATCCACACAACACCTTAAATTCTCAATTAAAGGAAAAGCAGTCCAACAAAATGAAAAAAAATACATAAAAATCAAGATGTCTATTTATTCAGATGCAACATATAGGAAATCTATATGTATAGCAAATCTATGTCTATAGATACATTCTATATGTATAGGATATCTGTATCTATAGGAAATGGGTGCTCTGTTGCACTGCAATCTTAGAAGGAACAGTCAGATTTTTTTTCTTTTTTAAGTTCAGAGCAAAGCAATAATGGCAGGGCTGCAGTCACACGAACACAGAGTCTAGATAGACATAAATTTACACTTCAGCTTCCTGATTTTGTGTTCACCATGCAGACCTATTTCCAACCTTTCTTTAAGCCAACCCTGACATTTATAGAATGTGTAAATAAAAACAAATCAATATGACCTTGGGTGGGTATCCCTTTCCCTGTTTCAGTTCTCTTTTTTCTATCATTAATTTAATGCATTAGACTGTGGATGCTTTCAGAAGAAAACATTCACTTTGTCTTCCAAGGAGACAGTAATTTAACTCCAGAGTATAAAGTTTCTAAAAATTGCCAAAACAAAAGAGAGCAACCACCTTGGTAATACCTTATGAATGTGCCAAATAAGCATTTATTGTGGTAAGGATTACCATTGCCTTTAAATCTGTCATTTAAAAATGTTTGTCTTTCAGTTCTTCAGGCAATTCTTTATCTGCAAGTCAACATAAAGATGCTTTCTCAAGACTGCCTTGTGCCCCACTTCTCTTTGTTTTTGCTGCAGAAACAGAATTAAAGTAGAGCGCCAGCCCTTAGCATTATTTTTTTTTGGTTTACATTGGCCATTGAACTGCAAACCTGATTTTCTCTTTGATGTGTTTATGGTACTTGCCTGCACATCCAGATTTACCTGTGCCTACCTGCTGAATTCTCATACAGCATTTAAAGGACTGCAACAGAGGCTACACAGTCATAATCTGTCATCTTTGTAGTAAATAAATGCTGTGTGTGCCTATAAAACCACATTTTGAGTGTCCCATTGAAGGTACAACAGCAGTTTCAGGACAGTAATATATGCACATCTAGTCAGGGCTTTATTTCCACCTTTCCATGTCCCAAACTGGATTAGCTGCTCAATTCAATCAAAACAAACAAAAAAAGCCACCCCACAAACACCCCAGAGCTGCCTGGCAAATGACCATGGCACAGAAGCACAGTGACTGATCTCACCATGGCTGTGGTTGGCATATAAAGCTTTCAAAATACAGCTTTTCTTATTCCAGACTGGACTCCTGTTACTATTTCCACACTGTTCAGGTTATTTTAATTCTCTGAAATTGAAAGGAATTTAAAAAAAAAAAAAGTGTATGGAACTAGTTCTGAAATGATTTAAAAATAAATACAGAAACATCCAATACATTTTTATATCTGTCAAGCAAAGCCAATTAAAGTCTCCCTGTGGTGAGCAGAGCTTTAAAATCTGAGTTTTCTCCTGGATTACACTGTGAGCTGCCTGCTCAGAATGATTCATCATGATCCTCATTATTTCTAGCTTCCAATTTCCCTGTGCCTGCCTGGGTTACCCCAGCAATGACCACTCATTTGCAAACAGTGCAAGTTTTGCATTGCCATAAACAGATCATTTGTGGCTTTCCCAAACTCTAATGGGCCTCCCAAACCGAACAATGCCTCCTAGAGCACTAAAAATCTATTTTTAACTCTATTTTCCCTTTTACAAAGTCAGCTTGTTTTTCAGTTAGTTTTACTCATACTCTGCAGTTTGGATTCCACAATACACTTCAGAATTAATAAAATATGAAATATGAAATAGAAAATATAATAAAAATAAAATATGAAATAAAATAAAATATAAAATATAGAAAAATATAGAATATAAAATATACAATAAAATATAAAATAAAAATAAAATAAAATATACAAAATAAAATATAAAATATAAAATAAAATAAAAAACATAAATTAAGGAATATGGAATATAAAATATAAAATATGCAAAATTACTGGAATGGAGGGCTGCATTATTGCAGAGCACTGTGCATTAGCCTTAAAACAAGAATAATATATTTTCAGAGCTTGATGCCTCTTGAGCACTCCAGCAAAGGTTTATACTTTTGGTAAAGTTAGTAAATTGCTATGGCATCTTAACAAAGATGCATGATTATTTCATTTTCTTTCCCTCAGCTTCATTACTCCTTTTACCCTTCCATATTTACAGAAAACTTTACACTTCTTAGTGGAAGATAATTAGACTATCACACATAGCCCAAGAAAAAACAGTTTCATTAAGTCTCAGAGAAAACTGCAGGAAATTGAGAATAACAGAGATTAAAAAATAGTTACAACACACACAATGTGCTTTATTATATTTCAAGGAACACCTAAGTAATTAGAAGAAAAAAACAGTTTTCACAAACAGTTTCTATAGATGTATTGTGTGCCTGTTGCAAAGCTCTCCAAAAGAGTGGAACACATAATCTTTTACTTTGCCTTAATAACCTTAAAGATAATTTCATCACAACTCCTCACTTTCAGACCTCGAAACACTAAAACTGCTGAGCACACTACCTGCCCAACAAAGCTCCTTCAATATCCAAATACTATGTGTGTATCTATAGATTAAATTAATTTTCTTCCACATCAAGGCTGGTGATTATATTTTATGAAGCATCAGGAGATGCTGATTACCTCACGGGAGTGTTATACACACCACAACTGCACACTCCTGCAGCTTGGGTTTTAATTCCTTAACCCAGCTCTGGTTTTGAATGAGGTAGCATTTAATAACATTCCCTGGAAAATGCCATTAACAAATGCTAATCCTTTTTTCCAATGAAAATGCCTGTTCACTTGAATGTAACAGCAAGTGTTTCCTTCAGTGCCCATGACTCTGGCATTGATGAATTCACAGTGTTTTTAGCTATTATTAACTTTTTCCAGTTTTAAATAAAAGCTTCCTTTTCCTGAAGATAAAATTAGTTTATAATTTACAATGTTTGCTTAGCACAGTGCATGCAATTTCAGGCACTGATAAAGCTGGTGCTTTCTTTGCTGATGTATTTTCTTTGAAGTGCCTCAGCAGAACTGATTATCAGTGCAGAAAGCATCTGTGTGCAGTGCCAGGAAGCACATTGTCATGCCAACTAATGTAAAATATTATTTGCAAATATTTCAATGTAAACAGCATTAATAAGATTCTTCATTATAATTCAGAACAGCAGTAGGCTTTATGTTATATGTTTAAGAAAACTTCTTTTAAATAAGGTTTTGGGAGAAGAAAAAGGTCCTTCTCATGATAAAGTACATCGCTAGCTAAAAAAACTCCAACCAAAAAACACAGGCCTAAAAATGTTACAAAATATATAAAGGAATCTACTTTATATTCTGTCATAAATTCCCTGGCAACTATCACGTGTGATTTCACATCTCTGCAGCCTATTTACTCACTGAGGGTGTTGTTAGTGGTTTTTATTAACTATGTCAGGGTGCCACAATTGCACTGTTCATCCAAAAGAAAAGCACAGAAAACAACTTCTGCTGGTTAATCAATTAATTTAGTGGTAACTTCAGGAAAGGAAACATTGAGCATGTGGAGATATTAAAAAAAAATACATCTTTTTAAATATCTGACATAAGCTAGGGCAAAAAAAAAATTTAAACATCTCTGGCATGTGTTGAACAATGAGTAACACGAGGCAATGCTATATGTTCCACAAGCATATGTTCTCTGATGGTGAAATAATTATGTTGGTGTCTACACAACACATGTCTGAATGTCCTTTCAGTGGAAAAGCAGAGCTTTGGAAACAAGGGGAGGTAAGAGCTGCCAGTTCTGGGAGCTCCAGCTGAAACCTTTGGAGAAGCAGGGACCCAGGACATTGCTCTGGCTGCCCTGGGTGATTCCAGACCCTGGCACGGAGTCACAAACACCTGTGCCTTTGATTTTAGCCCATGGAAACAATGACCAACCTTGTGTGAAGAGTTACAAGCCATAAGGGTTTGAATAGAATGATAGTGAATTTGTCACAGGGTGAAAAAGTAGAATTTTGGGGATTTAGAATGGGGGTTCAAGAGGCAAGATGGAGGAATCTGAGCATGTCCTGTCCTTCTTCTTCTTCTTGTCCTCCATCCTCTGCTGTGATGGTGACACTTCTGGATTGGTTTAGAGTAGAGACAGACTGTCTAACACAGGTGATAGGTATTGGAAAATTATTGTAAATAAAGTACACGTAGCTCTTAGTATAAAAAGCCAACACCACCCCAAGGGCTGACACTGTGCCACAAACCAACCTGCTGGACAGACCTCATCAGGTCAGAGAAAGAATGTCATAGATAAGAGAAAATAAACAACCTTGAAAAGCAGAGCCAAGGAATCCTGACTTCTTTGGTTGCAGGGCTGGAAAAAAAATAATTTCTAACACCTCAGGGGTCATCTCAACCACAGAAACCCGAGAGCTGGGTGCTGCAGAGTCACCCAAACACAGCAGCTGACAACGTGAGACAATGAGCAGGGCAATCATTGCTGTGAAATCAAAGACCCATTGCACATTTTCACATGGTACACTGATGACAACACAACTGGGGGCAATGCCAAAATGTGAAATTCAGAGAGAAGTCAGAAACTCAGGTGAGACATATGTTGTTTTGTTGTGGTGCTGTGAGGGTTTCTATGGGCAAGGTGAGAGATGAGAACTTGACTCCAAGGTTTCAGAAGGGTGATTTATTATTTTATGATATTATATTAAAAGAAATTATATACTAAAACTATACCAAAGAAAGAGCAAGGAGACATTAGAAGGCTGGACAAGAATGATAATAAAAACCTGTGACTGACCGGAGTCTTGACACAGCTGGACTGGGATTGGTCATTTAATTAAAACAATTAACATGAAACCAATCAAAGATGCACCTGTTGCTAAACAACCTCCAAACCACATTCCAAGCAATCAGATAATTATTGTTTGCATTTTTTTGCTGAGGCTTCTCAGGAGAAAAAATCCTGGCAAAGGGATTTTTCATAAGACATCATGGTGATATTGGTTTGCAAAGTCATTTCCCCACTGCCTGAACAGACAACCAGGACACTGCCCCCAACATGGAATTAAACCTCAGCTTCACCTGGGTGCTCCAACTGCTGCCCAAGGGGATGTGGGGCTGTGCAGAAACCATTCAGTGTCTGCTCACAAAGACAGCTCAGCCATGCCCCTGAAAACAGGGTCCAGTTCAATAAAATACCAATTTTGCGCCACTGTTCACATACCTGAAGGAACTGCTCACATGTTTGGGTTTGTTTTTTTTTTCTCCTCTTCCTCCTTTACTTTGTTTTTTCTCCCTATCTGGAACAAAAAACTCACTTCTTTATAACACTTGAGGTCAGCAATAAACTGATTTTAATTTATTTTAAGCAGCTCTGAACTTGGACAAGTCAGTTTTGAGAACTTCCACGGTATCTGCAAAGGCTGGGGAAACAACCAGATTAAACTTAATATTAGGGAAAATTTCTTCCTCAAAGGGATTGTCAAGCACTGGGAAATCGTGGAGTCACCATCCCTGGGAGTGTTTAAAAAATGAGCAGGTTTAAAAAATGCGCACAGAAATCTGCACTTGGGGACACAGTACTGGAATAATGGTTGGACTGAAAGATCTTAAAGGTCTTTTCCAACCTAAATTATACTGTGATTCTAGCAAATTACAAGTAAAAAGCCTTTCTTTGGCAAAATGAGTATGAACTGGCAAGAGAACCTCAGCCTCTTGATTTTGGAGCAGTGTAGCTACTGCACAATATGATACACTAAATTATTCTAGTTGGCGCTGCCATCTCACACTGGAAAAATAATCTTTTGTCAGAAGGAGATATATAAGAACCATTGCAATAATTATTGTGTACGGATTCAGTCTGGAAAAAGAAATTGTTTCTGATAAATCTAATAAGTTATGAAAAAAGTAATTAGAAATTTCCATAAATAAGTGATCAATTTAAAACTCATTTGGATTCTAGCTGAAAATAAGTTCATTTCTCTGGGTGAATTCTTTTTGTATGATTGAAAATATATCTCCATTAATTTCTTCGTGCCAGTGCCTTTCTCTGTTGTTTCTCTCTACTGCAAAGCAGTTAAGATGTCAACTCGGTTGCGTTTCCTGGACAACAGGAGTTTCATTTCACTTTATTTTTTGAGATTCTGCAATTTCAAGGGATACAAAATCCACCTGAAAGCAGCGTGGAGGGAGGCTTGGAGCAAGGAATGAAAAAGCCAAAGACTCACATAAGATGGCAGCTTTTCCTGATGTAGCATGACAGTAACTTTCTGAACATTAAAAAGTCATTTTTTAAATATCTCCTATTGTCATCTTATTGCAAAGCTCCCATACCTTCTTGGTGATTTCTTACGGGCATTACCTCACATCACTGACTCCTCCTTCTTCACAGCACAACCAACAAACTCCAGCTCCCTCTTCACTCAGCTAACCCACTCTTTTACAACACTTATCCTATTTATTTCCTTTATTGAAATCTTTATTTTCTTGCATTCTATCCCCACCACAATCTCCTCCATCTCTGGACAGAGTGTGTGCTGTGTGAGACTCACTGGAACCCAAGGCATAAAGTAAGATCATTATTTGAGGTGCTAGAAATTAGCTGAGCACTTAATTCCTTTTGTTTTCTTTTGGTTTAATAACCTTGGAAAATATCTTCTAATTAAAAAATCCAACAAGCCTGGTTTTATTCCTCTGTGAACCTGAGCAGCTTTGGGTTTATTTGTTCCCATACTTTATGCCTGTAGGACACATCACCTGCTGTGCTTAGAAAAGATATCAGAACAATGGAGAAATTCATGCTCCCTTCCTCACTCCCAGAGAGATACTAAAGTGGCTGGTTAAAAGTGTCTTCCTCTGGTTTTATATATTAATTTTTATTTATTTATTAAATTTTTTTATTCAATAATTTTTAATTTATTTTGTAAAATTTATATCCTTAATATTATTATTTATTTCTTCTTTAGCTTTTTTTTTTCTTTATTTACCACTTTCTTCTTTAGCTCATCCAAAATAGGGAGAAGCTGCTTCATCTCAGTTTTCTGCAAGGGTTTGGAAGTACAATATTTACAGACTTAAGTTCTCTTGGAATGGGAAGGAATCAACATAACCTCCTACAAAATATAGGTATTATATATTATAATCACATCATATTTTTTATTATATTACCAGAAACCCTTACTATTTCTGAATTTCTTAAACTATTGCAATCTTTTCTCATGAGCTAAGGGCCCATGAACAAGCCCAGGACCAGGTGTGCTTATCATGCATTTTTAATGTCAGAGCACACATATATTTGAAACAAGATTTTTACAATAACACATTGTTTCTGCCCTGACAATACAAGATATTTTTGAGAATTAAGAAATATTTGGCTAAATAATTTGCAACAAATAATTGTTCATTATATGCTTCGGTTTCACAACAGCACAACCTTTTTGAGCACTTTTTAACAGCACAAATTTGAAGAATCTGCACTTTCAGTGTTCTTCAGTATACTGCCATGAGGTAAATAAAAGGTCACAGTACTTGAAAAGAAACCTCTCACAGAGAGGGAAGAAATAGGTTTGAAATATTCTTTAAAGGCTGATATCCTCCCTTCTGAGGCTGCAAAACCTTTTTAGAGAGAAACCTAAAATCAAAACAGACTAAAAAAATCCTAATATTTAACAACTCTTCTTTTACAAAAGGAAAGCCTCACTCATACAAAATAGTCTTAAAATTGTAACTAAGTCCAAGTCAATATTGAAGAGTTAATCATGAGTGTATGTATATGGAATTGCACATATTTCCTATGTGTTTTGAATGCATTTTCAGAACCTGTAGTGGTTACCCTAAGTGGGAACTAAACTAATGAGCCAGAAATTGATGATTTTGCCCTTTTTTTTGTCATTGTTAAATAAAATAAACCACAAACGGATAAACAAATAGTATCAGAGACAAAATTCAGTGCAAATCACTAGCTCAATATTTTCCCCTGAAGCATTGTTATTCTTATACAATGAGTAATGAGTCAGAGAGCATACAGAACAGCATCTGAAATAAATACAAAATTAAGTGTATTGCAGAGCACCAGCTACAGACAGAACCTGACGTGTAGCTTAGGAAACAGAGTGAAAGAAAAAATAAAGACTGAATTGTTGGGTTTGGTTTGGTTTGATGGTTGGTCTTGGGGGGTAGAAACAATTGAAAATATTTTCAATCATTTCTGCTTTATTTTCAAGTGTAACTAGAGCTTAAAAGCAACTCATGGCTGGGTGACCCTCACCAACACAAGCCTGTGCAATTGATATTCTCAGAGGTGAATTCCACACAAGCTTTACGTGGGTGTCATGCAAAGGTGTCTGTCTGATCCCCAGGGCAAGTTCCCTTTGGGCAGAACAGGACAGCAGCGCCTCCAGAGCTGAGCTGCCTGGCCAGGATGGGGGAATTTTCATCTCTGGTGTGGGACCTGACCAACCTTTGCTGTCTCCAAAACATCCCACTGAAGGGGATGAGTGCAAAGCTCTGAGCTGTCAGCATTTCATTCACACTGCCCCAAGGAAATCCAGGATTTCCCAGCCTCCCTCACACTCTCAGTACACAGCTGTCTGCCCAGAAGTTTGAGAAATGGATGCCCTGAGATTTGTGTTTTCTTCACCACGATTAACGCTGTGTTTTATAGCACATGCTACTTTCAGGTCCCAAGAGGAAATAAGCTTTCTCTCCCAATGCCATAGAAAAGATTATTTCACTCTGTATTTGACCACCTAGGGTTCACACACAGCTTTCCACACCAAAATAAAACAAGTACCTTGTCACAGACATATTTTGTGAAAAATCCTTTTGCTCGGATTTCTCCTCCTGAGAAGCTGAGAGGCCTCAGAAACGAAATGTAAACAATTATCTGCTGCTGTGGAATGCAACAGGTGGATCTGTGATTGGTCTCATGGGGTTGTTTTTAATTAATGGCAAATCACAGCCCAGCTGGCTCCGACTCTTTGGTCAGTCACAAGATTTTATTAGCATTCTTTTCCTTTTGCTTGCTAGCCTTCTGATGAAAACTTTTCTTCTATTCTTTTTTGTATAGTTCTAATATATCATTTTCTTTTAATACAGTATATATCATAAAATAATAAATCAGCCTTCTGAAACATGGAGTCAAGATTCTCATCTCATCTCTTGCAGGGTTGCCTGCAAATTCCGCAGTTCCTCATTTCTCCCTCCTCTTCCATCTCCCTCTCCAGTCACTGCACACAACATGTGCTGTCACTGGCTAATTGCCACTAGCAGTAATTCCCACGTGAACCCCTCAACAGGGTTTGCATGGCTTTCCTCTCCAGTCCTCACATTATATTGAAATAAAGATTCAGCATAACACAACCTGCACAGGCCATTAAGCATTATTTCTATGTGAAATAGAATGTAAACCATCTCCTGCCCTTTCAACTGAAAGTGTTTCTCTAACAGTCTTTACTTCTGCCGTGAATTGGCCAAATCAACCTAAATTATTTGTAAATTAGTCACAGTTTTAACTGCCTGACGTGAGACAGAGAAATAGAATATTTGAATCAAACTGGGGTAAGAAATTCCAAGTTAATAATAAATAGGGGATGGTACTATTCTCCCCTCCCCACCAATGCTTCCATTTCCATGAGCTGCAGGAAAGCAGAGACATTCTTGTAATCAAAGAAAAAATATTTGAAAATATTTAGTAAGGTGTACAAAGATAGCTGTGCCCAAATCTCTACATTTGCAGCCACTAGCAGGTTTTTCATTTAATAATATTTGTGAAATATAACAGTGGGAAAAAGTCCTGTTGAGGCTTTCTTCTTCTTTTTCCTGAAGATGATTTCTCACAATTATCTAGGTTACATATTCTGGTTTTAAGCCATTCATAGCAGAGATAAAGGAGTTGACACTGAAGGACTCTGTCCATATCCCTTTAAATTTAGTCAGAGGGGAAGGGAAAAAAAATAATTTGATTTTACAGACGTGGCTAGTAATCTTTTTTTCATGGATACATCTATAGCCATCCAGGGCCTGATTGCTTTTCCTGTTTTCTCTTACTGAATTTCATGAGCCATTGATAATATATGAAGATTACAAAAGCAATGTATGGCAATTTCAGATGCAATAGTGCAGTATTTCAAACACTGGCATGAGAAATCGAGAGATAAAGTTAAGCCATGTTTATTACAAAGAAAATGACAAATTTTAAAGTACCATGTTTCACTTGTGATTTTACGCATTACTTTGATTTGAAGATATTCAGCATTCCCTTCTATGCCTCATTTATTCAGTTGCTGATAATACACAGATTCAGCTTGCTAGTGCAGCAAAAAAAAAAAAACTTATCCAGAGAGAACATCAGCATGAGAATTAACCTTGAGTGGCAGAAGCTGATCTGTGCTTAGTAACTAATAAAAAAATTTGACTTCTTTAGGAAATGCAGCTGTGAGGAGTCAGACTTGAGGTCTGGGCTAAATTCCCTCCAGATCAGATCTGAACAAATTATCTGAATGGCAGGGGGATTGTTTGTGTATTTTAATTGATAACTTAAGTTTTTACTGTAGTTTGAGATGTATAACAAGAAAACATTCTGTAGCATATAAAATGCTAAAATTGATGCAATCTCTTTATAGGGGAGAGACTATTATAAATACACTTCAATCACAGTATTTCATAAAGATGGATGGATGGATAAATAGACAGGCCCTCACAAAAATTTCACAAGGCAGTCTCATTTTATACAAAAGCTCTGAAGAGGTAAGAAATCATGTCTAAAACATCTAATCCTTTGAATACCCTGCCTACTAAAATAGAGAATAAAAATCCCACCACTTCCAGTTGGCAGCTCCAAGGTAACTCAGCAAGCATAAAGGAGACAGCCCAAAAATACTTTGTTTTAAATTTCAGCTGGAAGATGCTGAGTGGGAATCTCTTACAAAACCTAGCAGCAAAAAACCAAAAATGGGGATAAAAAAACCAGCACTGAGCAACTTCAGGTTGTTCATTAAAAATTTGCAAATATCTGTTATAATATATCCCAAACTTCCTAAATAAAGGGCACTGATCATCTGAAAAGTAAATGTTATTCCAGATTTAGATAGGAGAGTTCCTGAAGCTACTTTAAAAAGCATAAATAATTCCAAGAAAAGCAACAGATAAATGGTGAGGTAACATTTTCTCATCCAGTCCCAGGATATCATACCTAAAATAATCAAGGGAAATCACACCATGTGAGTCACAGTTCTACCCACCAACTTGCAAAAAATATCTCAAAAATCTCCTCAGAATACATGCTGCTAAAGAAATAAATGTGCCAGGGTATGAAAGAGTCATCCTGTTCAGTTGCTGGGACTCATATTTAAAGAGACTGAAAAATTATTTGGTCCACTACAACACACAGGTACCCATGACAAAGAACAAATTCTCTTTATACCTTGCTGCCATTCCCCTCCAATTCAGAATTTATACAGTAATTAGAAATGTGTGCTAAAATATCTTAAACATTGACCACAAAAACATTTCAAATATGAAATTCATGAGCAAGAGAGAAAGGAACTGCAGAAAGCTGTAGGCCCACACTCAGACAAATACTTAAATATTTAATGCAGATACTGCAAAAAAAAAGAATAAATTATTACATCAGTAGAACACATGGACTTATTTAAACTTTAAAAACACAGCTTTAGGGCTGACCTGTAATTTCCTTGAATGCAGCCATTCTTCTTTGGATTTGCAATGAAGGTACATCCAAAATCAGAGGAAGAGAAGGAGAAGAAAAAGGAGAAGGAAAAGGAGGAGGAGAAGGAGAAAAAAAGAGAAGGAAAAGGAGGAGAAGGAAGAAGAAAAAAAAGGAAAAAACCAAAAAGAGCTGTTTTGCCATCAGCCCAGGGTAGTTGAACACTTCTTTCACAGTGAGACAACTCCCTCAGCCCACCTGAGCCTCATTAAACCATTCTGGCCCTTGGTACAAGGCAAATAAAGCCCAGGCAGAGCAGGAAGGGAGGGTTTTTCCCCAGAAGGGTTAATGGTGATGTTGTGGCAGCTAAAAGACCTCGATGCACTTTGATTTCCTGCAAGACCAGAGGAGCTGCTCCCTTTACCACAGAACTTTTGTTCCTTGGAGTCTCTAATTCTAGATTTTCTTCCATGCACTGGCACTAAGAAAACAGGGAGGTGACATGGCCACGTTCAGCTAGCAGAAGAAAAGTCATAATATTTTCTCCTTCGCCCCAAGCAACTGATTTTGACACTGGGAATTTTTTGCAGCCATGCTGTCTCTAACCTCTGGAAATAGCAAAACAATTAAAAATTTAGGTAATTACTTGGAATGCAGTCAAAACAGTTGTTGAGACCTTATGAGATGAATAAGCACACATATTGCTCTATCAGTGAATTCTGAGGGAAAAAATCAAAAAGTGATGTGGGAGGCTATTCTAAATTTTGTTCTTAAAAGTTCAAGGGTTAAAATTACATTTGTCAATTAGAATAATTTAGTAATTAACAATAGCAAGCTATTAATATTCATTAGTAGCCAGATACAAGCAGGTATTTAGAAATTTGTAAACTCTAAACTTGTCTACTGCTGGTTCTCTTTGATTAAGAGGGCTTGCATTTCCTGAAAATATTGTTTCTCTTAAGTTAAAATAGGAAAATTTATGAGTAAGGTATTTAAAAGAAAACAATGACTCTTTGTCATTGATAACAGGGGAATCACCACTTCATTAACAGAAACCTACCTTCACTTTCAGCCTTTTGATGAGGTTGTGCTAAATTTGATGGAAGTATTTACTAGAAGGATGCCAGGTAAAGGCTGTTCATTAATTTGGAGAAACACACACAAAAAAAAAGCATCTGAACTACTACAACAAGCAGTGGAGTAGATACAAGAAGATCTTTAAAAGAATAAGAGAAGTTTGTCAAAAAGGGAAGCAAATCCTAAAGCTTTAAATATATATGTATATATGTATATACATGTATATATGTATATGTACATATATATGTATACATACATATATATCTATATGTATATATAATAATACATATGTATGTATTATTATATATGTAATTATATATATAATTGTAATTATATATAATTGTAATTATATATATAATTTTATATATTTTTTTTTTTTCTGTACAAGGAAGAGTGCTGGCTGTATTGTTAGGCCAGAAAACAGCACCCAAACATGGGAAATTCCCTTCATATGTGAATAAAAGCAAGGAAGACCCCTCTGAAAATCTTGATATTTATCACCAGTACTAACAGAGCAGGCAGGACACCATGCCGCACTGCCTTCAAGGTGTGCTTCAGACATCAAAATAAAACTCTTTGTTGAGAGCTAAAAATTATTTCAGTCAGTAACTCTTCAGCAAATAAATTTGCCCATGAAAACCATTTAAAAATATATATATACACCTCATAAAGCTGTGTCATGGAATAAAAATTATAATAATGTATTTTCCAGTAAAATCATTTTCCTTTCTTATGAGAAATCATTGATCTACTTGTATAGAACAGTTAATGTTTTTCTTTCAGCCAGTGATTGAAGAGGTGTCATTTTTAGGTAAATAATATTAACTCATAAAGAAGGATTTCAAATTAATTTTTCACTTATGAGATGTGATATTTTATAGAGCTTTAATTTTTTTTACCAGCATATTTAGTACATAAAACCTCCCTTGTGATAACTGCTTTTCTTCTTTCCCCATAATTTCTGTTGTTTGAAATGTTAAGGAGCCTGAAATGCATAAAACATTGCAACCAAACACCATTAAATGCTACATAATGTGACAGGGGAAAAGGATTGCAGAAAATTGTTACTACTCAAAATAAACTCCATTAATAAGCACTTAATTTCTTTATTTAGAAAACAAGAACTCTCTAGGCAGTAATAAAATAGCATTTTTAATGCTGTTAACAGTGGAAGCTCCAAACTCCTCAGAGCTTTGAGCCACGTAATTTCTATTTTCTTCTCTCACATCTCTGAAGCTCCTCTCTGGCACAGCATTGAAGGAACCATAAAAGCATTACCAGTCTTTGTGACAGACTTTTTCTCTTTCTTGTTAGTGAAGAAGATAAGATTTATTTTACTGTCAGAAGATCAAAAAATGAGGAAACATTTTGATAGCTGAGGAAAACAAGTTTTGATTCTGCATAGCCAGCATTGAAGTCACACTATGAATCGACAGAAACTCCTTTGCACTTGACAGTTTTCATCACATTAGGGAAAAGAATCTCTCAGCAGTTTCAGATGTAGATTTTGATCTCGCTTCTATTGCTGGAAACTCAGAGTAATTCCAGCAAAGTGTTTAATCCTGACAGAACATCTTGGTAGTAATGCTATAATCCATATTTATTTTGGCCCCAGTCGTTCCTCCCACTTGTACAGCTCCCTACCAGGAAATAACCAAGGGCTCAGAGATGGTTTTTGAAGGCAGAGGGAAGGAAAAAATCAACACCAAATCAAAGGGGAGTGGGGGGCAGGAGGGTCAGAAAATAACGAAAATATCCCTTCAGCACCCCCTCTAAAATAAGCAACCACCAAAACAAAAAAAATCATCAGCTTTGCAACCTGGCAAACCACAACAGCTTCCCCTCAAGGCTGGCACAGCTGCCTTCATTTAAAGGTCAGCTTCTGGTCAATATTTTAAAAAAATATCTCTCTCCTAGATTAATCAAGGAGGATTGCTTCCCAAAATATCCTTCTTGAGAATCAGAGTGAAATATTAAAGGAAAACTTCTATAGTGCAGCATATTCTGACATTTACTATGAGACTTGGGGGAAGAAGACAGAGAGAAGAAAAATATCGATTTAATCCCACATTTTTCCTGTTAAAAGAGAGATTACTTTAAATTATAATTTTATTAATCTGTCTTCATAGCAATGAATATTACAAGAAGAGCAATTTTTACTCCCATTTATACTGTGACCTATATTGCTTGCACATGCACACTTTTTAAGAAATAGAACATCAGAGTAACAGGAGACAGAGGCCTATTTGCATATTAAATACATATTATTTCACTGCCTTTGATGGTAAGAAGATTTTTCATACCCATTTTGGAAGCACTGAAGTTAGGAGAACAGTTATGTGAAATATTAATAGCTGATCAGAGCTTTGTTCTGGTCTTAAGACTCCCCAGAAGCTTGTGTCAGGTACTTGGTTTTATTTCCCATGTGCCTGATAGTGCCAGGGGCTTTTGTGTAGAACACACAAACAGCTTTCATTCAGATTACTTTTTCCTCCTTAGGTATGCGGAGGAAGGAGCAGTTTCTCAATAATTTTGTCCACCCATTGCACCCCCTTTTTTCTCTCCTCTCATTCCCACCAGGAGGAGCAGCTGGGAAAATGGGGATGATTAATCAGGGTGGCAGCACACCTGTGAAAATGGCAAAATGGCCACAAATCTCTTTTCTGGAATGGGCATAACCCTGCAGAGGCAAAGACAGAAATCTGGCAGAAACACCAAGCACTTGGGAGATGCAGAGACAAAACTGATGCTTTTTTCATGTGTCAGAGACCTTAAAAACATTTTTCCTTTTTTTTTTTTTTTTGTTTTCTTTAAAGTTATCTAAGAGACAGCATAAATAAAATAACCTGGGTTTTTTCATTCAGCTTTTATATCCTTATGTGCAATTGCTGAAGTAAAAAGAAAAAACAAAAGTAATTTTCTGATCTAAGTCCTTTCCTGTGGAAGGCAATTACCTGAACTGAAGAACAGAGAAGTGCAAGAGAAACTTGGACTTGTCCTAAAATCTCTTGAGTCCTCCATGATTTTACAGGGATCAATAAGAAGAGGAAGAAATAGAAATCCATTGGTACAGACCAATAACCAGGATACTCCCAGGAACTGCTGCCTTTCCAGAGGAATTTCCCTTTCCCCATCTTTAAGCCCTGCTACCCTGCTTGACTCAGCCTTTTGAGATGCTGCTAATGAGAATTTTAGCAGTCTTAAGCATTTAATTGATTTTTTTTTTTTCCCCCTCAGTATCATGCAGCCCGGTGTCCACAGGAGGGGAATTAAGAACTGCCAATGCCACACACTGCTCCTGCTCATCTCTTACAGCCCCTGCTCTCCTGCTTCCCTCTTTCCACAGAGTGCATTTATTGCACTGCTCAGCTCACAAAGCCTTTTCCCAGCCACATCAGGGAAAGCTAACAGTATACTAGCTCAAAATACTATTTTGAGTCCCCCAAAAGTCTTGTAAAAGTGCAGGAATAATGGTGAGTCTCATTACATGCAGACAAAAGAAGGAAGAACTAAAGGCTTGAACAATCAGGATCTGCCAAGACCTTGCAAGAGCCTTAGGTCCTTAATGGATGTGAGGAAATAAATTCATTCTGATAATGACATTCATCACTCTGTGTGGGGTTTTAAGCCATTCTAGAGTGAAAGCATGATCTCAATGTATGACAGAATTGTGGCAGGTTTCTGTCCTTTCTTACAAGCCACAATGTCACTGTGAATTGCTGCTCATAAAAGGTGTACAATCTCAATGCATTATCCTATGGAAGATGTTGGAAATTGTAGTTCAAGTATAATTTTATACACACCAAAGATGTCTTTGTTTACAGAATGTCTTGAAAAAAATCTAGTTTATGCACAGGTTTGTTTTCCATGAAGTTCATAAAGGAGACACACTTGGTTCTCCAACAACCCTTAAATCTCATTTCCACTGATGTGTTGCTATCAGATTAAAACCTGTGAAGTACAAAACAAAAAGATATGAATATTAAAACTTCCCAGCACTCGGCAGCACTTTGCATAAGAAAGTTGCTACACTAAATTAGAAGTGCTTTTTTCATTTCAGCAGAGTGCTCTGCAGCATCTTGTCAGGCAGAGGAGAACTCTGAAGTGCTGTCCAGGAAAAATGAAGAGTCCAGTTAGCTGATATACTTTAATTAGAATCTAAATTTTCCTCTCAGTGAAAACCTTTGAGCAACTCAATTAAATCCACACTGATCCCACACCCTGAGCTGTGTGCTGGTTCATTTTCAAACCACAGGAGCTAGGACAGAACTCACTGTACAACAGAAATGTGCATTCCCCTTTAGAAGGGTGGAAAGATCACTTGGAAATGAGATCAGGCTGTCTGCTCAGACTGAGGTTTTGCCACAGGCATCCTGTGCTCTTTGGAGCTTTTTAGCAGTTTATTTTTATGGCAGACACATGGCAAATAGCACATTGCTGATTTAATTAATCCCATAAATAACCTTTGCCAAGCTGAGCGCTGAGGCTACAAAAAGTGGCATTTATCACATATCTTTCTTTGAATAGTTGCAAAAGTTTTTTAAGCCAGATTTTTGGTTTGATATGTAACTGAGCCTAACAAGAACATTTAGATACCCATTAATCAGATTATTACTTATATTGGTTTAAAGAATGCATAGAGAACAGAGGCTAAACAGTTTAATCTAATGTATTTGAAATGTGATAGAATAAAAACCAGAAGATTATCTTATTTCTTGGCCATGGAGATATGTCATGAAATTATCTAAATATCTTAAAAAGAAGGAAAAAAAACTATTCAAAATGTATCTTAAGCCTCAAATTAATAGCAATAGCACATAAATATCTAACAGAAAAACTAGAATCCTTTTACACCAATTGAGAAATAACTGTACAGGAATCTGCTCTTTTCAGAGCCAGTTCAACAGCTCTCAATAATGTAAGAAAAACTGAATTTTGCCAGTTCAAAAATAAGAACCAGTAAGAAAACAAGGTATAATCACACTGCCCCTATCCCAGAAGAGAAAAAGCAGAGCTAGATGAAGTGCCTTGGTTAATGAAAGAGGAGGCAAAAAGGCTCATAATCAAAAAAATACCCTTTTGATTATGAGAGAATGTCCTCTCTTTCTCTTTATACTGCCTAGACAGTCTCTATTTATTGCTATGATTTCCAGGACTAATATTGACTGTGCTTCATGATTCAGAGCCGCATACAACCCATCAGGAATTGTAGCAATTTTCTGTCTACAAACATTCACACAGAAAGGAAAAATGCACTAATTGACAACCTCAGAAGTGGTTTTACATTTCTTGCAAATAAAGCAAAAGAAAAGCAATTATTTAATTTTAGATCTTTAGGTATACTACTTACTTCTCTTTTTTAAATTTATCCCTTCATTTTTCTTTTCATGCACAACATCTTTCTGTTTTAAGACTGCCCTTGAATGTTGAACTCTTGGTAATGATTGTTCTTCAAATGCACATGTTTTGATCTGGTATAAAAATATAGCAGGGAAAAAATGTTACTGAGTCTACTGCCAGCTAAAGTGAGCTGATCTCTTCAGAATACACATGGGAAGGATGCAATGGGGACATTTCAGCATTTCAGTAAATGAGAAATTGAGGGGTGTTTACCTCACTGTGTATCTCCCTTAAGAGTTTAATGCTGGTATAAACTCATAATCTATCATGGAAAAGGAGGCACTTGCAGTAGATGTGGCTAAATTCAGGAATTACACAGCATTTTCAGGCATGATGCATCACTGAGCAGTTAGAGAGCAATTTCAGTGGCAAAATCTTGCAGGAAAGTGGAAACCAGCTGATGGTTTGATATCACACACCTTGTTCCTCACCTATAAGTGGTTTACTCTGCACACAGGCCTTTCCAAGATTCTGAAACATTCAGCCATTCAAATGTGGGCCTGCAGCACAGAAAATCATTAGCTTTATTACTGTAAAGGGTATAGTAAACTGAAGCATTTTGAAACAGCAGATTTTTATTTTGTAGGTGCCACCACTGCAGGCAGCAAGACAAAATTCTGCTTCCAATGACATGAGAAGGAGCTGAAGAGGAGCTTGCAGCAGTCAAAGAGAGCTGAATGAGGACAGGTTCTAAAGGACATGAAATAGCAATTCTGGCTGGTGTAGGTGTAGTTGTCACCTCTCAGAAGAAACCATCTAAGGCTGCATTGAGGAAAAGCTGTGCTCACTTGTTTCCAAACCCGAACCCGTGGGTGAAACATGCACCCGAGATGAAAACAGCCTTTCAAAGGAGAGTTTCTTTCTCTCCCTGAAACACATTTGCTGTCTGTTTCTGGGAGCTGGAGCACACAGCAGATTCACCCAAATTGGCTGTTAGCAGGCAGAAAAATGTTCTGTTGGACAGAAAACATTTCTCCTTGAGGTTTTGCAGGCTTTGAAGCAGGATCTGCCTCAGCCAGGCTGAGCAGGGCTCCCGTGCCTCCTGCTTCCTCAGAAACTGCTTGGAGGAGCAGATCAAAGCATCTCCAGCATAAAGAGTTAACCTGCCTACAGTTTGTAAAGAGACAAGTTCCTGGATATTTAATGTACCTAAATACAGATGACTGGACAGAGCTTACCAGATGCCAAACAATATTCCAGCATCAGGGTAAAACAACAATTTTGCTTCTTTAACATTCCCAAACATTCCAGCTTGAAAAGCACCGTGCTTTCCAGTACCCCCATCACCTCTTCTCACTCTGTAATACTCTTGGACACTACTTTGTTCTGCCTTTTAAATTTCTTTTCTAAATAAGTTTTGCTACATGGGAGGTAAAGAAGTCTGGAGTTTGCTCTCCTCTCTCCTATGGCTGTGTTCAATTAAAGAACACAGCAAGAAACCACAAAAGAAACCACAAAACCACCTCAAGGAAATTAGTCAGATTGAATTAGATCTGAATTGTTTGTAAATATTTATATATTGGAGTATTTTCAATAATACCCTTCCTTGATTAGTGAAAAAAAAAAATTAGTGCATTTATTGGATGTGGAGGTGAGTGCAATATTTAAACTATTTACAACTGTAAGCAATTAAAATTGCTCTTTAAAAATCACCATTTAATCTTATTGATGTCATCTTAGACATTTGTCAGCGCTCCTCTACATTTTATTTCATTCAGAGGACAAAATTACACCAAATGTGCTTTTACACAATTGTTTAAAAAGTGTCATCCAGCCCATGCTCAGTGTGCAAAATGCCATCAGTTGGTTTTTACACCCATCTGCCCAGGTAGAAAGGGCTACAAGGAGCCCAAAGGAATGGAAAAACTCCACCTCTGAGTTGTGTATGCAGCCACTTGTGAGCATAGAGAGCTGGGAAAGTCCATTTTAAACACATTATTTCTCAGTAAAATGAATTGCTTCCCAGTTAACCTCGCCAGGCTCAGCATGGATTGTGCAGAATTTCTCACCTCCAGCTAACCAGGGTTGGGAGCAGCTTTCCAGAGGAAACTGAGGTTTCTCCAGGGAAGAGGGAAAAGTGAGCTTGATTTAGCTGGACAGAGCTGAGAAAGACAAACATTTATTAGTTCACTTCAGGAAAAAAACCCAGTGTATTCCAAAAGAGGTAACAGGCACTCATGAGGCAAATTATCTTCTTGAAATTAAGTCCCTGTCCAAAATACACTTTCAAGTATAATCTCAGTATTCTTAGTCCTTATGAATGGTTTTGGGGTTTTTCCTTTGTAAATTTGTCTTTCCTCATAAAGAATGCATTTCACTAACTTGAAAATAAAAGCAGATAAAAAGCTTAGAAAACTGAAAAGTGCTGATTTTCCAAAATGCAAGATAGTAACAAGAAAAAGTACCCAGGAAGCTGTTCCTACCTGTAAACATATCTGTCTGTATATAGGGATACATGCAAATAGCTGCTGTCAAATTACAGATGACATAAAGATTTGATTCAGTTTTTAAATTCAAAATTTAAAAAACACCTCCTACTCAATTATCCCAAGAGTTATTTCTTGATATTGAGCTAAAGCTATGATTCAATTTTTCAGCTGTTAATCCTCTTACCTCTATTTTTCTACATAGGACAGGAGCAAAACACTGTGGACAGCTTTGAAAGAACACTGGAAATGAAGAAATTAAAAGTTACCGAAAAACACTTGAATGCTTAATACTATGGTTTTGTGATAACACATGAAAATTTGAACAGTATTTTCATTTACCTAATTTCCTTTTATAAATTCATACACACACGAGATATTATTAGGCATGGGAATGTAGTTCTGGATTTATACACTGTATATTACAATATATATAATTTATACACTATAAAATCTCATTTCTCCTGCTCTTGGTGCTTGGCCTGGGGACAGTTTTCAATATCAGGTTGCAAGGCAACAGCACATGACTCCATAATGTGAGAGTTACAGCCTCCAAATAAAAGAAATCTTTCTTGCATTAGCACTAAAAAGTTTTCAAGTTTCCAACAAATCAACAAGGACTTAATTTTGTTATTCTGAAAAAAATAAAAGTAATCCCAAGGGGACTTGGCAAAAAAAAAAAAAAAAAAACAAAACAAAAAAAAAAAAACACTAAAACACAAAGAGCAGCAAGAAACTCCCTTAGAGTTGAGCTGAAAAAAGTTGTGACTCTTCTGTGGGGTGTGAGATGACTCTTGCTTAAATTCACCTTGTGTTTAATGTCCCACGATGAACTTCACATTCTCCCTCTTTCCCAGGCCAGCAGGAATGCTGTTTCCATGCTGCAAGAGATCTCCCAAAGTCAGTTCTCTTCTCACTGTTCAATTTTACATGAAACTCTGAAATATTCATTGAGACAAATAGAGAGCATTGAAAATGAGTTTATAGCTTTGGGGTCAGGGCACTGGGCTGGCAGGGGCAGCACCTGACAGCCAACACCTTTTCCAGTCAATATTTAAATATTTATACAAATCTGAGCAGCTGCAAAGAGAAAGAGATAGAGAATCTCCAGCCAAAGGGGTTAGAACACCTCCCAGAGATGATTTGAGGTGAATGGTTCTGGAAAAGGCACCACGGCCCCTCAGCCAAATCCAGCAGCTGAAGGAATTTTCTTCAGCAAAGAAGCCCAGTGAAACCAACCCTAGAATTAATAAAATGGTATTATAATAATGATGGCAATTACAATGCTGACTAAAGATTTTGGTTTAAGAGCCATTCTATTATTTGTCTCTTATACAAGCTGGGACAAGCATTTTTCTTTGACCATAAACCTGGTTAAAGAAAATAGAATTTCTCTATGTAAGCTGTTCCATGTTATGGAAAACCTAAAGAAAAAACCCCAGTGAGTGAAGTTTTCATTTTACCTATTTATCTATTCTTTGCTTTTACTCTTACAGTAATTCCTAATGCTTCAAAACAGGTAGATAAAGTATTCCTCATTTTAAATATGGGAATACTTTCCTTTTATGGGAATGCTTCTGTTAAATATTTATGCTATGTTTACTTTATTATCTTCCCAATTAAAATTTTAAGTCTTTTTTTTGCCAAAATAATGTCTCTTTTTCTTTGAAACCCATGATCATCTATAAATAAAATCACACTGAACTTTTGACCAGTGTTTGAAAGTCTTTTGTGTCCAAGTCAATATTCTGACAAATGAAGGTCAGATGTGTCAGAAACAAAATCATTTCTGCAAAAAATGCTTTTGCAGATGCTGACAGCTTCAGCTATCTACATTTTTTGCAGGTTCAAAGCAATTTAACCACATTCTTAGGAAGATTCAAGAGATTGTGTTCAGTTTCTCTGGTTGTAGAACCATCCAGAGACAGAAATGGTAACAAAATCTACTCTCCAGAACTCAGGAGATGGTTTAGCAATCCCATCCTTAATTAATTTACTTAATCCCTTCTTGAACCCACTGCTGCTTTTCATCTCCACAGTGTCACGTTGCAAGGACAACAAGCACATTCCAGCTGAATCCACTGCCTGGGATTTTGCTGGCATCTTGTTGTTTCACTGACCATGATTTCTTCAACACAAACTCTGCATGTCAGATAAATCACTTTGAAAGAGTATCTTTGTAGAATATTCCCTCACCAGTTCTGTTTTCTAATGCAAAAATCAATATTTAACCTACCCTCACAAACTAAAATACTGCATAATATTAAAATTTGCCACAAAGATCTGAGGGGAGTAGCTGAAAAACTCCAACTAGCTGAGATAAGTTTGGGGAAATGAAATACAGATTAGTGCAGCACAGCTTTAAACTAACTGAGCTAAGGTGTGCATTTCTAGCACTGAAAATGGATGGCAGCATCTCCTTTACAGTTTACTGAGCCCTATCGATAAAAGTATCAGCATTTTTCACCCAGACAAGGTTTCATGTTCCTGTTAAACAGCTGGCTAAGCACACTCCATCTCCCCTCACAGGGTGCTATCACAGCCAGCACATTTGTCTAATTAAATTAAATTAAAGACAAAAGGGGTAAAAACGGGTGTGTGTGCATGAGTGAAAGTAAGTTTGTGGTGGAGTATGAGGAGGAAAAAGAGTTGTGAATGAGAGATATCTATAATTTCAATGCCAATTTTAGATCAGGAGAGTTAGCAATGTCAATTCCTTTCCCTAAAATCCCCCCCTGCACAGCAGAACCTGGCCACTTGTTTGTTTTGCCATTTCAAGCAAGCAGCACAGGTCTTGTCTCAGCAGCAAGCATGCTGCAAACAATTTTTCAGCTTTTGCAATTGAACTGGCTCTGTGGACCTTCCTCTGCGCACTTTGTGGAGCAGCACATTCCCACCAATCCATCAGAATCCTCCAGGTTTCACCTTTATGGGAAGCTGCTTAGGAAACCTGGGTCACACAAAGCTCTGCTAACTCTCCTGATCTAAAATGAGCATTGACATTACAAATGTCTTCTTTATTCACAGCTCTTTTCCCTCCTCACACTCCACCACAAACTTACTTTCACTCACTCACACACAGCCATTTTTGCCCCTTTTGTCTTTAATTTAATTTTATAAGACAACTTAAATTGTCTTTGATTTTCATGGGGAATGGGTAAAGCTGTGAAACTTTCTTTCTTTCAGCTGCAGGGGATTTCAGGCTGGCTCCTCTGTACAGCTGCAGACAGAGGTTACCTCTTTAGGTCCTGCCAAGCTAATTCAGGAGCAGCTGCTCTGCTGAAGCATTTTTCTTTGCTTCTCTCCTGTACATGAGTTAACCCAGACTGCACTGAGGAAACCTGAGGGCTACTGAGCTTGACAAAAACGTGAGAAAGACATTTTCCAATAAAGATTCATTAGAACTTTGTGACTAATTTCAGATTCAACAGTCAGTCAGCCTTGGTGCAAATCAGTTCTCTATCAGAGCAGAAGAAAAGGTGCTTTAGGTTAGTTTCTTTGGGTAGTCTGCTACATATAATAAAAAAGTTATGGGAAAAAATAATGATATTGCATAAAAAAGGGTCCTCAAACACTGGAAGATTGGATCTAAAATGCCTCAAAAAATCCAAACATCTCATCTGAGACAGAATGGCCCATCTGGTCCCAAGGCAGAGGCAAACAAAAGCAGCTTTTACAGACAAGACAATCAGTGTTATCCACAAAAGGGTCGAGACACACCATTGATTTCCAATTGTTTGCAGGTAGAAACAACAGAGAAATTGGCACCACCTGCTCAGATAAATCACTGACTGCAGCACCTGAGTGCTGCTGCAGCTCCAGCAGTGCAATAAAACCCCACACATTAGCAAACCTCTGCTGGCTCTGATTAGGGACTAGAAAAGCCACAGACTGCAGATGATAAATAAGATGGAGAAAGGATGTGCACGTGAAAATTATCCTTATTAGAGGATAAGCAAACATTCTAATGAGGTGAACTCACTGGAGTTTATAAGTACAGGGGGAGAGGCCATTTGTTAATGGGTTGAAAATATGACAAACCCTCAAATCCATTGCTAGATGTCACCAAGGGCAGAGAACTGACAAAAATTCAGAGTTTGACAGTGCATTGTGAAGTGCCACAAAAGTGGAGCTAACCCAAGATGCGTGACCTCTTAGACATTTTTTAATTTCTTTTTGAGCAAGGACTGAAAGCTTTTCAATAAAGAGCTCATAAAAGCTGGGAATTCTGTTCTGGAATTCTGGTTTGGGTTTGCATGGCAAGGTTAAGGCAGCAGAAGGGGCTACTGGGGTGGCTTCTGTAAGGAGCTGCTGGAAGTTCCTCCTGTATCCACACTGGAGCAGGCTGTTCCCAAAGACCTGCATCCATGGAATAACTAACGTTATCCGCTGGAAAAGAAAAATATTTATTTATGCTTTCATCCTCAAAAAAAAAAAAAAAAAAAAAAAAAAAAAAAAAAAAACCAAAAGAAAGCTGAGAGAAACATTGCACTGCCTCAAAGGAGAAAAAAGTTTATTGCACAAAAGCATTTTCTGCTGCTGAGAATACTGCTGTGCAAAGAGAAGCAGCACCAACATCTTTCTAAGATGAGAAAGCACAATCCAAATGACTAACACAGTTATATTTTTAAATAAATATTTCAGGACATTTGTATCAGTGGCTGATGCACCACTGTTTCCTTAAATGCGCCTCAGCAACCTCTGGCTTTAGAGTGTCGTTTTGGAGTTCTGTTCTTTAATATTCTTCTAATGTTTGTTCTTTAATTACACCAAGGATTGCATAGCCCTTGAAGAGGATTTGTCCCTTGGGTGTATGAAACATGATAAACCAAAATGTCCTGGCCATCAGTCCTCAGGCCCGAGATCTTGGGAAGATACAGCAATCAATTTAAAACACATTCTGTGTCCTCAGTGGTTTTCTTACAGGAAAAATTCCTTGCAATGAAGTACTTCCCAAAACTGAACCTTTGTATAAATGATGGCTGACACTGAGCCACAGTAGCTCAAAAAATTCAAGTTCCAAAACAATTGCCAAGATTATTTATCCAGCTTTCAAGAAAGAGGCAAAAATCATTCAGTGCATACAATTTTACATGTTTCTTTTAAATTATTATCTTTAGGATATTTAGATTTCAGGAGGAAAAAAATGAATCTATAAAATATTGGAGTTCTTTTTTGTCTGAAAGTATAGAAAGAACTGTTATTTAGTGTTATTAAGGTCTATTAATACTTTCATTATAATTGTAAAAAAATTCAAACACATGTAATTTTTCAAATGCTGAGAGAACTATCATTATGCTAATGATCTCCATTTGCATTGTTAAACAGCCACTGTTGCTTCCTTAGTAAGAGAAGGGAAATTATACCTGGCAAAACATTTGCAGCAGAGCAGTGGATCCCTTCCAGCAGTGGAAAACCAAGGCAGGGATTCCATTGGCAGTGGCCAAGAAGCCACATGTCCTCACCTGGAGTTTGGGGACAGAGGGAAAACTTCACCCTTTGTGTGCACCTCCATGGGTGACATCATCTGATGGGTGACTTCAGCTACTGCCCAATTCAGGTTGGTGAAGAAGCTCCTGGTAGCTTGAGCAAGGAGAGAAAAGGGAAAAACCCTCAAATTTACTGAATAGTGAAAAGATGATAAGAAAGAGAATGCAGTCATTTAATGGAGAAAAGATACAATCACCATAAAATTAGTGAAACTGAGACACAGCAGCCAAATCAAGCCAAACCAAAATTGTGGAAATTGGAAATGGTGCTCGATGACATTTCCTAAGCCACCTTCATTCATTAATTTTCCCCTGCTAACTATTCTCATGGTGCAATAGCTTCTTAAGAGTCAAGATTTTAAAATGTTAATTTTCAAAGCAAGATCTATAATTACTTATCAGAGAGACCAAACCAATGAATAGAGTGACCTCATATTTTGCACGTTTTGGTTCCCTCTACAACTGCATTTTCAGCTGTAATATTTTACCTGGAAAAGAAAACATAAATAAAAAATATGGGGTTTTTATGTAAGTGCTTATGGTGCCATCTCCAGTTTAGCCATCAGAGACTAGGAAAGTGGGACTACTGCTCAATGTTTCCTTTTTCCCCCTAATGCTGATGATGTGACAAGAGTTACCATTACCCAGAATGTCTCAAGAGCAGCTCTTGAAACCCAGGTAGCAAACACGACGTTGTTCCACCTGAACAAAAAGCCAGGGAGACAAACCCAGCATTAACATAACTCACAGATGCTGTAAACCTAGCAGGGAATTTTTCTAATGATGTAAAACTGCTTTTCTGTCACAGAGATATGGAACATTCATTTTTTTTTTCTTTTTTCCCCTTGATCCAAAGGAAATCTGGATTCTAACTTCACACTGTTTATCTCCTCCAATAGCTTTGGAACACATTCCTCAATTTTAACAAAATTTGACAGAGGGATATGGCCTCGGAGATGTTATGTTCCCACAAGTTTTGTGACACTAAACAGATGGGAAGAGGAGAGAGATCTTTATGTTATCACATTGCATATTCCACTGAGAGAAAAGCTTAAGAGCACACTTCTGCCTTTTTTAAAACTCCAAGCGCTTCCAGGAAAGAGAACTTATGCCCTATCTGGAGAAAAACACTTGAGACAGAACATGCCAGCAGAGAAAAAACACTCATGCACAGGCAAAGAACTTCTTATTCTGGTGTTTGTGAAGTTAGCTCTTTCAGACGTTTATTATTTTTTATTATTTTAAGATACTGTATTATATTAAAGAATACCACACTATACTAAAGAATACACACAGGATACTTACAGAATGATAAAAAGATAGTAATGAAAACTTGTGACTCTTTCCAGAGCCGAGACACAGCTTGGCACTGATTGGCCAATGAGTGAAAACAACTCACATGAATCCAATGGAACAATCACCTGTGGGTAAACAATCTCCAAACACATTCCACATGAGCACAACACAGGAGAAGCAAATGAGATAATTATTGTTTTCTTTTTCTCCGAGGCTTCTCAGCTTCACAGGAGAAAAATCCTGGGCGAAGGGATTTTTCCAGAAAATGTGAATGTGACAATCAGTGACTTCATCTAGACACTGATCAATTAACTTTCCCTTCCTCTTCTGTCCCTTTTTCCCCTGCATCTCTCTTTCCTGCCACAAGAACAGTAAGGTGACCAAGTTTAGCCTCAGAAACAAACAACCAAAAAAAACCCCAAACAAACCAAACCCACAGACTCCAGCAGATTGTCAGGTGTGGAAAATCCAGTTCAGTTACATTTGGCAAAGACTTTCTCTTTAATTGTTCACAATAGGAGGTTTCAGCAATAATAAGCAATTCTATCAAGCTCAGTAAGGGCAACATTAGTGCTGTGCATATGCACACATTCACATCTCTTTTCATACTGCGCTGGAGACATTGTGGTTATTTGTTCTCTCCTACCTGGCTTTGGAGATTTCCAGTTTATTTGTTCTCTCCTGCCTGACTTTGGAGATTCCCAGTTTATTTGTTCTCTCCTACCTGGCTTTGGAGATTTCCAGTTCCCAGCAAGTCTGGTGGCCTCAGTGGCAGTGAAAACACTGTCAGGTACAATCCATGGGTCAGTGGTGCTGCTCTGCAACATCCCTGTGGTAAAGAGAGATCAGAACAGGACTTTATGTCATTTTAGATTTGGGGGGAGGCAGTTTATAGCTCCTAACTTATATATTTTAAATTGTTTTTCTTCAACAGTGTTGGACTTGAGCAGCAAGTGACTATTTTAGTGTTTGCAGTACACTTAGGGAGGTGTCAGCTTTGCACACTTTTTTTTTGCTGGAGTTACTGACCGGCAGTGCTTGCCACGATTTCTGCCAAGTTACCCTACTGGGTGCTATTTTTAAACAGCCAGGCAGCAGTCAATATCCCAAAGGAAAGCCTGAAAGAGCCATGTATTTCAGAGATGAGTTGTTCCACCGTGGAGAATTACCCCATGACTATGGAAGAGGATCCTACCCGACATGAGCTGCCTACCGCAATTTATTTTTCAGAATTAAAATTGTTAAATATTTCAGTTCTTAATCAACATTGGGCTAAGGAAGGCTGGATGATGTGCATGACAAGGCCAGTATAGAGCTGAGTCTCCTCAGGGTTACACAACCAGAGCTGGAGAGAACTAACTTTCCTAATAAACTTCTTTTTTTTATCTTCCAAGTAGGCTGCATCTGCTCCACTTTCCCTCACTTCTCCCAAGTGCTCAAAGACACAAAATCCTCTTCTCCTCCTGGCTGATCTTTGCTACATCTTCCTTGTCAGCTCTAATGTCAAAGCAGGCTAACTTTAAAAAAAAAAAATTAAAAATCTGCTTTTACAAGAGAAAGCTGCATTTACAGTAAGTACTGATATTCAAACATATTTAAATTATAAGAAATAGTTTTCATGCATAGCCTGATGGTATTAAGATAAGCTATTATCTGGATTTTCTCTGTAGGCAAGATTAGAGGGGAGAAACACCTAGGATGATAAGTAATTTTGTCTAAAAAGATAAATCAAATAAAATGTTTCATGGAAAATGAGGCACTGAAATCTGGGTAGAACTTGGTTCTACTGAATTACACTAAGAAATTCCAATATTGCAAAGGCCTTCAGACTGTACACAGGGACATTATTCCCATAACATTCTGACCATCTCCTTGTCTCTGAATATCAGGCCTTTCTTCATATTTCTAATGTATCCTGTGCCCCCAAAATGTTGGAAAGAACTGCCAAAGCTCTTCAAATCCAATTTTATTTTCTCTTAGGTTTTCAAGTATATTTCATTCCTTGAATCATTTGGTAGGAAAAAAAACCCTTAAACCGTGTTTTCTTTCTTCTCCTTCCATGCAAATGATAATTAAAAATTACAGATTCTGGACTAATGATGGTGAAAAAATGTCTCATGGTCAAATGGTATCCAGCCAGCTTTGAGAGCTGCAATTACAAAGCTGGAAAACTCTAAACAAAAAGAATATTTTGAATACTAAAAAAACCAACCAAACAAACAAATCTGCATTTCCTAATGAATACCCTGAGGCAGCCACTACAATTATGCCTATACTGCACACAAAATGAGTTACCAAAAGAGAAAGATATACAAGCTAATTTGGAGCAGTTTAATCAGGATCCCACCCAAGTACAAGTTTTGTCCCATCATCATCCAGGAATGTGGTATTTTCTGGTGTCCCCAGTGGCAGGAAGAAATGAATCTGACTCCATGTTCTTCAAAGCTTAATTTGTGATTTTATGATCTATATTTTATTAAAGAATGCTATACTAAACTCTACTAAAGAATAGAGAAAGGATACTTACAAAAGGCTTAACAAGATAATAATGAAAAACCTGTGACTCTCTCCAGAGTCCTGACACAGCCTGGTGAATGAGTGATTGGTCATTAAGTAAAAACAATTCACATGAAACCAATGAAACAATCACCTGTTGGATAATCTCCAAACCACATTCCAAGGCAGCAAAACACAGGAGAAGCAAATGAGATAATTATTGTTTTCCTTTTTCTCTTAGGCTTCTCAGCTTCCCAGGAGAAGAAATCTTGGCAAAGAGGATTTTTCTGGGAAATATGACAGTGACATAGGAGCTTGAGTTTTCCTGCCCCAAGCTCCTCATCTGGGAGGGCTTTTGCAATTCCAAGTGTCAGGAATGTCTTTATCTCCCACTGAGCACCTCCTGCCTTTTCTGCTTCTGCTGTGTAACATCAGTGTTAAGAAAAAGCTGTTGGACAGTAGCTCAACACAATTTGTGTGTAGGAGGGGTTTTACAGTGACTTCTGTGAGCCAGAGAGAAGTTTGATAAGAGGATCCATGTCTACCCCTGAAAGAACTTCCTACCAAGGTCATTGACATAGAAACCAAGAAAAAAAGAAGGATAAAGAAGAGAAATCTACAACTGCCTATTCCAATGAGCACTTTGTTTGTCTTTCCCGACCTATGAGTAAAGTGTAAACTCGGGAGTTTTGTAAGAATGAATAAAAAGCATTCATGCTATAATAAAAACAGGTTTGAAGACTTCTGAAACTGGAGGGTTGCTTTGTATTTTCTCCATCTCAACTACAACATTCATGTTCTCATTCTGAAATGCAGAATTCTGTGTTTAATACATTGGCAGCACACAGGGGGAGTGAAACATGCACACCTGGCTCAGTCTGACAACTAATCTTCTTCCAGCTCTGCCTGGATATCTTGCTCCTACCAAGATTTAGCTTTTTCTCTTTTAGCATTCAAGGTTTTGTGCACCAAAGACTCAGCAAGCCTCAGTCTCCAACTCTTCTCACAACTGAAGGCAAAAGTATTTGAAAGGAAGATTCACAAATGTTCTGAGCCGGGAAGTCTCTGTTCAGAATTAACGTCGTCTCAGAAGCAAGAGCAGCACTTCTGCCAGCAGAAGACAAATTTGGTCCCTATTTTGAGCTTCAGATAAATCTTGAGCACATTTGAAGGCATTCAGGACCTGCAATGAGAGAGCACACAGCACTTGCATAATGTCTGTCAGCAGAGGCTGCTGGGGTCACAGGGGGAGATCCTCTCAAAGTGAATGAGCACGGCTTGTTCTGGTTTCCAGGCTCCTTGAAAAGAAAAGATCTGTTTCAATTCCAGGGCTGGTTATTTTCCTGTGTGAAGTCCTGGCAGCAGACCATTTTCTTAGAAGCTGTAATTTGGAACAGAGGCTTTTTTCCACTAATGGGAAAATCTCAAAGGTTTTGTGAAGATTACATAGGCACTTAAAGATTCAGAGGGTTGTTCCAACTGCCTGAGCTACCTGAATTTGAAGTATTTGTTCTTAGCTTTGACAAAACCAACTGGTAGGCATAGTTGAAATTTTATTTTTATGTTTTTTAAATCACGTATCTCTTACTGCTGGCTGTATTTTTCTGAACTTCTTTATTTTTCCTGTTCTGTTACAGGAAAAAGAGATTTGTAACTGATTTCTCTAGTCACTGATTTATCTATAAAAACACTTACTGTTTCTCATGAAACAGTAAATGTGAAAAATAGGCCTCTTTGCTTTTCTAGACAGTTTGTTTATTCCCAGATATTTTGAAAGCACATTTGCACAATTTTGTGTTCACTCTTAAAACCTGAATTTAGCCTCCAGCTGTCTAAGCAAAGCAACCCATAAGAGAATCTCTGCACCAGAGAGATCTTGAAACCTGTATAGAAAAACGTTAAGAAAGTGGCCACAAAAATAATCTATGGGCAGACAAGCCAGACAAACAAGGCAGATCTAGATTTGAAAGCATGCCAGCTATCCAATTCCAAAATTGAAAGGATATGACTATAATGTATCCTGTTTTGCATGGATTTGGAATAACACTTTTTATTTTGTCTAATTCATTGTAAATGTGAGACTGCAGGAATATACTGCCCTCCAAAACACACCTTCAAAATCAGTTATGAGTGTGTCCCATGCAAATGTTCCCTGCTCCCAAATCCTTTGAGCAGCTTTCAAACTCTCATTCAAAATATTTTAATAACTGTTTTTTTCCCAGCTTTCCTAGCTGAGTGTGGGAACAGCAGTTTTGAGGAGGAACAGGGTCTACCCAGATAAAAATAAATAAGATAAAAAGCATGAAATAATAATAAGTATGTAAATAAAATAACAATATAACAACAACAAGCATGTAAATGAAATAAACAAGCATTTGAGGAAACGTGGAGGAGGGCAAGATGGGCAACGCCTTAAGTGCATTTTAATGCAAGTTTGTGGCACTTCCACGATGCTGAAGAGCTGCTGCCTGTGCTGTCATAACCAAATACACCTCAAATGGCTGGAGTCAAGCCTGACAATACATTTTTGCCTTTTACGTCTTTGTATTTAAATAACTGCTCTAATTGTGAAGCTTTCTGCAAGCAAAAATCTCCTACAATTCCTGTGGGATGCCTCTCAGGTGATGGGGAGGCTTCCCACACCCCATCCCAGATGGACACAGGGATCTTGTAGCTCTGCATCTGTAATTTGTATCCCATTTTTCCTGACTACATCAATTCTGTGCATGCCCACCCAGCTGTACCTGTTGGGTGGATGGTTCTGCTTCTTGGAAAAGCAGCATTTCTTAGAGGGGTGAAGATACCTTTTAAGGCTATGGACTAAATAATAATAAAAAAAATTATGTGGCTTTTTCTTATTAAAGCACACATCTCTCCATAAATGCTTCAAATAGTTCCAGTTTACTGCAGAAAATTTGGTTTTTTGCAGGTGTGGATACTCCCCCTCTGAAAGCCTCTTTTTATGTGTGCACTCTGCATGGTAATGCCCCGCAGAGATTTTCAAGTTGAGCTGAAATTATAGAGAAGAACTGAAAAAAACCTCCACAGTCTTAGAAACTTATTGAATTAAACTTCTGGCAGCACTTGAGCTGCCCCTGCAAGGTATGGGTACACAGGGTAGCTGATATACCCTCCACTACAATATGGAATTAAAAGCATTTTACTGCACCATTCCTGCTGTTTAATTTTAAAGCATCAAATTAAAGCTTAATAAAGCCCTAATTAGGTTGCTTTATGATAAATTATTCAAGAGACATTTCACATATTCCACAGTAAACTGAATTCCCTCAGTTCTTTGGCACACAAATATCTCATTTCAAATATTTACAGAGGAACATACCAGAAAGCTAGTTCAAAGAGGTTTTGACAAATTAGAAAAGTTTTACTAAAATGTAATCCCAAACATATGGTTTCTTCAGTTCATGCAATTTCTGAGCCCAGCTGAAAATGATAGTTAATGAAGAATGAAAAGAAAAAGCTCCAAATTTAATATGAAAATTAAATACTCTATGGAAAGATTAAGTTTCATCTCCACCAAGGAAGAAATTTTTCTTGAGCTCCAGTGGAAGCAGGATTGGCTTCCAAGTGGTGCCAGATTTCACTGACACAGAGCTTGACATTTCAGACACAGTGAGGAAGATATAATATTCTACAGAAAATAGGATTTAAAACGTGCTTTCTATTTGCCACTCGTTTTTACAGCCACCCTGAATCCAAACCTAACAAAGATCCCTTAAAACTCAAGAGCTAAAAGAAACAAACAAAGCAATCAGTGGTTTTTGAAGAAAGTTTGAGAATATTTGAACTTCTGGTTATTTTTAATTTTTTTTTAAGTGAGAAAAGTCAGGCCTCCCTAGTGTTATCTGTTCTGGTAACAGATTATTCCACCGCAAAGTTTTCCTCTTCACTCTGCCTTGCTGCTTTATGACCAGCAGTGCTTCCAACTCATCACTTAGTGTCAGAACACATAGCAAAATGTGTCAAAACATGTCTTCTGGAAAGAAATCCTCATCTTTTATTGCAGCATCAATGATTTCATGCTTCTTACAGTCACACTTGAAGTTGATAACTGCACTGGATCAAAAATGTGTTCTTAATAAACGTTCCAAGTGATGGCTCCCTATAAGCTTTTCAGCCTATTGTGAAGCAAAACTTTTTTGTGGTCCCAATTCAGCAATGATCCAAACCCACATTAAAGAATTTTTCCCAATTTGTTGTGTTTCACTTTATTCTATAAAAGCAAGGGGCCTGATGGTGTTGTAGCAGCAGAACAGCTACTTTATAATGGCTAATAAAAAATAGCACGCTTTCCCCCTCATCCCATCACCAACTGCACTCAGAGAAGTCTGGAGCAAGCTTTAATTCTCACATTATTTATTTCCTACCAGCAGGAGCCCTGTTCAATAATTTCTGTGAAGACTGCATGAAATACATGCCCAGAAATTGATATTTGCTGTTACCAAAAGCCAGCACAGTATTGCAGCTACGTTTGTGAGTCGCTTGTTTGGGTCTTCCCTTTGGTCCTGAGCCTGGACTAAAGATGATGCAAGGGCTGGCTGAAAAGAAATTGAAAAGACCACACACACAATGCAGGTGAACAGGCACAAATCAATTATGGGCTGCAAACAGCAACACTGGCAGCCATGTGCAGGTAAAAATATACTAAAGGGTAAGTGGGTTTCTGAACCAAAAATATTCCTGCTATGAATAGTACATAGGGGGGAAAAATGCTATATTTAGACCACCTCTATTTTAGCATCTTTTCTCTTATAAAATAGCCTGACTGCTCAATTTGGCAGCTGGCTTTATGAATATAAAATTTGTTGAAGGAGTCTGACCTTTCTGGATGACACCACAGCAAACTTGTAAGCTCTGCTCTCAGTGAGCAGTTCAGACTGCCAGCCTCAGTCCCATTTGTTCCATTTGTTCCATCACCTCGCAGGTAATTTTTTATGAAATTCAGGGATTCAAAGACTCACATCAGAAAATAGCATTCAATTAACTCAGCAAAGCACAGCACTGCTCCAATTTAGGATTCCTTAGTTTAGGATGTGTTTTTAAGAAAGCAGTTAGAATAAATGAGGTTCTAGAGAGCCACAGAATCATTTTAGCTGGCAAAAACCTCAAAGGCCATTGAGTCCAACCAGTAAACCAGCACTGCCAAGACCACCACTAAACCATGTCCCCATCCACACCTTTTAAATCCATCCAGAGTTGGTGGCTCCACTCCCTGGGCAGCCTTTTCCAATGCTTGATAACCCTTGTGGTGGAGAAGCTTTTCCTCACATCCATAAAACTCCCTCTAACCTGTCCCCTGGATGCCCAGGTGTAAAAATAAATTAGGAAATCATTGTTAACTCTAATCATACTTGACCCAAATGCAAAAAAAAAAAAACACTTTAAAATGTTGGTAAACAAGATCTAGTCTCAGTAAGAAAACTTGTTTAACAATCTCATGGTTTTAGGTGAAGATATAAAATACCTTGGGGATAAAACCATGTTACTGGAGCTGCCTGAGCAGTCAGAGAAACACCAATAACACAAGTCAGAGAATCCACTTGACACCCAGGGCAGACCTGACACAGAACTCTGCTCAATAAGAGAGGCTGATGGGCTGAGAGGGAACACTGTCAGCTCTGGCAGGTTCCTTCCTGCTGTCAAAAAGAAGTTTTTTACCAGAGAGGAACAGGCAGAACCCATTCCCAGGCAGAGAGCAGCACCAGGAGAAGCAGTTTTGGCAGACGCCTGCCAAAGGAGAAGGGCACAAAATCCAACTCTTCAGCCAGAGCTGCTGGGGACACAACAAGGTCACAGCTCCATGGAGTTTATCCTGCCTTTTCTGTCAAACAGCTTCTGAGGAACTCGAGTTCCAAACTAAGCAATCAGAGGAATTGTTCCCAAAAAGTTGGACTCCAGCTCAGCTGCACAGAAATTAAGGCCAGTGTTCACACAGGACTGGAGATCAGGGTCTCTGATAAACATAGTGCTAAGATTGAAAAGTATTCACAAGGTAGATTATTCTGCAGGCTCTATTAACAAGCAATTTAAGTATATAGGGGACATTTAAAATGTGATACATTCCTCATTCGTCTTTAGTTATCCTTTTCCAGAGGGTTTGGACAGGTTTCAATAGAGGGAAGAAGTACAGATCCACTATTTGGCTGGAAACACATATTTGGTGTCTCATTTGTAGTCCTTATGAAACCAAGACATACAACTGGAAAAGCTCTCCAATTTCTCTACAGAGAAAATCCCCTTCTTACAGGCATTTGCCATTGGTAATTTTTTTCCCTTTTTATTTTCCTTCAACTTATCTCTTACTGTCTTTTTCTCCTTCCTCTGTTGTTTCTGTTTATATAGTGACATCATTCTCCCAGAAAGCAGGAAAAAACAAGATTTGCACTATATTTGGAAAAGGGTGGGCTAGTCTTCCATAGCAGGGCCTAATAACAGGGAAAATTCTAGGGTACAGGCAAGATCTTTCTAAAAATTACAGCCACTACTACAGCCACCACTCCCTCCTTTTTCAGCTTCCTTGCAAAGTGATGGGTTTTGCCTTGGATCACATGAAATTGAACTGTGCTTTCTCCTTCCTGAAATACAACATCAAGCTCTCCCTATTAACAATAGAGATCAGAGTTATAATAAAATAAAACTAGACACTGAATCTTAATAAGGTATAATTTGGCAGAAACAAACTATTTTGGGGTCATTTGCATAAATAAAATAGAGCAATTACCTAAATTTAGCTTTAGCATTAGGTGAATTACACCAGTATTAAATTTAATCATTTTCGTGGTCTCTGTATTCCTTTCCCAAGCCAGAGGTGGAAGCTGCAGTGCATTTGAGGTGTGTTACTTCATACCTCATTAAAACAAAATAGCTTCCAGCTACTGAAACTCACATTTGCATTATTCCCAAAATTGCATTCTATCATAATGACATTTGAAGTGAACTCAGAAAGAATTGCTATTGTTGGAATGAGCTGCCTTCTCCTATAAAGGAGAGACTGCCACAAGCATAATTAATCTCCAAGTACATCAGACAATATTTCTCCTACTTACTGGTAGTATTAATGAGATCTGGTGTAGATTAAATTGGTGAAATTGGGAATAGCAGGTTCACAAAGCAATGTGTTCGTGTGTTCCAGGAGATTTCAACAGGCTGAACAACAACGACCTCCAGAATATAATTATGCAAATATTTCATTCTTTTCATTTAGTTTAAGTTAACTCTATATTCAGCATGCTCTCAAGAGCAAGAAGTCAGATGTGAAATGTAATTTTTCCTTATCTCAATCTTGTTATCTTTGAATCTTTGTTTAACAATAAGAGACAGAACTATATGACACTTGTTTGCCATCTTTTAAATCCATTTACTTTTGTGTGAGGAGAAAAAAGCAAGCTGTCCATCATCCTAGCAGCAGCCACAATATTGGTGCAGTTTCAGGTCACTTAAAAACGGCGTTGGCTACAAACTCCTTCTCTGTCATCCAGGAAACTGGAAGCCAAAAAGTGATGATGGGAGAGCTTCATATAGAAGAAGACTAAAGTAGTGAAAATAACAGAAAATGGTGTTTCTTTTACTGTTCAGGGGTTACTGATGATGCCTCAGGTTTCAGCTTTTCTATGTTTCCCATTCTGTGCTGCTTTAGTGGGTGGGTCTGAGCTCCACATTCAGGGATGGTGAGCTCTGTGCACAGAGCAGGGAGACAAAACAATTCCTGCTCCAGCTGGGCACCAAGGACAAATGATCCCAATCTCAGCCCCAGAGCACAAACCCCGTGGGCTGCAGAGAGAAAAACAAGCAGGGTGGGAGTGCCTGGGCTAAAGCTGGAATGGGACAATGAACTGCAAGGTGCAAATGGAGCAGAACTGATCCCAGGGAGAGAGCCCGGGAGCGCTCGTGCATTTTGGGGCCATTTTGGGTCATCTTGGGTGCAGCCCTGGCTGGGCTCTGGTGCTGCCCAAGGTGGATCCATGGAGGAGATGCTTTGAATCAATGCCTGCTTTATTCTGTAGCTCTGTCGAGCCCCTGCTCCAGGGCAGCCTGCACAAGGCATCACTGACTTTGCTGCTATATTCCAGCAGAGCTCCCACAGAATTCTACAGTCACAGAAAATATGTCTGAAACAGGTCTTAAGAAGCCATTCATTACTTCAGCCCCATTTCAAGGCAAATATGTGTCATGTCCAAGTCCTTCCTAACTGGTATTTATCTAACCTGACTTCAAAACCTCTGGGAAATAAGGTTCAAAAATCTGCTTTGCTCTTTCACCATTAGTGAGATGCTAATGATGAGATGCCTCCCTTTTGCTTTAATTTAAGCTTAGCAATTTTTGCTCTGTCAGTCACACAGAAAACAAATTATCTCCTCCTGCTAAGTAATTCCAGGTCATTAGGACTTAAGATTTCTGGGTTTCTAAACTTTTGTGGCCTCTTTTAGGATGGGAATTCTTTTTCTTTTTTTTAAACACACCAAGACAGACGTGGCTGCTGAACTGCTGTGAAAAGCAGAGACATTCTTTTACACATCATCTAGGATACAGTCATCTTCAAATACAACCCAGCATGGCTCCTGCTCTTCTTGCAATAATTTAAAACTGTAGAGTCACATTCAAGTTGCAGACCACTCTAGCACCAAAACCCTTTCCTAGAGAACTGGCATTAACCAATTTATTTTCCCACTCATGTTTGTGGTACAGGACAGCACCTTGCAGGTGTTATTCTCAAAATTAATAATAAATTTAAAATTATTACTTCAACTTGCAAAAACCATTTTTTTTCTGTTCAAATGCTATTCTCCAGCACATCTGCACACCCTCTCAACATGCATAAGGAGAAAATATTTTCAACAAACTCTCCACTCTGCTGCAAGCAGAAGAAACAACATGAAATAGCAGAGGTTTGGACATTGAGATGGACAGGCTTAGGGTGAGGGATCTGATCTCAGATCCTCCCCACAGCCATGGTCACATATTCAGCAAGCAAGGATGGGCAATATTCCTCCCAAAAATGCTTGCTGTCATCAGGGAAAATAGGGATAAACAATTCATGTTTATTTTGAGGAACCTTTCTGATATAGACACAAAACTATACATACTAGACAATATTTATGAATTATATGCCATGAAATTATTATATTTATATAATAAAGCACAAAATTACTGCAATGCCATCTGGACTGAGCAGGGGAAGAAATACTGAAGTTGTCTCAGAAATAGACTGAGATTTTAAATTGTTTTAAAAAATCAGGTTACAGATTCTAATTTGAATTTGAGCTTCAAGAATTTGAATCAGAAAACCACATTACCGTCAGATACTCTCGTTCCACATTTTGAGAGGGTTTTGAGACTGTTCTGAGCTCAGGAAAGCATTGGAGGTTTAAATCCATCTCTGTGGAGCTGACTAAACAACATCTGTGTGACCACTGGACTGAAGCGCTCCCTGAACGAGCTTGATTTAAAGGGGTTTGCTTAGCAGAGATCCACACAAATAAAAGGGAGAGGGAATCAAGACACAACGACTTTCCTGCTGTCAGAAGCAGCACAGAATTACAGAACGATTATCTGCCAAAGGCTGAACATATGAACACCACTAAGCTCCCAGTTTTCCTTCACAGTGTGACAAAACCTAATGATCCTTCAGTGCTTTTGCTTTATCCTGTTATTTTTCCAATAAAGAGTGTGAACTTGTTTCTTCTCACCCCCTAAGTAATCATTTATGACAATTTATTTGGAATGACAAGTTGGTTTTATTCCTCCAGCTCCTCTGCAGGACATATACTGGAACATCTTTATCTCACTGAGTCATGGCCAAAAAAGTACAAAACTGAAGAACCAGGGCACAAGAGCTTTCCAATTGTCTGAAGCATTTATTGTCTCAGAAAAGTTCTGGAGAACTCACACATCAGGTATGACAGCAATGGCAAGATTTGTGGTGTTTGGGAACTTTTCACAGGGAGGGTTTTAAAGTTCAGGCACTTGCAGTGAGGCAGCTGCAACTGAAGTATTGTTAAATATTAAAGTGGTAAAAGAAAAAAAAAAAACAACTAAGGGAATCTCAGGCCAAGGCAAAGGAGCACTACGGTTATATAAAACAATTCTGAACCTGCTCATGTGTGGTGGGTTGGCATTGTCTGGCTGCCAGACACACACCCAGCACTCCCTCCTCTGCTGGAAGGGGAAAAAATAGGATGAGAAATCTTGTGGATGAAGTTAAAGGTGGTGATATCACTCAGAAGCTGCTGTCATGGGCAAAGTGACCTGGGGGAACATTTAATGTAGTGACAATTGCACAAAATCAAAATAGGACACCCCCTTTGCTGCTATGCACAGTCAAATCTGCTGGATTCCCCAGGAGCTGTTCTGACTACTTAAAAGATTTTCCTCCTTCTGCCATGAAGAAGAACAGAAAAAAAAAAAAAAATCCCTCCTGATCTTACAGATCAGCCACTGCCTAAATGCTGTTCTGTTCAACAGGCATGGATTTCATTTTGGATGTGCTGGGCTGTGCTCACATAAAATGCATTTATTTCTGCTCCTGATTTTACACAAGGGCTTCCTCCCCTAAAATCCTTGCTACACAATGTCTACATACAAACCAGCCATGAAGGGATGTGAGAATCACTTGCAGTGGACATAAATATAACAGCCAAGAGTGAACCTCGTGCTCATTTCCCACAGGCAGTGGGGAAGTCTGAAGGAGTTAAACACACTGTGAGAAATGCATTTATTCACGTTCTTCAGAAAATTCTTCCCCAAAGATTACAAAGATGAATCCCTTCCTTGTAAAATCATGTTGCTGCAGAGGGCAGCCCATGCCATCCCAGCCAGAACAAGGGTTGCCAGAGCATTTTGTATTCCATCACCACAGTGCAGGGATGGGAAACTGTGAGATACAGAACAGCTCCTGCTCTACTCCACTTGCTTTCCATAAATTATGGAAATGAGGGACAGAACTGAGAACTGGGAATAACTACAGCAGACACTCTGTTGAAGTGAGGGGAGAACGACCATCCTGTGATGCATCGAACTCGATTTATTGATCGATCAGTCAGCTTAAATAATAGTGTTAACGAACTTCATGCATATTCTGTAATACAGGTTTATGATAGGCTAACAGAGAAAACTCTAACCACACCTTTTGTTTTACTACACCGTTGATTGTTTACACAAAACAAAACCAGTGTTCTCACTGTGTTATGAACGGTTCCCAAAACTTCCACATCTGTTCTCAGGGTGCCATCTTTTCCCAGAGAGAGTGTTACACTTGTTATGAGAAGACTGCCTGAGAACTTTATTGTTTATACAATGATGCCCGAAAGAGTCTAATTGTTTATAGAAGTCAGGCTGGGAACTGCTTCACAGCTACCTGTTACTTTTCTCTCAATTGTATGGCTTCATAGCCTTTTTCTTTAAGCCATGTTCATGGCCTTTTTCTTTAAGCCATGCTTGAACTAAACTCCCGACATTTCCCCCGCTTTTTTCTTTTTGAGAAAGGAGGTTAGCCTGCCAGGTTTTCTCTATCATCCTATTAACCATCTTTTGGATACAGCTACAGAAACAAGGTAATATAAGTAAAAGTAATAAGAGTACCCCTAATATCCCTATAGCATATGTTATAAGGTTTCTTAGCCAGGGTCCCAATCCAAAACTTTTAAGCCACTCATCAATACCTAATCCTTCTTCTTCCTTAAGTTTGTTAAATCCTAGCCATAGCTCTTTTAACTTAGCATGAATAGATACAGAATGATCAGATAAGTTCATGCAACACATCCCTTCAAACTCTTCACACCCATGGCCTTGTGCTAATAATAAGAAATCTATAGCAGCTCTATTTTGTAGAACAGCGTGATTAACACTCTGTACATCTGCAGTTAACATATCTAATATCTGTGAAGTTTTATTCAGTTCACCCTTAGCCCAACACCCTATTTGTTTTGCTAGAGTCAATGCTTTGCTGGCAGCACCCCATGGTAGGAAAGCTGAAACCATCACTTGCTTAAATTTACTCCAGAACCATGGATCTCCTATTTGACTACAGTCTAAATTATGTAAGCTACGCTTTTGCTGCTAATCTTATGGCTTAATTGCATTAGCACAGATATATTAGGGTGGAATAAAGATAACTTGCCTAAATAACAAGGTCCACCCTGAGGTTGGGCAGGTATACCATTCCAGGCTCTATCTCCGCAAATTAGAAATATACCCATAGGTAATTTCTTAGGTGTTATGATGCTAGAGCCTTTACAATGGTTGTAGAGTTGTTTAGACACTATGTTTGGCTTTAGAGCTGAATCCAGAGTAGCCCATGTTTGTTTATGTTGATTCATCTTTTGAGGATTAGAATAATCAAAGCTAAACCACCCACCGTCAGAAGTGCTGGTCATGCTAGCATTTGCACTTCCAAAAAGAACTAACTCCTCAGGTGGAGAATGCAAAGGAGTATTAAGTGATTGCATTAACAGGCATTGGCGGTAGCCGTCACTCTGACTGGCAGTATACCCTTTTTGTGCAGGCAATTTGATATTTACCATACTGCGCATACATAAGACACGGTTATTAATAAAACTGCAGAATTCTTGAGGAGACCATACTGGAAGTCCTACCAAACATGTTCGAAAAGGGTTAGTAACTCCTCCAATGCTGAGACAAAGCGATGTCTGATTAATCTGCCTAGCAAGTGTTAGCCATACATTATCTCTAGGTTGACTAAAATGTGTTACCTTTAATTCTTCAGCTACCACTACACCAAGTAATATAATAAAAGGAAACCTCATTTTTCTGGTCTCACTTCGACCTTCTTCTTCTCATCAGTCCTCAACCCCACTGTTCCCGAGGCCCGAAGACCACACCTTTGCAACCTTCCAACGCAGCCGTCCAATGCCTGATTGGGATCTCCTTCCATAGGCCCCACAACGGAATGCCGTGTCAAAGGCACCAGCTTTCCACACCCCACAGAGGTAATATATGATGCACTTTGAGCTTCAACCCCTTTCAAAATACACTGCACCTCCCACCGACAACAAGCCAAGACTTTCTGCTCATGCGACTCATAAAGAGCTAAAGCTGAGGCAGTGTTCAGTCCCGCCCCATTCCGTAGTCCCCACTCCCAATCATGCTCCCAGTCATGTTCACAATTACAGGTATCACACCACAAACGAAAAAGTGACAACTGGTCCACCCAAAAAGTCCTGTCACAACCCCCACAACACAGTGCAACCCAAGCAGCACAACGTGGGCTGTGACATTCAAGGCAGCTCTCCCCTGCCGGTCCTTCTATATGGAAAGATGACAATGATTCAACAATGTCAATCAGTTCTCCGGTCCTCCGGCAACGGCGTTTTATCCCAAAGGGTTAAACCCACCCTCAGCTGAGCCACAATGTCCGGCCTTATCAGGCATTGCAAGATAGGTGGTAATTGGACTAAGAAAAGACAGCTGCTAGCTGTTTTCATTCATGCGAACCTGGAGAGGAGGTGAACGGCAAGTCTGAAAACAATCCTTTTTGTCCTTGAGATTTTCACATCCACCCCCTCCCTGGGCCTCTCAGAAAAGTTCAAAATCAGTTTTACAGTCTGTAATCCTTTAGTCATTTGGCTGAAATGGCATCAGCTGGGCGATTCTCAGTCCTTCGTTGACTTGGAGTGGTGAGAAAATAGTATACACTTAAAGCACTTAAAATATTTAACTTAGCAGACTTATTTGTAAATTAACAGAACTTAACCGGCTTCAAAATTCTATGGGCTAGCTGTGTTACACTCTTTGCAACATAAGAATAGGCAGTTCTAATAGGTAAATAGTATTTTCAGCTAGCAAGGTTTCTCTGAAGTTCACAACAACACTTTGCACACAAGCCATAAAATAAACGTCTATCGTAAAAGCATAAATCTATCTAACATCACTTAAACCTAATAGCACTTATACTTAAAATACTTAAACTTAAAATATTTAAACTTAATAGATCTTAACATTACTTAAACTTATCTTTACTTAAACTTAATAGATTTTTAAATCAACAGAACTTACATGTAAAATCTCTTAATTCTAATAAAACTTAACTATAACAAAACTTAACTGACTTTAAATAACAGACTTATTTGTAAATCATGTAAGATCACTTAAATCTAATAAAACTTTAATAAAATCAGCTGACTTTAAATTCTATACAACTTAAACTAAATATAATTTAAACTTAGCAGAATCTAACTTAACTTAAACCTAATATACAATTTAAACTTAACAGACCTCGAACTTAACAGAAAATAAACTTAACAAACTTAACCTTAATAGAACGGCACTTAATAAATAATTTAACTTAAACTACTTAACAACAGATAACTTACTATAAACATAAAATATAGCATTCACTATCACTCACCCACAGGCCTGACTCCAAAACACTAAATCAAAACAACCTTTCTCACGTTTCTGCTGCAGCATTTATACCAAAAAGCACACTCACAACATCTCACTCATACAATCAATCCAACACATCCCAACATTTTTAAACTTTTCAAAATATAATTTTAGAGTCTGATGTTCCACTGACTGAACCATCCGGGCTTCTGACGTTAAAGTCTACGTTAATGCAGGTGATTTCAAAACAGCATAACTAATGCCGAGCCAAATCGGCCGAAATTTGACCCATGCATACAGTATGCTGATTGCTGTTTCATAGTCTTTGCCAGGAAGAACAAAAGTGCCTTTAACTTTCCTTGTTTACCATCACTTGTTTCTTAATTTCAACAGGGATCTTTTCCTTTTGCTGACAAAAGTTACATCCATTAGGCTGTTATGTCCTAGACCGAGGCATCCATTAGGCTGTTAGGTCTTAAACTGAAGTTTTTGCCGGCTGTGGGGGGAGGGAGAAACGCTCCTGCTGCAAAAAGCGCTCCAGTCCCGCGGCGCGTGTGTCGGAGCGGGCGAAACCCCCCCCGCTGCGCTCGGCTCTCTGTTTACTCACCGGCAGGCTGACTCTGCTGCAGGCACCGCTGCACCCGCGGCTCCCCCCGCGGCGGCTTCGCTCTCTCCCGGGGCGGCGAGCCTCGGCTCCCGCGGCGGCGGCTCCGCTCTCCCCGCCGCTGCCTCCGCTCCCACGTCGCTCACCGCGGCTGCTCGCCATGGCGGAGCGCCCGTGCCGAGTTCGGAGTAGCACAGACTCGCAAGCTCCACGGGCTGCGGCCGCTGTCTTGCACTCAGAGAGATAGTAAAACAGTGCACCATATATCACTCGCCATGGCTTGCCTAGCTTCTTGGCAGTTTTACCACTCTCTAAAGCAGCCTCTGACAATAAATCACCGAATTCACGCAATTCCGTTAACTCGTAAACTGTGTGGGGATTCACGAAGACTCCCCATTCCAGACCATAAGCCAAAAGACCTTGCAATTCCTTCCGTAAGTCTATTCCCTTAATTTGCCTTTTTTGCAAAAACATAATAAAAAGTTCATATGTGGCTTGCCTTTCCATACCTCTTTTAAGTGCGCACTTTTACCTAGCAGCGTTTTCCAAGGCGTCGGCCACACGTATCAGCTGGACCCATCTAATATGGTCGCCAGGGCACGGCGCGTATCGGCGGCTTTTTTTCCTCCGCTTTGGTTTCGCGCTTATTTGCCGCTCCCGCTGCTTCGGAGCCTGAACCAGTCCTCACTTCTCGTGGTGTTCGCAATCCCCGTGGTGGTCGCGATCGTCGTGTCTGCTATCACGTCCGGGTGGTCACCATTTGTTGAAGTGAGGGGAGAACGACCATCCTGTGATGCATCGAACTCGATTTATTGATCGATCAGTCAGCTTAAATAATAGTGTTAACGAACTTCATGCATATTCTGTAATACAGGTTTATGATAGGCTAACAGAGAAAACTCTAACCACACCTTTTGTTTTACTACACCGTTGATTGTTTACACAAAACAAAACCAGTGTTCTCACTGTGTTATGAACGGTTCCCAAAACTTCCACATCTGTTCTCAGGGTGCCATCTTTTCCCAGAGAGAGTGTTACACTTGTTATGAGAAGACTGCCTGAGAACTTTATTGTTTATACAATGATGCCCGAAAGAGTCTAATTGTTTATAGAAGTCAGGCTGGGAACTGCTTCACAGCTACCTGTTACTTTTCTCTCAATTGTATGGCTTCATAGCCTTTTTCTTTAAGCCATGTTCATGGCCTTTTTCTTTAAGCCATGCTTGAACTAAACTCCCGACAACACTCCACTTGGGAAGTGAAACATGTCAGTGATCAGTGGCTGGGCTTGCTCTTGGGCTCAGCCATCAGGGCAGCTACATTTGAGGAGCTGATTCTCGGACAGCAGTGCTCCTTTTCTGGAGCACTGAACTCCAAACCAGCCCTTACTGAAATGGAACATGGCACAAAGCAAAAAGAAAAATTAAGTTTTACAGTAACTAGCTCAGAAGTCTTCTCCTCATAGAGTTGAAAGGGAGAACTGTATTTAAGAGTTCATTCCCACATAAGTACCCATTAATTTTATTATTGCATTATCTGCAATTACAGTACTGTGCTTAGATAAAGCAAAATAAGAGGCTGAGAATATCTGAGTAAAGATGTCAACAGCTGCAGGAATTCAGTCTCAGCTAGGTTTTCTCTTGCACTACAAACAGTCTACAACTACAGGTAAGAATTTAAAATGCTGGGATTAGCCAAACACTGATAGCTTCAGCTCTCTGTAGTCTTAACTAGGAGAAGACTAAAGTTACATTTATTCTTAAAAATTAAAACTTTGAGATTCTAAAATGCATTCACCAATTCAGACCAAGAAAACATGCAGAAGTCTTTCTTTAAAAATCAACACCTAGCGGAAAAGTCATTCATTTTTAATGGAAAAAATGTAAGTATATCCTGTAAGTATATCCTGAAAAATATAACTATATCCATATTTTAATCATCTTTTCCCAACTAAAAAAATTGACTTAATCATCAGATAACATTATTTATAGCAGGGGTGGAACAAGATTTGCTTTCCCTTTCCTCCCCTTCCCTCAAAAAAAAAAACAAAACAAAACAAAACAAAAAGCAATCATACAAAAATAATTATATTGGTTTGGTAGGATTTCTGCTATCTTTTCATTTCTAGATCTAACACAAAATATTTTATCTTACCTAGTATAACGTATTCCATGAAAAAGTGGAACAAATCAAATCTTTTACTGACTATAACAGATAATCTAGTCCACGGAGATTAGAAAAAATTGAATTTAGTATATGGCAGCAAAGCACCATTTTCTTTGTTAAGGTCATATGATGCCCACAGAATGCTTACACTGAGACAATGCAAAGTTCTACTGAGTAAGAATGCAGAGCTGAGCTTTTCCCTGAGCACTTTCCAGATGGATTTTGCCTTAGGGTGAGAGGCACGAAGCCAATAAACAATAATCAGGAAATGCAGGAAAAATGGTACTAAGCTTTTGTGCCAATAGAAAGACAAAGGAGAGAAGGTTGGCTACTCAGATGAGGAATCAAGAACATGCTGATAATAATTTTTTCTAATGATTATACATCCACTTAAAAAGTAAAATTAGAGTTGTACTCAAAAACCTCTTTTTAATGCATCACTACCAGACTGGCTCTGTGGTTTTTGGTAAATGGAGAGAGACACTACAGGGATGAACTCCAAGCATCAGCCAGTCTTTGAAGAAATCCTTCTCCATTGACTGGAAAAGCTACTCACACAAACACCTTGAAACTGCTCATATCACTCAAAATAAGACAGAAGTTGCAAAAGAGTTACCATTCTTGAAAAAGATCCATGTTTAGCAGTTTGCCTGTCCCTATTAGGAATATTGTAAATAAGTAGTAATAATTTTATATATAAATAGTTATTTATTGTAAATAAATAGTAAGCTATTTATTGTAAATAAATATTGTAAATAAATAGTAAGCTACTCCTAAGGTAAAGAAATATTCTAGTTATGTCAAAACTCTATTTGTGGCCTAAAAAAACCATCTTTGAAGGTCTGAACTAGCAAAAAATTGTATTTTTAGGAAAACAGAAGCTATAAGCTAAAAAACAAACAGCATCTTGATGCTGATAGAGTGGATTGGATAAACTCAATAGGAAGAGGAAGGCAGAAAAACCTGACTTGGATGACATCCAGACACCCCCATCTGCACCTCACCTGCCTCACACACACTCTCTGCTTCTTATTCCTGCTCCAGGAGTCTGAGCCTGAAAAGAGAATCCTCATGCCTTTAAGCCACTCTGCAGCTCTACTTTTATGAGTGGATTATTCTCAGTAATCAATTGGTTTTGTTCTACCCTGGGAGATATCAGTCTGGAAAAGTTTCTCTCCTTGGAGGCTAAGCTGGAAAATCAATTTCCCTGAGTTCTGAGCAGTTCAGGAGGAGCTGGAAGAGCAAGGAGATCCAGGATAATCTTTCCAGCCTAGCTTTTATGGGATTTGTGGCACAGAGCCTGGCCAACAGGGATTTTATTCAATTCAGTTCCTGAGTGCTGAACCTCAGACCCACCACAAGAATCTAAAACTCTGCAGAGCTTGCTCTCCACTCCTCCTGATGCTCATTGCTCCCACCAATGTCTGTGGACAACTCAAACTGCAAGAAAGGGGGAGAAGGTGGGAATCAGACTCCCTGGTCCCAGTAGGTTCAGCTTTCCCTGCTGCCTGTTCCAAGGGAAACAGCAAAACCCACATTCTGACTGTTCAGAGGTATTTACAGAAAAAAAAAAAATCAATCCTCAAATCGCCAGGAAGAAAACTTAGCAGGAGGCTCTGGGATAGGAAATAAGGCCTGAGAGGAATAATGAAGCCAAATCAGTACACAGGAAAAAGAGGATCGTTGGAGAGCAACACAGAGACAGAACAAGGATTTACAGATTAATGTTCCCCAAACTCACTGATCTTTTACATGAAAGCATCCCCTGAACTCAAGGCTTCAAGGGCAATGGTTACAGACAAGACTAAAGTATGAGAGTTCATCAGAAAACTGAGACTTTACTCTGAAACAAGCAGAAACTCATGACTCTATTTATTGAAACTAAATTTATCTCAGGATTATTCTCCTGGATAGCTCCATTTTTCCTTCTCTCTAAAAGCAGCAGCATTTAACTAACAGGGAGTCTCACTCACCCACAAATGGAGAAAAGCGGCTTTATTTGGAGTCTTTTCAGGCTGGTTTGTACGAGTTCTGCCTGTTAACTTGGGTTGTTTTGATTTCACTCACATTAACATCAGCACCAGGCAAGCTGGGGCTTAGGTGTCGCTCAGAAAAGTGACAAGGGGACACTGCCATTCCCACAAAAAGTGGCACTAAAATCTAAATGCGAGATGAAAAATGCTGTATAAACAAAACCACCAGCACAGAATCCAGTCTAGGCAACAACAAAATGCATGGAAAAGAGCCCACACAGTGTTGTCTCCCCTGGCGTCACCCCCAAGGAAAAAGCAGTTTTCTGGTGCCACAACACCATCATCACTTCTAGTGCTGCCCTTAAAACTGCCCTGCCATCAGCTGCACGTGGGCCATCATCACTGAGCAGAAATCCCTGAAAATTGGCTTCCCTGTGCCTCTGAAGGGCAAGGAGAAAATCACCTGCCTGCAATTGAGCACAGCCAAACCTTAAAATTCCTCCTCACAGCACTGCAGCTATGGCAGCACTACTCGCTGACTCCTGCTTGAGTGGGCCTGCCATGTCCTTGTGGGAAGAGCTACATGGAATTCACTTTATTTTCTTTGCACAGGCCACTTCTGTGCCCTGGAACACTGGGAAGGGTTTAAGTGACTGATCAGGCACTTTGTTTGTGCTCGGTGAAAGTAAAAAGCTGAGATTCCTCCCCACCATCAATTTTCCTGACAGCCTGTCTTCTTCCTGTGTTATCTCTTTCAGCCTTTTATGAGGAAAGCCTTCAGTGAAAGATGTTTCAGTTAAAGGTCTGCTGTCACTGCAAGACTATCTAAAAGAAAAGCATCACCTGGGACCCGTTTGGAGCCTAAAAATATTACTGGAGGCTCTTGGGTTGCTTCCTTTTTGAGTGCATATGGGGAAAAAATATGTCTATCAAGACCTTTTTTTTCCCCCTTTAATAATTCTGCCTAGCCTGAAAAATATTTTTTCACCCTGCATTGGTATCAAACGAACATGATTCTGTGATTGCAGCAAGCAGGCTTGGCTTGCAGCAACAAGGATGGCTTTAATAGACTCCTGATGGAATTCCTATTCATTTCTTCTCCCTTATTTGTGATGAAACATTTAGCTCTCAGTCTCCATTAATCTGAAACTTGGTGCTCTGAGCCAGCTTTTACAGCATGCCCACAGTTCTGGCTCTGCAAAGCAGTGTGACCCAGCACAACAGAGAATTCTCCTGAAAGCTAAAGGTATTGCTTGAATTTAAGTTGACATTTTGGCACACAATAGGCTATACTGATGTTATCAAGAACAGTTAGTTGGCCCAAAAAATCCTTGCTGCACGATTAGAAGTTGTGATGAATGGCAAGATTTGGGGGATATTTTTTTCCTACTTGCTAGCAGGAAAATTGAAGGAATAAGGGGGATCTCTGTCTTGTTTATTCCGATAGATAGGAAAAGCAACAGAGTTGGGAATTGTTTAAATTTTTTATAAGCGTATATTTCTGAAGATGTCAATTTTTTCACTCCTTCTTCCATAATACAAATTACTAAAATATTCAAAATTGTGCATCAAAACAATTTAGATTTTCATGGGGTTCGACTTCAACACATGATGTCTAACATATTTGAAAGTTTTTGTCTGGCTATTATATTATGAGTAGTCTGAAAAATGTCTTTGACAGTGAATTTTACTTATATTATAAACCCCATTTTTAAAAGCCCCTTTATCATAGGGAATTAAGATTTTCATATAAAATCTTCAAGATTTCATGTTTGGAACCTTTGTTAAACACTTCTGCCTCTCATTTCAGTAAATTACCAGCCAAAACTAAACTACAATTATTTGAAATTTATGCCTAAAAAAAAAAATCTTTTTGGCTCCTTGGATTCCAGTGAGACGTTTTCACTGATAACTTCATTGCATTGTTTCTTTTGACAACACCTTCCAGGCAGCACCTGTACTACCAACATCAAGTACCTTATGTTCTAAACCTTCAGTTTCTCAGTCCTGCTGTGTTTCAGCAAGGAACAAATAGTGCAACTCATCACTAATACATTATAAAAAAATAAAAAAAAAAGAGATGAAGTAATTTCTTCTGCCCTTTTGTGGATCATTTTTGTCAGGTACCATATTTAAGATAATAAGGAATAATAAGAAAAAAAAATTAAGATAATAAGGAATGAGAGACATTCCCCCATATTCAAGAGAGGACCCCTGAACTTCTCAACAGACCCTTCACCCTTTAAGATGCATTTCTCCATCTCAAACAAAGTTCTGCAATCTCCCTTTTCCCTCACTCACAGCAGACAGCTTCAATTATAAAACCTGCTGAGATAAGGTCTCTGCTTCATGAGGCTAATGAACACTTGAAATGATGCACTGAACTAATTTGTATTGAATACAGAATAGCTATTTGTTGTGTGAATTTGATCACCTCTTATTCCTTGGGTGGTTTTTTCAAAATGCAGTAGCTTGTAATGGAAAACTATTTCTATAATAAAAAATTTAACTCTCTAGATACCAGCCTGAAGTGTTCATTGAAATAAACAAAGTATTAAAGTATAAATTTAAATTCATTTAAAATTTTTGGTTTATGGTACTATATTTGAAGGTTACTTGGAAACATAGGTTTTCAATTCTGATTATATTCATGTAAAATCATTTGGACAAAATAATTTTCTTATTTTTAGCAATTTATCATCAAAATAAAACTGCAGCAGGAGGATGATAGCTCAAATTTTAAAAAGGGTATAAAAACTGCACAGGAGGTAGGTTCAGTTGGCCAGCTGGAAATGGGCCAAGCCAGGGATGCCAACACATCAAAACTGACCCCTTTGTGCTATTTTTTTTAACGTTTTGCCCCTTAACAAATAATCACAGAATATGAAAACAAAATCCTCTGAAACAGTGAAATAAGTTTTTAAAATATTTCTTTTTTTTTTTATTTTTTAATACTCTAATTTTCAACCTATTTTCAGAAATGGCAAGGCTGGATTGTTTTTTCTTTTTTTTCTTTAAAAACCAAAATCAGCTGGAAGTTCATTTCAATTCAATTCAATCCTTTACAGCTGGCCAGCAACAGAGTAACCCTGAGCACCTGATGTCATCTCTTCTGCCACTACAAATACACAAAGCAAGAGGTCTGGTGGACTTACATGCAATTGAAGCTAATGAATTTATAAATTTTAAATTTAAGCTTTTGATAACCCCCTAAAAAGGATCTAAATGTCCTGCTTAATTCTCTCTGGAAGAGGAAGAAAAGTGCTGGGGGTGTTTTATTCCAAGTTATCTTGGGAGCAGGCAGAATTCAAATCACCTGTGAGGAGCTCTAATTCTCATGTTTGTTTTCAGTGTTTTTTTTAAATCACTAAAAGTTGTAATGAAGTTGAAACAAACTGTTGCCAAACTCTTGGTATAGATTGTGCAAAACTGAATTCTATTTGCAGAACTCTGCCTCAGTGCAAAACTGAATTCTATTTGCAGAACTCTGCCTCAGTGCAGAAACAGAGGCTGGCACAGCTACCTGGCAATCTTTGCACTGGGAATGGTCCTCAAAAATGTTCCACAGGAAACCCTTGAGCCCTGTGCTCCCTTCTGACCAGGTGCAGGGCTGTTCAGGCATTACAGAGCCATGCAGAACCCCCACAAAAATTCACCTCAGCAGCACGAGATGGCACTGAAATGCCTCCTACAAGTGGAAGACAAACACTGGTAGGGCTGGAAATGGCACCTGCACCCCTCAGATTTAAGCAAGATTTAAAAAGGGATCTGCCCGTGAATGAACTAAAAATCAAAAGTATTTCATCATGTGCAGTTTTGGGTATTCTTTTTCCTTGCATAGACAGAAATTCTTTTGGTACAGCAATATATGATGTAAGAAATCACAGAAATGGGGTGGAGAGAGGCTACCAAAACACAAAGAGAAGGAGGAGACAGCTAACCATGATGATCAACATATTTTACTCATGCCAGGGCAAGAAAAAAAAATAAATAAATTCATCTTGATGCTTTCTTAATTACCTCCTGTAGCACCCAGTGGGATAATGAGGAAATGCCTGGAATCAGGAACACACCTGAAAGGGGTCCCAGAAACAAACTGACTCTGAAGAAAATTCTTCTTTTCTCAAGCACAGGGCAAATATTCTTGAGTCATCTCCAAGCACAACTAATAGTGATCTTTAATTGATGTCTCCACTTTAAGAACTTTCCAAGCAGGTAAATCCACCCTGCTACCCTGAAATGATCCACCTGCACAGTAGAGATGCTAAAACCTGTTCCTGTGGAGCATTTCAGGGATGAAATCAGCCATCACCCCACTGTGATGCCTCCCAGTGCAGGAGAGGATCCCCCACGGATTTATTGGCTGCCCGTGCACTTCAAACAGTGCCATGAGGGAAAAATGGAGGCTGACTGAATAATCTGGGGAAAACTGACCAAAACAAACCTGGTGCTGAGGTCTTGGTCATCGCAGTGCTGACAGGGTTGCAGAACTAAAATAGGGAACTATTTTCACATGTGCTCATCAAGGCAATTTACACACGTGGATCTCCTTTTACTACAGGAACACATTTGTACATCCATTTAATCTGGCATGGCTGCAAACCTGGGAAAATCACAGGAATCCAAGTGATGCCCTAGAACTGCAATGCAATTTTTTCATTGATGGTTTTGGGCAGGAAAGGAGGTTCATACATCTCTCCCATGAGTAGGGGTATCCCTAACTGCTGAGCCTTTTAACACATTTATTTCAATGTTTTCTGAAATCTTTTCAATAGTAATAATTTCCCAGTTGATATTCTTCCTGGCTGCTTGAAATTTAAGTAAATCTAGCAAGCTGAGCAAATACCTGAGGTCTGGCTGCCCTTTGTCTGGATAAAGGATTTCTCATTCTGTGTATCACTCACAAATCCCTGGGGAGCTCACACAAAGTCAAAACCCAGGCTTATCACAGTGAAGGTGAAGCAGATTTGGCTTTGATTAGAAGTTAGATACAGACCCACCTTCAGTGCCCTGGGTTAACAACAGCAAAGTCACACATTCAGAAGTCAGGAGATTATGGAGCACCTTCAGCTTCTACTTGGATCCAAAGTTATTCAAAGGTATAAAGCAAATTACTTTTATCACAGAGGGAAAATTAGGAAAGAAGTGCAAGGTACCAGGAAACATTTCTCTGATTGAAATTATCTAATATCTGAGCAGGGTGCTGCTACATGCTCAGGAATCCAAATGCCTTAGCTATCAAACACAAGGGGGGGAAAAGTAAACATTTCACAGCAGGAATTTCTGTGATTGTACTGAACATTTGCCAGTGGATGATTCTTCCCTGGGTACACCCATATGAGCAGGGGGTTGCCACTGTTTTACTCAGTCCTTTACCCAGTATTACCAAGCTTTACCAGTACCTGTTCTCCAAGATTATTATTACAAGAGAAGAGAAAATAATTTTTCAAATGAGTTTTATTAAATTTAAAGTGATTTTTATGATGTCTCAGGTGTATCTATAAAACTATTCTAAATTTTCCATTCATTTTCATAGACATCAATTTTAACTTTTTTTTTCTTTTAATAGTACAGATCTTTAAATCTGGTTACTCAGCTTATACAACTCAGCATGATTCCACTGAGAAATATCTTAGAAGGACCAGAAATATTCTTATTTAAAAAACAGAAATTGTTTATTGCAAGGCAACCTAGTTTATAAGTGAAGAAAAAGCTGATTGAGGAAATGTAAGAAAAGAAAAATTTAAAAAAATCAGAGAAAAACACCACAATTTTTAAAAAGTATTTCCATAGCAGCAGCTCAGTATATTGAAAAATGTGTGTTTTGGTCTGTAGCAAAGAGCCAGAAATTATGGCCATAGGGTATTCCTGATTCATAGCTATAATAACAGAATGTCTTCCACCAAAATCAGAGGAAAAACACAGCCACAAGCTACTGAGAAAACACGGGCATAAGAGATACAAGATAGCATATGAGAAATTAGAGAAATAAAAAAAATCTTCCAAACAGTTCTCAATTGTGTTTAAATGGACATCACCACAGTCCTAATAAATGAATTATTTCAGAGAAACATACACCTTGCTGCATTGTATCTTAGTTACCAGCATCAGAACTTATGAGCAGGCTGTCCTACAAACACAAGGAATGTGGTTTTCATTCACCAATAAAGGCAAAATCCAAAATTGAACTGCACCACTGCACTGCTGTATCCATCTTCTTGAGTGGAGTCTCTAAAACCTGCATTTTCAAATCAAAGAATGAAACTGGAGATTAGAAAGAAAGCATTGCACCCTCACTGCAAAAAAGCCATTTTTACAAGGAGTGCATTATTCATAATGAATCACAGGGTTATGACAAGCAAGTGGCATTACAAAAAAACAACCAAAAACCAAAACAACCAATAGCAAATGTCACAAATATATTTTATGAAAAATCCTTTTGTTTGGATCCTTTTCCCTGAGAAGCTTCAGCTTCTCCATGTTTTGCTGTTTTGGAATGTGATATAGAAATTTGTTTACCCACCATGTGAATTGTTTTTACTTGATGACCAATGACCACCTGTGTGGAGGCTGTGAGCAGTCACAAGATTTTATTACCAATCCTTTCTATTCCTTGCTAGCCTTCTGATTAAATCATTACTTCCATTCTTTAGTATAGTTTTAATATATCATTTTCTTTTAATAGAGTATATATCATAAAATAATAAATCAGCCTTCTGAAACATGGAGTCAAGATTCTCATCTCTTCCCTCATCCTGGGACCCCTGCGAACACCACCACAAGCAAGTGTTTGAATTTACTTATAATCTACTGCATTTGGAAGGAAAAAGTTGCACAAAAGCATGAACAAAGTGGAAGTAATGATTTAATTATTGAGCTGCAAGAAAAGGTTTTCTTAAAACAGTTAAAGAAAAACTGTGTCTCTTTAAATGAGCAACACAGAAGGGTGGAACCATTAACATGTGGCATTTTTTTTTCTGAATGCTACATGGAAAAGATTCATGATTTTATAAAAAGCCAACCCCTCAATATCCAACAGAAGAGGTAGAAACTCTTGATTAATTTTGTCCCCACAATTTTATTTGGGTGTGACCAAGGCATGGCAAGAGCCATGAGCATTTGCGAGCTCATTCACACTCAGAGCTTTCCCCAGCCACCCTTCCTTCTGCCACATTAAACATTTAGGCTGCAATGATGAGAAACTGCTCCCTGAGACAGGGATGGGGTGGAATTATGGATTGCAGCTCGAAGGGATGGCCTGAAGTGGCATGGCAGCAGGCATTCCCTCCCAGCTGCACCATAAAACTTTCATACGCCAGGAGGGCGTAAGAGCACCAATATCCAGGTCTAGGTCAGCATTAAAGGGAATAAGTCTCAGCTGGATTGTGGGTTTAGCTATATTGGGGCATTTAAAGACATCATGTATATTTAATGGCCAGAAAACAGGAGTTGTAGAGTCCTTAAAGGAAGGCAGTTTGGCTTGGGCATTAATTTACCACGGGAACTCTGCCATCATTGAAAATGGTTCACTGTGTCTCCCCATCTGTTTTATGGACAGGTTTAATTCTGGCAGCACATGAAGGATGGATGTCATCATGCCCACACTTCCCTTGAAGATACTCCTGCCAAGGAAAAATTAGTGGATTATAAATATACTTGACAAAACATTTTTATTTGCATCACTTAGCACCTACTCTGAAATAACTGGGTTTAAGGATATTTTAATAGAACTATACTAAAAGGTTACTAAAAGAACTATACTAAAGTTTTTGTTCTAGAAACACTGAAAATATGTACAATTTTTAATCCTATATGATTTAATATTATTTTACTCCTTCAAAAAATTCAAATGGATCTCATCAAAAATTCACAGGGAACAGTTTTTAAGTATAACCCCTTATTTTTTATTCTCTGTTCACTGTGAGCTTTGTTCTATATAAATACTTCCATTTCTTCAAGGTCCAAGGTAGTAGTAGACATAGCACTTAAAAGGAACATTTCTAATTATTGGGCCCTACAACCATGAAATATAATACCTGTTAAAGTTCATTTATTGTTTTTCACCTAAATTGGTTTCCTTTTTCATTTTTCACTCTAATTTTTCAAAACTTCCTCAATAGAGGAGTCCAAAAGCATCAATATTCCACATTTTAATCACGAACATTCTTGAACTCTTGCTATCCAGGAAAGATAAGATGGAAAAGAAGAAAAAATGGAACAACCCCAGATATTCAACTCATTGTCTTTGTAAGAAAAACAAAGTACAGATGAAAATAGGAGAAAATTAAACATGAGTTGCTCTGAGGAAAGACATCAAAACACTTGGGTAATATAATTTTTGTTTTACGAATCACTTTAACCTAAAATTTAGCTCAAAAATGCTTTTCCATTCATGGCATATGTTTTTTTATCTTTCTTATTGTGAATTTTCTGTGAGATCCAAAAGAAATGTTCTGGTGAGGAAATAAACACACAGAGGTGCTGACTTAAACAGCAGGGATGTTTTTATGGAGGGGAGAGCAGGGACTTCCTGGCAGATTAGGGTTCCAAGATGCTTTCATTAAGCAAGAAGCCATTGAGCACTTTCAGTAATTTTTGCAATAATTTTGCTGCATCCTCATCTCTGAAAATCATGCATGTGTCTGGCCTCCATAAAAGTGCTAAGGGGGCAGTAATGATTTAAATTTACCAATAGAGGAATCAATATGCAGAGGACATGGTCAGCAGTACAGATCTGATTTGGGCCTCCAAGAGAGGCTGAAATGTACCTGCCCGTCATCATCACCTGTCCACTTCATTCTCTAAGGCAGGAATTAAGAAGGCTTCCAAAAAGCACCTTCATTTTTTGGGATGTGTCTAAGGCTCTCGTGATGGCACAATCCAGAGCTGAAGTTAGGAATCATTAGCACTGTTTTAAAAGTCCAAGTGAAAGCACAGGTTCAGAATGTTGAGAGGACGAATCATTAATTTCTCAAACTAAAAATAATATTTGACCCCAAAAATATTCCTAGGGGATGAAATTAGAGCAGATTAGTTTCTAACAAATTGCTAGTGGACAAGGCTTTTCAAGCCATTTATATACATAAGTCTCCTCAAGTGAATAATCAAATTTACAAATATGCAAGCAAATCTTCATAAATATGCAAACCCAAGTCCTTGTACAGCATCAAAGTCTCACTTTGATGGTTATTAAATCATCACCCAGAAAGGATGCTAGAAGAATACTAAAGTGGCAAATATCAATTTTGTAAAAGCTATCAAGCCCCAGCACAAAACCTGTCTTTAGGTACTGTTATATCGCTGTGGTCATGTTTACCCACTGCTAATTCCATTCACAGATGAATTGATCTCATTAAGCAAGAAACCATTAAGTATTTCCAGTATTTTTTTCTAGTAGCAAACAGCTCTGCAATCTACTTACTAAACACTGATGATAGAATTATTCATTTGCTCACGGGATTTCTAAAATAGTTTTCACAAGTCCTTATTCCATAGCTGCTAAGAGGAAAGGGGATGATGGAGCCTTTCTGCAAATGGGGAGCTGACACCTGCAGAAGTTACGACCAAAAGAGCCTTTTAATTTGTGGATACAACTTAAAGGCCTTCCATCAGGTTTTTAAGAGTAAGTCTCATCATAGAAAACTACACTGAACAGTTCCAGTGTTTCTGTTACTCCTAGGAATGTTTAGAAATCAGATTTAGGCTGCTAACCTAACACACCTTTACTGCATGTGTTGAACATGCAGTTTTTTGAAGCCTTGAAGGTTGGTTGAATTGGGAGTATTTTCAGAAAATGTCACATCCCCAATTCCCTGCCAGATTTCAAACCCTTGTCCAAAATATTAACATACCAAATCTCACTTCAACTTAATACCACTGATTTTTGACTGGTTCAAAAATATAGGCATTTTACCCAGAAATGCTGGGTAAATGTAATCTTCTCAAAATATATAATGTGGGTAACGTTCTCAAAAATACAGTGATTTTGCCCAGAAATTCCTGTGTTATTTCTACGAAAATATCCTGGGAAAGGGGAAAAAGTATCTGCCTAAGAAATTGCTGTCTGACAAGGCTACGAGCATGCCACTAACTTGCCCATAAGCACCACCAAGCAGGCAAATCCATAATATAAAGATGAAATATGTGGGAGAGGACTCAAACAGGGTCTTGAGCAAGAAATCCGAATGAGCCAAGACAGCACTGTAAGGATTGCAGTATTATTATTAGAGTCACTGTAGGTCGTTCATCTGTTTCCACTTTGTTCTGCTGAAGGTAATTTTATAGGTTTTTGCTCCAATTTCCTCTTTTCCAGGCCCTCTAATTAGGCACGAAAGAATTCCAAGTTTTATGGCAGGGCTTGAGGAGGTTTATTAGTTTTTACACGCCAGCAGTAAATCTGCTCTCACTGTTCTGAGAGGGAGCAGAAACTCTGAGCCTGGCTCCAAACTCACTCCCCTTTACATCAGAGGAAGTTTCAAAGAACCTCACCAAACAAATACAACCAGAGACATGTCTCAGATGTGGCTGGGGGTGTGTGTTCTGTCTCCACCTGTCAGAGGTGGGGCAGTTCTCTGCTGTTCATGGGGCAGTTTTTTCTTCATCTCTCCCACAGCCAACCCTCCCTCCAGGAGATCTTTGCTGTTAATGGGCCATTCATTAATAATTATCTTTGGTTAATGGGCCACTGAGTGTCCCTGCATGGCTGATCCAATTCCAGCATCCCATGGGGAGATGCTCCGCCCAGGGGAGGAGCCAAGCACTCCTACCTGGATCCAGTCTGAGCTTTGGGACACCCCAGCAGCCTTTGCCCGCTGCATTGCCAGAGGAGCAGCTTTCTGCTGCCCTGCATTGCCAGAGGGAGCCCAGGCCCATCTCCAGCAGCTCTGGAGCTGCAGAGGAAAACTCCCCCCTTGTGCAGGATCCCTGCTGCAGCAGAGCCACAGCTGGCACTGCAGGAGGGCTGAGCCCCCCTGGGATGGGGCTGGGACACCTCCCTGACACACAGGGGGCAGGGACTGCTCTGACTCTGGCAGGCTTGTTTTGTATTTCTGCATTTTTATTTTATTTTTTTCCCTAAAAAAGAACTGTTATTCCTACTCCCATATCTTTGCCTGAGAGCCCCTTAATTTCAAAACTATAATAATCCAGAGAGAGAGGGTTTACTATCTCTATTTCAAGGGAGGCTCCTCCGGTCTTTTGAAACCAAGACAGACAAAATGTTAGTTGATCTGCAAGTACCAATCTTAAATACTTAATTATTGAAGTTTTAGCTCTATATTTTTTCGCTTCAGGATTTAATGTACCTCTGGAGCCAAGTGATGGAGGTGAGCCCTAAATGTCACAGCCAGCAGAGCACAATGACCCCGAGACAGAGGAGGAGGTGGCAGAGCACCTTTTGGTCTTGCTTCTTCTTTTCCCAGTGTATTTATGCCTGCCATGGTGGGTAAAAGCATTACCTTAATCCTAATTTTATGTTCTTTAGTGTAAAGCACCTCTAAAAAAAAAAAAATATTTTAAAAAAATTCCTCAAAAAATTATTTCAAAAAATGACTGACATATAAATCTAAAACTCTCTTTCTTAGCAGTTCATAACTGGCAAATGCTATCTCCTGATGCTGCTTATGCATGCTACATTGAAGTTGAAATTTGTTTTTGTGTTTATTATCACCACTCTCACATCATATTTGATTTTAGAAGTAAACAATATGAGTGTATCATTACACGGATCAAAAATTAAGTCAATAGGCATTTTTAATTTGAAAATTGCATCAATTAAAACAGTTAACTACAGCTCAACTAAATAACAAAATTAATGGGAAAATTACAAAAGAGATTTCTATTTAAACATAATTTTACATTTTGTAATCGAGACCCTCTTATATAAATTTCTTTCTTCTCATCTCTTGAAAAATTAGGACACAGGGTTATTTTAGGAAACTGCAGAATATGTGACTGTTAGGTTTGCATGCAGCACCAGTGCTCTTGCAGATCAATATAAATACAGGGTGCAGCATCCTAAACAGCCAATAATCCAAAAAACATGTTTTCAAATACCACAAATATTGACTTTGAAATTTATCTTACAGTTACCTAACAATAACAGATCTGAGTTATTTTACACTGCCATAAAATTGAATTTTTTGAAGTCTCTCATTTCCCCTCTGAGAGCTTCTGATGGGTGTGGTGGCATTTGCAGATCACCACCTGTCACTGTCACGTGGTGATGTGATGCCAATAATAAGAATTATGCCTTCTGCACTCTTTGTTGTAGGACTTCCTGTTCTGGAACATTAAATGTAGGCTTAAAAAAAGAAAAAGTTATTAATGTTTTAGCTGGAAGATTGTTATTATATTAATTGCAATCTGATGTTCCTTCTCCTCTGCAGAGATATTTAATTCTACTCAGGGGAAATGTAGGCCCTTCACAATGAAAAGAATGGTGGAAATCGCCTGTACCAAGTGAGGATAGAAGTGGAGGAAACACAATTCTGCCTCTTCTTGCACACTCCTCCAATTCTGCTTCAGTGTTTCTATGTAGCAATTTAAATATGAAATATAACTGTGCCAAACCACACGGAACTGTGAAAGACAATCTCCCTGGGCAAACAGAAGTATCTAGGGTAGCTGAGTAAAATACAGAATTGATCACAAGTACTGTAAACATAATAATCCAATATGTTTAAGAATCTATCATTGCTTTAAAAAAGAAAAAAAAATTTTTGGTATGCAAACAATTCAGCATTAAGTTGAAGTTTAGCAGAGATGTTCAAAAGATGAAATAGCATAAGATGCTAACCCTTTTCTGTTGTCAATTCACAAGCTGATAAAAATGAAACTCTACTCTTGAAATGGTTGAAATATTCTAAATCACATTTCAGGGGGTATTTCACACTACCAACAGTTTCCAGGTCTTTTTTACTAATAAATCTATTAAAAAAATAAAAATAAAATAAATGCAGACCTTAAAATGTTGCATTTAAGGGGAATTACATGTCTAAACTTTCTTAGTTACTTTTTTAACAGTTTAAAGATCATAGTTTCTTTTCTGGTAATTTTGAATGTGATAAGAAACTTTCAGTTTTTTCTTTAGCAGATGACTTTCATTCACTTAAAACTTAATTGAAGTCTCCTCTGAGAATCCTCCATCAGTTCCCACCCTTAATGTGGTGTTAGGAGCATCCAGAAGCTCCTCTGGCTTTGGCCTGCCTGAGGTTTTCAGCCTCAGCTTTACTCTGTGATGGCTTCAGAAGGGAGAGACCCAATTTCAATATAGCTCAGAGGTCTGAATCTAAAAATCAACACACATAGCAAGGCACACAGCACAGCCCCAAAAGCAGAATACCAGCTTTGGTTATAATGAAACCCCAGAGAAGCAATTTGAAATCCCTGGAGAAGTCATTTTGCAGGAAGAGTTCAAAGGATGCTGAGAGGTTCAGAGCTAAACTGCAGAGAGGAAGAAGCAGCAGGGACTAACTCAGGTGTGGCGATTTTTAAGACAAAACCATAATTCCTTGTCTGTCTTAGCCAATAAAATATTTCATAGCAATTTGTGCAGTGAAGGAGTTTTCCATGGCCACAGCCCATCCACTCTGCTGACTGCACATCCTCTGAAACCTCCAGGCTCTTGTGGAAAACTGATAAATAGGAAAACAATATTATTTCCCTTCATTTGGGGAAATTTAAACCATACTATGTCCATTCAAAAGTCTGTGCTTCACTTCTGAGCCAGTCCAAGGAAAC